>NW_004444043.1:8431458-8446562 GCF_000243295.1 Trichechus manatus latirostris
TGTGAGTTTATTGCTGTCATTTTGTAGTGCTTTTTTTTTTTTGTCGTGCTGATGTTTTCTTTGTTCCTCTTATTCTCCTGTACTGAATTCCTTTTGTTTGTGGGTTTTTTTTTTCACTTTTGTTTTTGAAGATTTTGTGTTTACTGAGACTTTATGTTTCTCTTCTTTATTGATGAGTAGGTTTGTTAACTTTCTTTGTGGTTACCTTGAAATTTACCCTTATCTTCCTAAGTTTGAAGCAGTATTTTATTACTTGGTATCACCTTGCCTTCCTCTCCATTAGAAAGTTTTATACCTACACTGTTTATTCTCTCTTTTATTGTTCTGACATTGTTGTCATTTACAGATTAACCTCTTTAGTTCCCTGTAGTAAAGCTTTTAGTTTTGATTAATCCTTGAGAGCTCATTTTCAGGAAAATATTTTAATTAGCCTTCTAAATATGAGTATCTTTTTAGTGTTATGAAGTAGAATTTAATTCATTCACCTAAAAATTAGAGTATTAATATCATGTACTAAAACCAGATATTATGGAGTCATTCTTTACTCTTCTTGTATCTCACTTTCACATGGAATACAAAAGCAAGTCTAATTGTTTTTATCTCAAAAATACATCCTAAATCCAACCATTTCCCTATCTAGTACCCTAACCCAAGTTACCAACATCTTCTTCCTGGTCAACTACAATAACTTGCTAACTGGTCTCCCACTTCCCCTCTCATCACCATGCACACCTAACTTCAATTAATTCATCAATCAGCATTGACAGTGATCTTTTAGAACTCTAAGTCAGATTATACCATATACTGCTCAAAACCTTTCAGTGGCTTTCACTGGACATAGAATAAAATCCAAACTCCTTACCATGCCCTAGAAAGCCGTGCATAACCTGACTCAAGCAGTATCATATATCTTTGGGCCACTCTCTCCCTCACTGACTGGGATCTTGTTGCACTAGCTTATGTCATTTCTAAGATCTCACTACACTCTTTCTTCCTTCTGGGCTTCTTATATTTCCCTTGTTGTTGCTGGGTGCCGTCAAGTCGGTTCCAACTCATAGCGACCCGATGTACAACAGAAGGAAATACTGACCATCCTGCGCCATCCTCACAATCGTTGCTATGTTTGAGCCCATTGTTGTAGTCACTGTGTCAGTCCATCTCGTTGAGGGTCTTCCTCTTTTTTGCTGACCCTCTACTTTACCAAGCACAATGTCCTTCTCCAGGGACTGGTCCCTCTTGATAACGTGTCCAAAGTAAGTGAGACAAAGTTTTGCCATCCTTACTTCTAAGGAGCATTCTGGCTGTACTTCTTCCAAGACCCAAACCTAAGCCAAACACAGTGCTGTCAAGTCAGTTCAGACTCATAGCAACCTTATAGGACAGATTAGAACTGCCCCATGGGATTCCTAAGACCATAAATCTTTCCGGAAGCAGACTGCCACATCTTCACAGAGTGGCTGGTGGAATCAACCCATTGGTCTTTTTGTTAGCAAGGAGTGCTTTAACCACTACACCACCAGGACTTCTTTCTTCCAAGACAATACTCAAGAAATCAAACCACATATAGCATTGGGCAAATCTGCTGCAAAAGACCTATTTAAAGTATCAAAATCAGAGATGTCACTTTGAGGACTAAGGTGAACTTGACCCAAGCCATGGTATTTTCAGTTGCCTCATGTACATGTGAAAGCTGGACAATTAATAAGGAAGACTGAAGAAGAATTCACGCACTTAAATTACAGTGTTGGCGAAGAATATTGAATATACCATGGACTGCCAGAAGAACGAAAATCTGTCTTGGAAGATTTCCCTTGCTTATACTTTTATTTTCCACATCCACCTGTCTATTCTCAGCATGGTCAACTTCTTACCATTCTTCAAGACTCACTTTAAAAGTCATATCCTCTGAGAAATCTTTCCTAATCAGCCTTACATAATTAGGTCTCCCTATTTCTTCAATACCTTAGCACCCTATTTACTTCTTTTCTGGTGTTTTTTCCAATCTTTAAATTCTACTTGTATATTTATTTAGTTGTTCTCTGTTCTTCTCTCTTACTAGAATATAAGCTCTATCAGACATTCAATGAGTGTCTTGTTCCTCATTGCATTCTTGGCTCTAACCTGAGTGCTTATCATGTAGTAAATGTTGAACAAATATTGAATGAATGAATGGACCAATGAATCAACAAATGAATAAAATAAACATTTGGTCGATGCTATTTGTGAACTACATTGTAGAATTTTTTATTAAAGAAATATCTGTGGTGACTTTTATGACAATTCTTATAAGATTCTTCCCTATTCTTCTTATTTCAGCTATACGAGAGCTGCAAGAAATCAGAGAGGAACTGGAAAGAGTCCAGGAAATTTTGAAACTTGCACATGACCACCCAAATGCAACAGTGTCCCCAGGGAAGATGAAATCCTGGGATCTGGATGCAGAAACAGAACAAGGGAGTAAAAACAAGCTTGGAAGCGTAATCCTTTCTCATGACTTTACGATAATTAAAATAATATTTACTGACATTAATCTCATCACCTTTTGAGCAAATATCCTTCGGATATCAGAATTTCCAATACAAGGCAATGTATAATGTAATTGAAATCCTCCTTCCTTGACATTCATAAGTACCATATTTGAAGGCATTTATTTCATGTATACCCAAACGCACATATGCCATTTTCTTGTGCAGGTCTAGTGTTTCTCCTTTAAAAAAACCTTTTAAAAATCACTTCACAATGTTATGTTGAGAATTAGGTGCTGGCTTCTAGGCAATGTACGTTCTCTATAGAAGTGGCTCACTGGATTCATAGTCTACCAGAGCCTGAGAATCTTCAAAACTTTAGGTGCTGTATCTTTGAAAGCCAGAGGTTTATTTTCTTTTACTTTTGTTGGAAATAGCCAGGTGAGTATCTTCCAAATTACAGTGCTTCTTAATTATTGGTTATAACTAAAACAAAACATTATCTTGGGTGGTGTTGATTTGATCTTATGGTAAAGCAGCAGAAGTATGATCATTAAAATAAACAGGACAAAAGGTTATCATTATCTTTATAAGGGTTTTGGGTAGTTTTTTTTTTAAAAAAACAGCAAAACCTATGGAAACTAAAATAATTATATACTGTACATACATATGTAGAATCACGTTGTATGTTAAGAAACAATCACATGAATTTGTAGATACTCTCTCCCCAACCACCACTCTCCCATATACATACATTCTTAATGACAGGTTATCTGTTCTTTCTGATTCTTTAAATAGCTGACTCCCTTCCGTGTCCCACAGTAGGCATTACTGGCCACGGATAGAAAATCCAAACCCAGTGATAACATAGGGTTACCCCTGCTCATGTGTGACTTGTTGATTATTGCTGCTATATTTCCTGCTCATTCAGTCTCCATACCCAGGTACTCAACATCTGATTTTATGAGAGGCCCAACCGTAAAGCATGCCACACCTAATTGGTCCAATTTCAGTCACCAACAATTACCTCTTTGTTATTTAATTTTACCTTCCCAGTTAGTTCTTAGAATGTTTTTTGCCCTGTTGATGAGACATAGCTCTAGCCTGAGACACCTCTTTGTCCTGGTTTGAGCTATGAACTGTTCACCTCCCCAAGATCCAGGGAAAGAATACAGTGAAAAGTGTCTTAAAATTTTGATTGAAAATCCAAATGCTTCAAAGCCATCTTGAAGATTTAAAACACTAGATATGATTACTCATCCATCCATTCCACATGTACTTATTAAGATAATGTTAAACTGTTCGCTAGGAACACTTCAATTAATATGTGGTCTTTTTATACTTATCCCTCTTGGCTTTTTACCCGTTTAGAGTACAGGTAGAAAATTTCTGTGAAATGTACTTCCACTTATTCTTTAAAAGTCTCTGTTGTATGTTTTATAAAATAAAACTTAAAGCTATTTTTCTGCCCTCAAATAAGCACTCAGCTGCTTGAAAAGATAAAGTACAAAAGTAACAAACCTCTCAATTTGTAGCATCAAACAACTTCCCCCAACATTCCTAGAGTATTTTTAAACATTTTCAAAACACAGATCTCCGAATTTGAAGCATTTGGTATTGAATACAAGATACTTTGCATTTGAAGTATGCTTTTTATTGCTGCTTTTTAGCGGCAATAGTACTAATACTATTTGCTCTACTTTATCCATTAAAAAGCAAAAACATCGTTAACTGAAAGTCAAAACTGAAGTTGTATTTTCTTTTCAGGATGTCAGCACAGCAGAGGAATGGAAGACTATACCAGCAGAGCAACACATAGCAGGAGCCTTAGTCACACTGAAAAAAATGAAACAGGTCTTCTCCAAACGAGAAAGAGAGATTAAAGAGATTTTGCAAAAGGAAAGTGAATCTAGAAGATTGAACGGCCCTCAAGAAATAATCAATGGATTGTTGAAAATTTTACTAAACACGGTAAACATCAATCAGATTTTCCAAATGAAACTTTGATGATTAAGGACATGAACGTTGGGGATTTTTATCCATTCGTTTGTTTTTAGTACCTGGTCCTGTCCCTAGTGTGCTGGGGCAAATGGCTCTCTGAAGGAGAACAAACCCTAACAGAGAATTTGTGAGCTAGAGACAGTGTTAGTGCTAATTCAGACCAGCAGTGTTCAAACATTTTTTAAAATAGAGACTTCTTTCTTTGAACTAAATCTTGTTTCTAAAACCCAAATATAAAACACATTAAAGCAAAAATAATAACCAAAAATAGATGCTTTAGTAAACTGAGTAGAGCAATCGGAGTTTTAAAGACGATGAATGCTTGAGAAACTCCAAGGTAATCTAGGCCATGAAGACCCAGTTTTTAAAATGCTCATGTGGTACAATCCTCCCATTTTATTCAGGAGAAAACAGAGGTTATATAACATCAGGAATCCCTGGGTGGTGCAAATGGTTAATGCCCTGACTGTTAACCAAAGTTTTAAGGTTTGAGTCCATCCAGAGGAGCATGGGAAGAAAGTCCTGGTGATCTACTTCTGAAAATTCAGCCCTTGAAAACCCAATGGAGCATAGTTCTTCTCTGACAAACAAAGGGTTGCCATGAGTCAGAATCAACTTGACAGCAACTGGTATATAATATCACCTCAAATTATAAAACTAGTGAATGGCGAGCAGCCCTGCCCCTGAACTTCCCCTCTGATGCTCTTCAAGTACATCTTTATCTCTTCAGGTATTGCAATGAAACTTTTCACTGATGTACAGATGACCCTAAATTCAATTTATAGCAAGAAAAAGAATCAAGTATACATGTTTTTTTTACTTTTTATAGGAAGAAAGCATCGCTGATGTAATGGTGTACTTATTTGAAAGGTTGATCAGTAACATGGTGAAAGGTAACATGGTGATACAGACTTTTTCTTGTACTCTTCCAGCATCATTAAGAATATAGTTTATGTCTCTACTGCAATTGATTAGAACACTGGGAGAATCATAGATTTGATTTTTGTGTGGGCCATATAGTATAAGGCCCTTCACTGGCCCTTAACTGAAGTAGCTAACTGTCTTTCAAATGCTAAAGGCTAGAGAGTGTTGATGAATTGCCATCTCAAATCTTCAAAGCCTGCAAAAAACGGATGCTTTCATTATGGTGGCCAGTGTCAACTTTATGTATAAAGTATTTATGAAATATTCTGTTGTTAATATGAATGTCATTAATAAACATAGAAATGTCATGATCCTGTTTCAATTTTTATGCTTTCTTTTTTTTTTTTAATAGTTCAATTCGGCCAACCTGTTTTACTTCACACAATATATTATCTGTTACAAAGAGTGCATTAACTCCAGGTTAACGGCCAAGATTGTTCCCAGAGTCCGTATTTAAAACTCTTAACTACCTACATACAGGAACGGTACAATTTAAAGCCTGAATAATGGAAATAGTTGGAGCTTAGAGGACATTCATGACCAAAATGATATTTATTCAGAAAATCTCCATGAAGACATATCTTAAATGAAATTATTGAATCATTTGTTAAAACATAGCATGTCTCTATGTATTTTCACTAATCATCCACCGTGTGATAACAGAAAATGTAGAACAGTTTTTAGTACAAAACACAATTTTTTTCCAGTCTAGAAAGGAGAAAAAAATTAAATTTTAGAAATTTTTTAATTTGCAAAATGTAAATAAGATTTTTCTAAAAATAAAGAAAGTCATGGAAATAAAAATTGTGTTACAGTAGTGCATAATTAGATCAGAACAAAACACAGCAGTTACATGGAGTGAGTGGTACAAAGGCTTACTATTTCTACAGCACTCAGAGATGGAGAAGCTTCCCAGCTCATTTATTTAAAGATTTACAGACTAACAATAAAGTGTTACAGAAATATAAATACAGTCAGTCAGAGTTACATACATATTGGGTTGGGAGAGAAAATGCATCCTGAAAACTCAGACCCATGAAAAAATTTTGGAAGTAAATAACGATGAAGGCTGTACAGCATTGTGAGTGTAATTAAAGCCACTGAATTGTACATTTACAAAAGGCTAAAATGGCAAATTTTATCTTATACGTATTTTACACAATAAAAACAGTCCCAGAGTCATAGAATCTCAGAGTCGTAATGGACTTCAAGTGTCACGTAGTGCAACCACTTTCCTGATTCTTGAATCCTTCCGACAACTTCCCAGTCTGTTGGCAATTTAACCTTTGTCCAAATACCTTTAATCAGTTGTTGTCAAGTCAGTCCTGACTATGACAATCCTATGTGTGTCAGAGTAGCATTGTTCTCCATAGAATTTTCAATGGCTAATTTTTTTGGAAGTAGATCACCAGGCCTTTCTTCCAAGCTGCCTCTGGGTGGACTGGAACCTCCAACCTTTTGGTTAGCAGCAAGTGTGTTGCACGACCCAGGGACTCCTCCAAATACCCCTAGTGGTGCAATAGTTGAATAGTGTAAGTAGAAGTTTCAAAATTTCTGTCAAGAAACAATCAAATCTTCATTTTTTTCGGGTACATGTTTTATACTGTGATCTTCCGGCTGCACGGCAAAGAATCCATCATGTGCTAATGAAAAATGATGCTGAGCGGTTTGAGCCCCTAAAAGCAGATAGTCACATACATGCAAACATCTTGACCCATGAAGCATTATGTAAGGATGTACCAGAGGATCTTGAAAGGTACTTCGAAGAATTATGAATTGATGTAGACATAATTTTTGGATTTTATTTTTCATATTATTCAATAGTTAATAAAATTATTGTTTTTCAATGTGGGGTCATAGCTTTATACTGGGCCTACCTTACTGGAGATTTGCAAGAAGAAGAAGAAGACAATCTAAGCAAATATCTGAAAACAAAGCAAGGAGAGAAATGATATTTTGGAGCCTGAATTCTATTCCTTGTCTTTTAATATGCGTTGTTAAATTTCCTGTAATAGCTTAATATATTTTTATTCTATGTAAATATTAACTTCATCAATTTTGTGATTTTTCTTTTTAAATTCTGACAGTTCAAATAATGACTAATAAAAGAATCACCCTATCCTCATATATCTAAAGAAATAAAAATCTTATCTCTCGAGAAATAATGGGACCAAAAAAAATGTAAGCTTATTTTACTTAACACAATATGGTATCTATTACCCAGAATGCACTAACTCCAATATCAATTGTTATATACTTCTTAATGTTTTCATGACTTTCTAAACTGTGTTGTGGACCAATTTGTGGTGAATCTTTTCAGAAATCCTGTGATGACCAAAACACACGTGAATCATCAAGATGTAGAGAAAATAACCCTGCATTGCATTTGAAATGGAAAACTCCCCAAATTAATTATTGCAGATACCCCACCGTCGCAGACCGGTAAGATAAATAACTCCTGAAATTCACTTTGCACTTTCAAAATCAGTAATGTGTGTTCCATTATGCTCTGTTTACATACTGGTCCATATGGACTATTATAGTAAACATATTTTTCCTAAAATTACAAATTAATTAAAAAATAAAGTTGACTTTATGTGAAGTTTTCCTCACTCACAAGTATTTATTGAATGCTTTACTATGTACCAGGTACTGTTTTTTTTTTAATCATATTTATTGAGGTATAATTTACAATCACTAAAATAAACCCTTTTTAGTGTACAGTTAAATATATATACCCATGTAACTACCATGATCAAGATACAGAACGTTTCATCACTCAAAACATTCTTTCACCAACACCTCCCCCCATTCCAGGCAAACAATTATCTACTTTCAGTCATGATTAGTATTGCTTTTTTTAGAATTTCATATAATTATTCAGTAGATGCTATTTTATATCTGGCTTCTTCTGCCAGATATAAAATGTTCTTGAGATTCGTTCATATTGTTTTGTTTCAGTAGTTCATTCCTTTCAGTTACCTGATAGTCCATTTTATGGATAGACCATGACCTGTTTCTCCATTCACCTGCAGTTAGGATATTTTGATTGTTTCAAGTGTTATAAACAAAGTATTGTGACGGTTTGTGAATATATATTTGTATGCACATATGTTTTTATTTCTCTGGAGTAGATACTTAAAAGTAGAATTACTGGTTCATATGTAAACTTGTGTTTTGCTTCTAATCACTATTTTAGGCTCCAAAAGTACAGTAGTGAAAAAGAAAAATGTCCTCATTGAACTTACTTGCAAAGTTAATTGAACTTACTTAAAAAAAATCATCCAGTGTATCTTATGTTATGTGTGTATGTGTGTGCATATATAGATACATTAATAAGTACACATCGAAGTAATAAAACACTGAGGCTAGCTCAACACAGCTTGGATTTTTTCAAAAATTGAGTTGAAATAATAGACGTATGAATTTATATTTCTTTGTAAAAACTATCAAAAACTTAACAGCTTAAAACAATGTACATTTATTGTCTAGTTTCTATGAGTCATGAGTCTAGGCATAGCTTTGCTTGGTTCTCAGTTTACGAACTCACAAAATCGCAATCAAGGTGCTGGCCAAGCTGTGTTTCTTTCCAGCGCTTGGAGCTCCTCTTCTAAGTTCATGTGGCTATTGGCAGAAGTTAGTTCCCTGTGGTTATAGGACCGAGGTCTCCATTTTCTCGTTGACTGTCAGCCAGAGGACTAAGCTCAACTGCCAGAGGCTGCCCACAGATCCTGCCATGTGGCCTTTTCATAGGTGCTCTCACAGCATGGCCGCTTACTTCCTGGAGGCCAGTGTGAGAATTTCTCTGACCTCAGGGAGGACTCCAGTCCCTCTTTTAAAGGGCTCACTTGACAGTTCTATCTAGGATACTTTCCCTTTTAACTAACTGAAGGTCAACAGATTAGGAATCTTAATTATATCTGAAACTTGTCTTTTGCATAAAATGTTACATAATCATGGAGATGACATCCCATCATATTCACAGTCCTGCCCACAGTCAAGGGGAGGGAATTATACAGGGCATGTACACCAAGGGTTGGGTAACTTGGGGGCCATCTTAGAATTCTGCCAACCAACTAGATGATACACTGAATTTACTCGTCTGTTTACTTTCATCTCTCCACTCCTCTTCATTTGAATGGTTGTTTTACTGAATTGACAAAATAGCAATTTTGCCACACAGGAGAAAGACTTAACTTTGTACTGTCCTTGAAGGGTCATACCACATGTGTTCTTATTCTGTTTATGGAGTTTCTACTTTAATAATTTCAAAACAAGAAAAAAAAAAAACCATGATTTTTTTCTGAGTAATTGGATGGCTGTAACAGTAGTGCTTTATAACACCAAATTTCTTTGATTTGGAGGGTTTGTTTGTTTCTTTTGGGTTATCACATGAATGGTATTAGAATGAGTTTAGATCCATTATTAGACATCTCCTCCATTAATAATGTCCTCCTTTAGAATGTGACAAATATCAAGAAACATCACTCACTCTGGATGACCTATGAAGCCTCAGCAGAAATGGCAGAGGTGCTAAAAGAAGCCTGGAAGGACAAACCAATAAAGAAGTCACCCTCAACATCATAAATATAGACCAGGTCAAATTCCTCTTATGTGTATTGCAGTGAGATGGTACAACCCAGTTAAAAAAAAAAAAAAAAAAGGAAAAAGTACACACATAGAACCCCAAAGAATTCCTTGTCAGCCCTTTATATCAGATTTAAGAGATACAATCTATCCCAAGCAAATTCTACACATGGGTAGAGATTTGGGGATGGCTCCTCTAAATCTATTCAACTAATCATAAACACTGTGCTAGGTCCTCAAGAAGTTCAGATATTGAAATAATCATACAGAGCATTAAAATAAAAGTATTTAATATATTTAACCAAATAAATGAAGGAATTAGAACCAAACATGAAAAAAAAGATATTATCCATAAAGGATAGGAAGATATGAAGAAGAACCAAATAGAACTTCTAGAAATGGAAAAAAAAATAATCTCTAAAAATAAAAAGTAACTGGATTGATTAAACAGCAGATTAGACACAGTTGAGGAGAGTCACAGAACTGGAAGTAGAGCTAAAGAAACTACCTAGAGTATAGCACAGAGCAATAAAGAGATAGAAACTATAAAAGAGAAGTTAGTTGACATGGAGAATAGAATAGAGTAGAATACAATAAAATATAATACCCAAGGAATGTCCAAGGGAAAGAGAGAATAGGTGAGGGGCTTTATTAAAAGAGATAATGGTTTAGCAATTGCCAGAATTGATGAAAACCATGATTCCACAGATTCAAGGATCAGACAAATCCAAAACAAGATTAAAATGTATGAATAGATAGATGAATTAGATAGCTACATATGTAATACTTATATCTAAGTCTATATCATATATAGATATATAGATACATATGTATGTAGCATTATATGTTATATACTATACATTGCATATTAAAAATTATATGGTATTTAAGTGAGATATCAGAATCAAACTGCAGAACTTCAAAGACTAAAATAAATTTTTAGAGATAAAAGATTAGCAATGTGTATGCATAGAAAAAATAATAAGTAATATTTTAGAAGATGAAAGTACTCGTTTAGAGTTCTGTTATCATGGATGACTTTATTGTATTTTCCCCAACTTTTCACGGCACAATTTAAATTTAAATAAAAGGAAAAGAAAGAGGATTTCTTGTTTCAGAAATCTCCTCAGCGTGGTACTTCAGAAAGTTTCTGAAGATACATGTTTTGAGCTAGATGGTCTTAGCCATTTTACATTTTTTTAGGTCTACAGTTGACAAGCACAGTCTAAGAATATACACAAACTACATTTGAGACTAAAATATGTATTTTTTACCTCCATTCTGTATACAAAAGCCAGATCTGCCACCTCTTCCAAATCTTCTGGACTAAACTCTTAATATTACTGTCTTCATTATTATGTCCTGTACAGAACACTTTACCTGTCTGCATTTTTTTGTTAATTAGATGTGCATAAGGGTCAGCTAGATGATTTCTGATATCTCTTGTTCTAATTATCTAACATTCCATCACTTGTTCCTTTCCTTTCAAAAAAGAGAGAAACAGATTGGCAGCCAGTATAAATGGCTGGATTATACCATTTCAAATCTAATTTACAAGGCTGACAGAATCACAGTCAGGATAACAGAGCTGAAAGAAACTTTAGAGATGGTATACCCAACCCTCCTCTTAAGGAAAGTATGCTCTATGGGGCAGTGCTCAAATTTTATCTAGAAATTTAGTAATAAAACTGAGAATGGAAATCAGGATTCTGAACTCTCTGTGCAGTAAATGAAATAATGTCTAAATGTGATCAGTAGAGTCGTTGTCTCAAAGCTATGGGTCAGAATCAGCTCGATGACAACTGATATATGTATATATACAATTTCACCACCCGTCTGTCAGTTTCTTATACTGCAGTGACTTATATGTTGCTATAATGCTGGAAGCTATGACATCAGTATTTCAATTACTGAGAGACTCACCCCTGGTGGACAGGTTTCAGTGGAGCTTCTGGACTAAGACAGACTGAGAAGAAAGGCCTGGTGATCTACTTCTGAAAATCACCCAGTGAAAACCCCATGGAGCACAGAATATATTCTGATATAGAATTGGAACATGAGATGTATAATTGGAAGGCACTACACAGTAGCTGCAAAAATGGACTCAAACATACTAACAATCATGAAGCTGGCACATGACTGGGCAACATTTTGTTCTGTTATGCATAAGATCGCCATGAGTCAGCAGCAACACGACAGCCACTAACGACAACATGTACAGTGCAATTCTGCCATGTATTTAGATAGGAAGTACCTATTAAATGTTTTCAAATATCTCTTACAAGAAAAAATATTAAAATTTCATTAGTAATATTGTTCATTTGCAAATAATTTAATATGTTCCAAATATTCTACTCAAGAGACATTTATCAGGTTTCTGCCATGTTTAAATCCTCTACTATGCATTCTTAGGCTATAGAGATGAATGGAAACATGGATTTTGTCCTCAGAGGGGTAATAATAATAGAAACATTCATTGCCCACTTATGACATGAAAGGTGCTGTACAGAAGAGTTTATGTGCGTAATATCTCATTCAATTCTCACAAGATCCTATGAACTCTGTAGTATCATTACCTTTTTTAAGTGATAAAATAAGAAGTTTAAGGGAAGTTGTGCAGCCACAGCTAGTTAGTGAAGGAGTCAGTATTCAACAGATTCCAGGCTGGAAATATTAAATGTTAACATATAAAATAATGCCATTCTGAATCCAATTCCCTATGGGTCATTATAATTAAGGTAAAGACATATCATCTAACTTGGATCTCTTTTTTACTAAGCTCCAACCTATCCACCTGTCATAAAAAAAGTGATTTTAGACAGTCGCATATGAGAGTTATACTGAAAGGCCAGAGTATTTTTAAAATAAAAAGGGAAACAAAAAAAATAGAGAAGCAAAGGAAATAAAATGATACAGGGAGAAGAAAAAGCAAGATGATAAATGAAAGGTTTGGGGAAACAATCAAGATTTTAGGTTTTGGAGACTTCTGGCAAAATGGCGCTCTAGGCAGAAGCACCACGCCATCCCTCCACAGCAAAGATCCGAAAAACTAAGCCGAACAGAGAAAACAACAACCCTGAAACCCTAAAACATCAAATGAAGAAATAAAGAACTCAGCCAAGCACCAAATGCAGTGAGAAAACTGACAGAGAATGGAGAGCGAGGAGAGATTCATGCAGAGGTCCCCTACCAGCTATCGCAGCTTGGATCTGCCATCTTGGACTCCTATTGGAGACCAGCAAACAGGGTGTATGAGAGGGCAGCTTCACGGAGCTTCCAGCAGGAGACAAAACAACCGGTAATTGGTGATGTACACTTTCCCACCCCCTGCCCTTCTTCGCCCCCACTCAGCCTCCTCTGCTTCCTGCGGCCACACTCTCTTGTCCGGGAAACACTGGCTACTTGGATTCCACACACCCGAACGGGCCGGCTCTCTGAGTGCCATTTGTTGGCTGCTGGTGTTGCTTTTTTCTACTTCATTTGATTTCTTCCTTACCTCTCACCACCTCCCCCTCCTTTCGCTCAAATACCTGGCTCCGTGCGCCATCTTTGCTTCTTCTTGAGGGGCTGCAGAGCTCCGGTAAATTGTGATATATGCTTTCCCACTCCTTACCCTTCCTCACCCACACTCGGCCCCTCTGCTTCCCGCGGACACAGTCTCTTGTCCGAGAAACACCGGCTGCTTGGATTCCACACACCCGAATGGGCCGGCTCTCCGAGTGCCATTTGTTGGCTGCTGGTGTTGCTTTTTTTTCTGCTTCTTTTGATTTCTTCTTTACCTCTCACCACCTCCCCCTCCTTTCACTCAAATACCTGGCTCTGTGTGCCATCTTTGCTTCTTCCTGAGGGGCTGTGGAGCTCCGTTTGAGTGGGGAGCTGCTTCCTGGTCTGGGCTGCTGCGCCTGTGGGATCCTGGGGCTTTTGTTTGTTTGTTTTGAATTGTTTGTTTTCTTTTCCTTTTCTTGAGTTGGGAGCCCTTTCTGGCCAGGCAGTGCTGCGTGGCAAGGAGACTGCCCCCTCGGCTTGCACAGATCTGCAGAGGATTCCTGAGGGCATTTCTTTTTTTGTTGGCTTTTTTTTCTTTTTTTTCTGTTTTTTTTGGGGGCTTTTCTTGCTCTTTATTATTTTAATTTCTTTTGTTTTCTTTTCCCTCTTTTTCCCTTTTGGTCTTTCTTCATTACTCAGTTTCTTATATCTCTATATCTTCCTTCTCTTTCTGTTCCCTGAATACCTGGCGTTGTATACCTCTACGCCTTCTAGCCAGGCTGTACTGCAACACCTGAGAGGACTTCCCCAGACCTCATAGCTACACCGGTGGGATTGCCGGGAACTTTGAGGTTCTTTAACCTTTCCCATTTTTATTTATTCATTCTTTCCTTTTCTTCCTCTTCCCCTTTCTGTTTTTCTCCATTTCATAGTCTCTCATCTCTCAATTCCAATGGCAAGCTCCCCTAGCATTCTTTTTTGTTTGTTTGTATGTTTTTGGCTCCTGTTCCCCTCTCCTATCTCCCATATTCATCTTAGATCCACACATAACAATCTCCCTGCTACATCCTGCCTACCTGCACCTTGTGCTTAACATCACACCACCAAGCCGCACAAGCATGGCCTACTGCAACCTGCCCTGCACTGATTACTGACCCGCCTTGGTGGCTGTAGTAAGTGCCACAAACAACCCATCCCAGTAACTCCTCTTCAGCTAGACCTGCCCTGCTGTACCATATCTGAGTGACTGACTCTGCCAACTGGAGAAGGAGGCGAAAAGTATTGTACCCACAGAGGACAAAACAACAAAGAACACACAGTCCACCTGCTCAGACATAGGAAAATTAAAAAAAAAAAAAAGGACGAAACAAACAAATCTACAATCAATAAACAAGAGAAATAACTACTGAATGCCCCGAAGAGAGCAGACAATATCAAAACATTCACAAAAACAGGACTGGATGGTTCCACCAGATGACTTTGCAGTGGAAGAAAATGCACTAGAACTACCTGATAGGGAATTCAAATCTCTAATACTCAAAATTCTCCAAGAACTGAGGCAAAAAGCTGACAAACATGAGGAAAAAATAGACAAATTCATGGAAAATACAGACAAAAAATTGGAAGAATTCAGGAAAAAAA
>NW_004444043.1:8452534-8460329 GCF_000243295.1 Trichechus manatus latirostris
AATAAATAAAAAAAAAAATGTAAAAAAAAAAAAAGATTTTAGGTTTTGGTGTCTTATAATTTGGGGTACTGTAAACCACTTGCCAGTAGGTGGAGTTAGAGTATAAATTCCAACACTCAATTTTCCTGGTGGGCAAACAAAAGCTCCACAGCTAATCAAATCCTGGAAATTGAGTGTTATTGATTACTTGTTAGTGAGGATAATTTTAAAACAAATTATACTATGACAAAAGAGACTATTTGACTATTGTAAACATGGATATTGGTACCGTCATGAAGAACTGCTGTAATACCACTGTGCATTAAAACAACTTATTCAGTACTTTTCCTCTGAAGGTTTTTTGTTGTTTGCTTTTCCAGTATTCCAAGAGATTTTTCTATGGCCACTTAGTAAGTGCAAAGTAAAAGCAGTTTTAGAGATGCCCAGTTCCACATAGTAAACGCCATGTAAAAGGTTTACAGATGCTCGCTTCCCCAACCTTTTTCTCAGATTGAAATAAAAAAAATGAGAACAATAAAACTTCAAAGTGATATGATTTTAGTTAAGAACACATTGATAGAAACAGACAAATAAACTTTTGTTTTCTCAACCAAATAATACAGGGCAGGGGCAGATGAATCAGTAAGTAAGGTACACATGAACTTACTTGTGTTTACTTACTAATCTGTAGTGAACAATTTCACATGGGTTTCACCACATTTTTTTTGACGTGGTAAAAACAGGTGAAGTTGTTCACTACTGATTAGTAAGTATGCACAAGTGAGCCCGTGCGTACCTTGCTTATTGGGTAATCCAGCCCTGATACAGAGTTACACACACACAAGACCTAAAGACCTGACAGCCGTTCCATTCCTCACTTGTGTAAATCACCCAACAAGCACGTACTTAGTAAAGTATGGCCTGTCTGTGCCCATGAATGCTCCGAGACAGACACTGTGGTACGTTAAGGAGCAATCACTTGTCATTTCCAACACAACAATAGCTTTAATTTAATTATAAATTAATAATCGACAAGACATTTTATAAAAAGCAGGCATTTTTGCATTGGTTTCTTATTTCCAGCAAGATCTTCCTACCTCACTCTCATCCACGCATGGGAGTAAAGAGATGATTTCATTTCTTTAACTTCCTGAGGAATACAGCTAATGGATTCAGAGTGAAAGAATATGAAGCATCTGCATAAAGGGAATAAGGGAATTTTTAAATACCTACTGATGACATTTGTAACTCAAGTTTTCTTTCTCTTGGATTTAAGAATTCAGGAATAAAAACTCTTGTAAGAGGATAAAGGCTAGGCCACTGATGTAGTTAAAGGCATTTCTTTAATCACCCACAAATTGGTATGTTAGCGATGGACTGTTCCTTACTTTATCAGATATTTCAGGTAATGAGACGAGGGTAAAACCCACTGCCGTCAAGTCGACTTAGACTCATAGCAACCCTGTAGGACAGAGTAGAACTGCCCCAATGCTCTACTCTTTATGGAAGCAGACTGCCACATCTTTCTCCAGCAGAGTGGCTGGTGAGTTTGAACTGCCCACCTTTCAGTTAGCAGCCTAGCGCTTAACCACTGTACCACCAGGGCTCCTTGAGAGGACAGAACTGCAGTAACAATTGAAATGGGATAAGTGACTGAGATATTAACCTGTATTTTGTCCTTGATGCATGTTTCCCCACTTATGTTGACTCCAAGAAGGCAGCCAGCCACCTCATGCTTTCTTACCTCATAGGAGGTTTGTAAGGTAGGGTAGAAAGGATAATTGGCTGACAATCTGCCTTCCTGGCATTCTTGCAGGAATTATGCCAGGGAGGAGAAAGAGAGACAAGTGCCTGTGGTAAAGAGAAGGAGAAGAGGGAAGGCTTTGTCCAGAAGTCTAGGGTAGAAAGGGACATCTGGAAATATACAGTTAGAATCTAGTTTGCTCCCTCACATCATCTCAGGAGGTGAGAGGAGTTGTATGCTAGGTGTGAGAGGGAGTAGCTTCATTGTACATCTTAGCAAAGTTTACTGGGCTTCCAGATGGAACAGAAACCCAATGTTGTCAGATTCAGTAGCCCATGTGAGCTTAGACAAGGCATTTCAGTGGTAACCATATGGGCAAAAGACTGAGACCAAAAAAAAGCTTCTATCAGTTGCTGTTGAGTCGATTCTGACTCAGTTAAGTGCTGTCCTACTAACTGAAAGACTGGTGATTTGAATCCACCTAGGGGTACCTAGGAAAAAAGGCCTAATGATCTGCTTTCAAAAGGTCACAGACTTGAAAACCCTATGGAGTGCAGTTCTAGGCTGCAACACCTGGGGTCGCTGTGAAAAGACTTAGGGCTTCCCCAAAATGTCTTATTTTTCATTAGACTTGTGTGAGTAAGAGAGCACTAGCGATGATTCAGACTGAATTTTCATGGGATTGGTGCTCAGGGAAAGAGCTAATTTTATTTACAAAATAAATACCATTTCTGAGATTTGGGACTAAGATTTCTGTTTGTTTCATTTCAGGTTTAAATTCTCATTCTGACATTCTTCCCTAAGAATAATTAACTAATTGTCTATGCCAACAAGAGCAAATAATGTTTTTGTTTCAAAGAAGAAAAAAAAAAAGGGAGGAAACGGAACGAGGATTATATAAGAATAACACCTTTCTTTTTTTTTAACGTTCTTACCTGGGTAAACATTAAAGAAACAAAACAAAACAAAAACTCAAGAAAATATCATTATGTGTATAACCAACACAATTCTTGCAAGATGGGAGTTGGGAAGGGATAGAATCTATACATTTTAATATCCTTGTCACCTTTGTGTGATTAGTCACAGTATCACTTTAAAGTGGAAACACAAACAAGATCAGAGCTGGTGCAATGATTTGCCAGGGAGCAATGATGAGGAAATAAGTCACCTAGATAAACAAAAATGGATATAAAAGAAATTTTGAAACATCATCTTGGGTTCAAGCTGTATTATCTTTGAGGAAGAAAACACAATTAAGCCATTGATCCTATAATTAGTATTTATTTTTCAATTCTTATAAATTGCCTTGAAGAAAATCGTGATTGTCTAGTGAATTTCTAAAGTCTCCGTTGAAAAGAAAATATTAATATATCAAATTTATAGTGTAGAGGAAAGAGAAGATAAATGTGATTGCTCATCCTTTCAACCATTTGTGTCGTTTTATATTTACAGTCTTGCATTTGGAAGCCCCCATGCTTGTCTCATATACTTTATTATATCAATATCTCTTAAAATTAAACTCTTCAATGAAGCAATTCCAGCCAGATTTCTCTTCCACACCTTTGATAACACTTCAGCAAGTCATGTATGTGCAACACTACCCTGTTAAATTATTATTTCCCATTACATCCCCAGGGCAGTAGTAGAGTGTAGCCTGGTGTTTCTCTCATTACCTGCAACAGAAGCACCTGAGAGAGCCAAATTCAGATTTCCTTCCCCTAATTATTTGCATAAAAAAGAAAAGTAAGACCTACTTAAACAGGCTTAAATCAAAAGAAAATTTTGGTTTAAGTAATTGAAAAGGATAAATGATAATGGGTTCAGATATGGCTTGTTCTAGGAGCTCAGATAGTATCCTCAGGACTTGCGAAATCTCCATCCTTAGATTCTACTTGCCTTCGTGTTGAGTTGATTAAAAGAAATGATTAAATTTTGAAGTCAATTCTATTAAAATCAGAAGCAACTTGTAAATGTCTAATATTACCATCAAATTCAACCTTTTTCTGGAGACTATGAAAAAAAGACAATGAAATATGAAAATTTCAATACACAATATGACAAAAATTATCATGTATAATATATGTGTATATATATAAACACACATAGATGTATACATATACATGAAAAAATTGCATCTAATAACAGATTATACAGTAGTAAAAAAATTTAAAACCAAATAAAATAATTAAAAAAGATGGCTCTATTTATAAAAATACATAAATTTTTCTCTGTCATAGCAATAACAAATTTGAAACTAAAGTAAAACAAACATAGTCATTTATAAGAGGGACAAAATAATAAAATTGTCAGATTTAAATATAGCAAGAATAGTATATCCCAAAAAACCAAAGTTGTTTCTGTTGAGTTGATTCTGACTCATAGCAACCCTATAGGACACAGTAGAATTGCCCCGTACGGCTTCCAAGGAACAGCTGGTGGATTCGAACTGCCGACTTTTTGATTAGCAATCAAATGCTTAAACACTGTGCCACTAGGGCCCCTAAGAATAATATAGAGTAATGTAAATTAAATTATAAAATAAAGTACATAACATAATCTGAATGATAAAAACTAGCTATCATAGAAATATCAGTACTTCCAAAATTAAAATTAAAGTGTTATGCAACTCAAATTATAATCTCAATGAGCTTTTCTATGGAACCATACAAAATGATCCTAAAATATATATGGAAGAAGAAATCCCTAAAATGTTCATGAAATTTATAAACATTGATAATAACAATTAAGAGGGGAAAGTAGAAGACTTCCAAATACTAATATAAAGTCACTGTGGTAAAAAGTTATAATTTTGGCCCAGGAATATGTAATTATATTGGTCATACATGGTTTAGAATCCAAAGAAAACTTCCGTATATATGGAGTCTTGATATAACTTAGTGCGAAATGGTGGCTAATTTAATAAATGGGGTTGATATGACTGATTATCAATCTAGAAGAAAACAAAGCTTATCTCCATCTACAGAGCGATGGATCACTTTTGTATGGCCTTTCTTGCCATGGTCTTGTAACTCCCACCATAGTGATTGAGTGGGAATGTGCAAATAAGGTAATTGTGGCCCCCCAAGGGTATTGGTCAGTTTGCCACCCTGCTAGCCTTAAAAGAGAGCCAATTCCAGAGCAGAGAGAGAATCTTACCACCACCAGGGAAGAAGAGCCAAGAGCAGAGCACATCCTTTGGACCTGGGATCCCTGCACTGAGACCCTCCTGGACCCAGAGACATGGAGAGAGCTGTAACACTGAAGACGGCAATACAGTGAGAAGCCGCAGCAGAGAAACGGCAGTAGCAGAGGCAGCAGGAGATGGTACTGTGGGCTTCCCGGCCCACAGAGTGAGAAAGCTGAGTGCCTTTGGGCCAAGGCTTATTGGCAGAGTAGGGTGCCTCCCGGCACTTATCAGCAGAGCTAAAAGAGCTTTGTAATACTTGCCCAAGCCAGGTAGAGGCCAAGGGCCAGAGAGAGGTGTGCCTGAGGGCACAACTGAGAAGAGGCTGTCCTGATGGAAGAACTGTATCCTGAGTGTTTCTGAATCTGAATTGTAATCTGTTACTTCCCTAATAAACCCCATAACCATGAATTCAGTCTATGAGTTCTGTGTGGCCATTGCAATGAATTATCTTACTCAGCAGAGAGGTAGAGATTGCCGAGGGAGGAACAGTTAGTGTCAGAATTGGTAAAGAAGGCGAAGAGAGGAGGGATGTCTGACCTCTGCCTCATAGCAACCAGCCTTAGGCTGTTGATCTTGGTTCTCCTTCTGCCTTGTGTAGTTAGAGGAGGTTAGACATCACCCCCATGCCATTTTTATGCTACCTTTCTTTTTTTAAGAAAAATATTGGAAGATAAATTTAGAAGGCTATTTGTAGAAATTTAAGGTGGGGAAAAACTTCCTAAGGAATCTGAAAAGCTGTAAAGAACAAGCTAGAGATTTTGGCTATTTTAAAACTAGAAATTTTTGCATGTTAGAAGATGCTGTGAAGAACATGAAGAGACAAATTCAAAGATATGTCTATAAATTAAGTGTGGACAAGGTTCTATTTTTGTAAGAAACTAGTTGTTGAAGGATCACTCCATGTAAAATCCAGC
The DNA here is from genome assembly GCF_000243295.1 of Trichechus manatus latirostris. Classification (NCBI taxonomy): domain Eukaryota; kingdom Metazoa; phylum Chordata; class Mammalia; order Sirenia; family Trichechidae; genus Trichechus; species Trichechus manatus. The sequence goes on from NW_004444043.1 coordinate 8,458,359, forward strand.
TGTGGAATTCATAAGTTACTTCACTATATACAAAACAGAAAGAGAAATTTCAAACTTTTGGAAGAATTTCAGATAATACTTAAGCATTTTTGTCCCAGAAATATCTTTCTAATGAAATGATATTTCTATAAAAATATGAAAAATTGCCTCAAGTCTTTATTTAAAAATAAGCAAATAATAAGCAGAAAGGCATTCGTTGGAAAAGATAAAGAATGAAATGACAAATGAAACACAAAGGTGATGGACGATAATTAGTAAGATCTCAAAATGTTCCCTCCTGGATTTTCTTTTCTTGTCTGAAAGACAGAGTCTAGAAGGGTCAACAGACACTTTGACCAAGAAGGAATTCTAGAAATGTGAGTCAATAAAGAGAGCGTCCGGTTTTTCATTCCCAACTGTTACAATGAGAAATAGAATTCTGAAAAATATAAAAGAGGCATGTCACAAGATAAACAGAAGTAAATAATCACTTGCCCTAGACCACCTATAAATTATGAACAAAATTGGAATCAACTCTACTGCCTCAGCTTTGTTTTTTTGTATTTTAGTTACTCAAATATATTTCAAAGGCAGAAATTGTTGTTATTAGTAGGGAAAAGGCTGTAGCATCTCTACTACTGGAACTAAACAGAGAAAATCTTGGCAAACCTGCTGTTTCAGGAGGCCATGGCAACTGTGAACTAAGATCATTTGTATTGGGGGCGAACGGAGATGGAGGAGGGATCATTCACTTTTGAAAGACTGCAGTGGATGAATGCACTCAATCTGTCCCAGATTCATTTCATTAAGAAAGACTAAACTAGCTAACATGGCCAAAATCAAGTTCACTTAAGGTAATAGGCCAGGATGAAAAGATGAATACCAAGTGCTGAAAAGGATGGGGGACAATGAAAACTCTTTTATGTTGCTTGTTGTCACTGCATGCTGTCAAGTTGATACTGACTCTTAGTAACCCTATAGGACAGAGTAGAACTCCCCAGTAGGGTTTCTTAGGCCGACATCTTTATGGGAGCAGATTGGCAGGTCTTTTCTTTCTCAGAGCAGCTGGTGGGTTTGAACCTCTGAACTTTTGGTTAGCAGCTAAACACGTAACGCTTGTCCCACTAGGTTCAACTATAAACTCATTGCAGTCGAGTCGATTGTAGTTATAGCGACCCTAAAGGACAGAGTAGAACTGCCCCATATGATTTCCAAGGAGTGGCTGGTGGATTCAAACTGCCGACATTTTGGTTAGCAGCCGAGCTCTTAACCAGTGACCAATCAGGGCGGGAGTGTAAATTGTTACACCATGCTAAAGAATTAGTTGGCAGTTCTAAAGTTGAGCATCTGAATGCTTTATGGCTCAACGATTCCATTCCTAGGTTTGTATGGCCAGCAGAAATGTGCATATATGTTCACCGAAAAATCTGCACAGGAATGTTCATAGCGGTTTCATTCATAATAGGCCCAACCATAATAGACCCAGGTCACCTCTATCAGCAGGATACATTTGTAATTTATAGTATATTCTCCCAATGGAATATTCTAAAGCAACGTGAATGAGTGACTACAACTACGTACAATGACATGGAAAAATCTTGCAAACAGGTTGTGGTGCAAAAGAATCCAGACGCAAAAGAGGGTGTGATGTTTGGTTCCATTTATAAATAATTCAAAAACAAGCAAAACTATGGTATTATGGTATTCGAGGTCAAGATAATGGTTATCCTTGGGGAACAGAGAATAGAGACTGGAAGGGGGCATGAAAACCCAGGCCTTCTGGGATGCTGGTGGTGTTCTGTTTGTAAAAGTTGATTAAGCAATAAACTTGTGTTTGTGTACTTTTCTGTATGTGTGTTATATATTTTAATGAAAAGTTCCCCAACAAATGTGTGTTTGTAGTATAGAGCAGGAAGCAGTGGAGAGGAGAATGAGCAAGTTAACTTTCCTTTTAATGCAGGGAATGTTTACAAAAAATTTTTTTAACAAAAA
>NW_004444043.1:8468655-8477889 GCF_000243295.1 Trichechus manatus latirostris
GTGGTGTTTCTGCCTAGAGCGCCATCTTGCCGGAAGTCAACAGCGATTTCTTTTTATAGAATAATTAGCTTTATGTCTATCTTGCCCAATAACCTGGGAAAACAACATATCTGGTTCTTATCTCAATACTAAATTGCTCCTATTCCAAAGAACAGTTTTCATATACTTGGCTCCATTTCCCAATTCCCTGAAATATATAAAATACAAATATTATTAATTAAAGAGATATCATTTTATAAACTACTTCTCTGTCCATAGTAATTGTAAGTTTGCAAATCCTTTTACATAATACTATCCTGTGATGCACAAAGGCCCAATGAAGTGAAATTGTCAATAAGTACTTTGACTGAGAATGAGGCCTCTGAGTACATGTTGAATGTCTTTACATTTAAGACACTATCTTAAGCACTGCTAAGACAGTAGGTGAAGACCTTTCAAAGGTATTAAAATCTCTTCCCAGTGTGCTAGATTTAGAAACTGCCCTGTTCTCACCTACTATGAGATGGCCAATCCTCTTGGCAATGTTAAATAGTTAGATGAAAGTCAAAATGCCAGACACGACAGTAAGAAGTGTGCTGAAGCCCAAAGAGAAGTACTGAGAGTATAGAACGCTAGGGAATAGTGTAAAATAGGCCAAGCTGGCACAGAAGAATCATACTGAAAACCCCTTAGAAGAGTCACCAGCTGTGCAAAGAGAGAAACTGGCACAATTATACAAATAGGCTTGATCAACTAAGGGCATTCACATGCAAAAAATAATTACAAAGGGACACTTTAAATGCACACTTCACTTGTATGCATGAGGGACAGAAGAAGTTGGAATTTTTGTGACTAGTCTTAGAAAGAGTAATTAAAATGTGCATATATGATGTTATATATGTATATATAGGTATGAATGCACATATATGGATATGAGTGTATGTATATATACTGTTACAGATTGAATTGTGTCCCCCAAAAATGTGTGTAAACTTGGCTAGACCATGATTCCCAGTATTGAGTGATTGTCCACCATTTCATCATCTGTTGTGATTTTCCTATGTGTTGTAAATCCTGCCTCTATGATATTAATGAGGTGAGGTTAGTGGTAGTAATGTTAATGAAGCAGGACTCAATCTACAAGATTAGGTTGTATCTTAAGTCAATCTCTTTTGAGATATAAAAGAGAAAAGCAAGCAGAGAGACAGGGGTACTTCATACCACCAAGAAACAAGAGCCGGGAGAACAGCGTGTCCTTTTGACCTGGGGTCCCAGTGCTGAGAAGCTGCTCGACTGGGGAAGACTGATGACAAGGACCTTCCCCCAGAGCTGACAAAGAGAGAAAGCCTTCCCCTGGAGCTGACACCCTGGATTTGGACTTCCAGTCTCCTAGTCTTTTAGTCTCTGTGAGAGAATAAATTTCTCTTTGTTAAAGCCATCCACTTGTGGTATTTCTGTTATAGTGCCCCTAGATAACTAAGACATATACATACATATATAGAGAGATAAATGATGATAATGTAATTGTGCATATATATGTGTGTGTATGTGCGTGTCATGGATTGAGTTGTGTCCCCACAAAATATCTGTCAGCTTGGCTGAGTCATGATTCCCAGTGTCGTATGATTGTGTAATCTGATGTGATTTCCTTATGTGTTGTAAACTCTATCACTATGATGAGATTATACGTGATCTCCTTATGTGTTGTAAATTCTATCACTGTGATGAGGTTATACTGTTGAGGTTGACAAGATTAGATACTGTCTTAATCCAATCTCTTTTGAGATAGAAAAGAGAGAAGCGAGCAGAGACACATGGGAACCTCATACCACCAAGAAAGCAGTGCTGGAGCAGAGAGTGTCCTTTGGACCTGAGGTTCCTGCGCTGAGATGCTCCCAGACCAAAGGAAGACTGATGCATCACAAGGACCTTCCTCCAGAGCTGACAGAGAGAGAAAGCCTTCTCCTGGAGCTGATGCCCTGAATTTGGACTTGTAGCCTACTGGACTGTGAGAGAATAAACTTCTCTTTGTTAAAACCATATACTTGTGGTACTTCTGTTAGAGCAGCACTAGACGACTAAGATAGTGTGTATCCATATATATAGATGCACGCACACACAATTGTATCATTACTATTTACTTCCAGCTGAAAAGAGCTTCTGAAGTTAGGAATCATATTTTGTCATCTTTTTTAAGCCTGGCACTTAGTTAAGTGTCTATTAGAGTATGTACCCGAAAATACTGGCTAAACACAAAATAAAGTGTTATTTAGGTATGTAGAGCTTCTTAACTGATTGACAGATGATCCCAGACATCAAAGTTTTTATAGTCACAGTTTTAGTCTGTTCCTTTATTCTCAGTTATCAGTTTTTTTTAAATAGTGCAAACCTTCTACAGCCTGCTGTTTTAACTCAGAATTTAGTTTTCTAGTCTGAGAATCTGAGGATTCATCCTTTCTACACTAAATCCATATATTTTACAACAGATAATTGTCATCCTTAAATCTTTCTTCACCCTTTATGTGAATTCACAAAAGTGGAAAGAATTTATAATCTCAAATAAATGGGATACGATATTTAGAGCACAAACCTAAACTGAAATAAAAAATTTATATTTTTGTCAGCATTCTGTTTATGACACATTGTCACATCTTACTCTTCGCATGTAAGGTTACACATATTTTTAATAAAATCAATAAAAGTGCAAGTGCAGTATTTCAAGGTTGCTATTTTTAACATATCTCTTCATGTCAATAATACACTTTTACAATAATAATTTAATAGCTAGAAGTACTAACCATTTGCATGCATGCACCATACTTTAGTCTTAAATTTTAGTTTGGAATATTTTGAACATACAGAAAACTAGAATGAAGAACATTCTGAATAGCCTTCAACTCACCGTTGAGCTTTATGAAATAAAACGCTGCAGTATTGAAACCCCCGGGTACCCTTGTCTGATCCAATTTCCCATCTTCTCTTCCTAGAATACTGCATTTTGTGCTTATTATCTCCATGTGTTCATACTGTTACTATATCTGTATGTACCCACACACAATATACATCATTACTTTTCATTTCAAAAAAAAATTTATGTTAACAATGTCTTGCTCTATATGTTCTTTTGCATTGTACTTTTTAGAAACTGAACATATTTTGGAGATTTATCCATGTTGATTTGTGAAACCACCAGTATAATTGTTTATACTACTGTAGAATACACAACTACATAGAATAACTGGAATATACTATATGACTATAACATTATTTCCTTTGTCTAGCATCTTATTTAGAGCATTAAGTTGTTTCCAATTTTTCACTATTACCCCCCACCCCCCCCCAAAAAAAAAGCAACAATGGGCATATGTGTGTTTCTCTAATAAAATGCTGGGCCTCTAACAAGTGCATTTTCAACTTTATTAAAAATTTCTAAGTGGCTGTTCACACAGTTGAGCCATGGACACTCTCAATAAGAGTGAATGCAAGCTCTTATTTGTCCAAATACTCATCATTACTTGTATTGTTAGACTTTTAAATGGTTGCCATTCTACTCTGTGTGAACGGGTATTTTAGTGTGACTTTAATACGTGCTTCACGATTACGGAGCCCTGGTGGCACAATGATTAAGACCTCGGCTGCTAACCAGAAGGTCAGCAGTTTGAATCCACCAGCAGCTCCTTGGAAACCCTATGAGGAGTTCTACTCTGTCCTATAAGGTCACTATGAGTCGAAATCAACTCAATGGTAATGGGTTAGGTTTAGTTTTCATTGATTACTACTGACATATATAAATTTTCATGTTTCTGGCCTTTTGTGTTTCTGCCTGTTCATGACCTTTGCCCTTTTTGTTTGTTTGGGCTGGTTTTTCTTTTCTTATTGATTTGAATACATTCTTTGTAATTCTGGATAATACTCATCTATCTGTTCTATGTATTGCAAATCTCTTTTCCACTCCATGACTTGTTTTTACTTTTGTTCATATACCTTTTGTTGAGCAAAAAATTTTTATTTCAGGGTACTAAATGAATTAATTATTGTTCGTGAATTGCATTTTCTATATTTTGTTTAAGAAATCTTTCCTTCTCTTTCTAAACATATTTTCTTTTAAACATTTGAAAGTTTGGCCGTTCTCATTTAGACATTAAATCCACCTGAATTGTGTAAGTTTAGAACGAATTTAAAATATTTCTTATATACCATACCAGCTGCCATGGAGTTGATTCTGACTCATGACCACCCTAGATGCGTCAGAGTATAACTGTGCTTCATAAGGTTTTCAATGGATGATTTTCAGGTTTTTCTTCCAAGGCACCTACAGGTAAACTGGAACTTCCAGTATTTTGATTAGCAGCTGAGATTGTTAAACATTCGCACTATCCAGAGACTCCCAGTTCTTATATATATAGCCAATTTTCCTAAATCCACTTATTGATCAGGTCACTTGTTCTTTTTCTGCTGATGTTTACGTCCTAGATTATTGGTGAAAAAGGTGGTGAGATGAGGGTTAGGAGACACAGTTTTAGGCCTTTGATCTTTACTTCAACTAAAGAAGCAGTTTTACATATTGAGATGCTGCCAAAATCTCCTTTGCATTAGGGGATACTGTCTTGAAACCACTGTCAACATGGAAACTTATGCAAACTTTTAAGTGAGTTTCATAGAGATTTTAACCCTTATCAGTGAACTGATCTAGGGTAGATTATTTAATCATTGTGAGCCTCTAACTTTATCTGCAAAAAGGGATTATTAATACCTACTCTCTGGGTGTTGTGTCAAAATCATTAACCTAGAAACATCTACTTACATTGCCTGACGCACAGAGATGTTTTTACCTTTGGCAGTGAAAGGAAACAGCAATAGCTTGAGGGAACTAGAACAAATCAAGGTGAATGTTTGCTTCTCTACTTCTGCCATAACAAAGTGATAATAAAGAAGACTGAGGATGCCAGTCTTTGAAAACCAATGGAGTGAATGTTTAGTGAAGCTATAGGATCAGACTTCCCCTCTGTGGGTCCTGGGATTTTCCCTGAAAGAAATCAATGTTTTCACTTTTAGTCCTCTCTGAGAAGAGTCATCATTGAGAGATGCTAGTTTGTTTCTTTGCTTTTCCAAGCCTCAGAGTGAACAAAAGCTGAGGGAACCATTCAGATAGGGATCGGTGAGGGGAGGTAGAGGGAGCAAAGAGAGCAGGGAAGTGGTCCAGTATGAGGTCCTGGGGACAGTCTGGGCTTAGGCAGTAGTTGACAAGACATAATTTTTTTTCTATTTTTTCTGAGTAGACTTTCCAATATCCCCAAACCTTCAAGTCAGTTTTCTTCAAAACTATAGCTAAATTTCAATTATGCCATGAAAAAATAGATAAATCCTGACACGTACCCTTGAGTGTATGCTGTTCAGGGAGAGATCAGGGACCCTTTCTCTCCATCAGAGTGGGCAGGAGAAGTGACATTATGTCATCAGATGACAAATGTATCTGGTGGAGACAGTATCAGGGTCAGCTCTGATGCACGTGTATTGACGAGACCAAGAGCCCAGAGTGGGAGAAACACAGTGACTTTACGGAACCCACTGGAGATGGTACCCTTGGGAAGTGGTCCTAGGGAGAGAGATGGAGGGGCTAATTTCTCCCTGGGGTCTGGTGCCACAATAATGTGAATTTAACAAGAAAGAATTAAAGGCTCCTTTTGATGAGGCTTAGAAGAAGTCAACAGCAACGTAGAAATTAAAATATGAGCAAAGATGCCAGAAATACTATCCGTATCAGAAAATCTCAAACCTTTTTGCTAAAACTCTTCCTGTTCCCCTGTTAGATCCATTCATTAAATCATTCATTTATTCTAACACTTTTTTAACAACCATTTGTTGAATGTCTTCTACGTGCCTGAGCCTGTGACAGATACTTAGGATACTATGGGAAGCAAAACAGACTTGCCCCCTACTTTTGCGATGCTTGCGATGTAGTAGGGAGACCAGCACTAAACAAATGAATGAAAAAAGGTATTGGGGCAGGAATGAGAGTATGTAATCAAGAGAGCATCAAATGGTTACAGCCAATGCAATTCCTTGCAAAGATAAATGTCACTCTAAAGTCCAGAAAAGATAAAATGATGCTTACTCACTTTGAGGGCTAACATGCGCCTGACCCAAGCCATGGTATTTTCAATCACCTCAAAATGCATGTGAAAGATGGACAATGAATAAGGAAGACCAAAGAAGAATTGATGCCTTTGTATTATCGTGTCGGCGAAGAGTACAGAATATACCAGGGACTGCCAGGAGAACAAACGAATCAGTCTTGGAAGAAGTACAGCCAGAATGCTCCTTAGAAGTGAGGATGGTGAGACTTTGTCTCATGTACTTTGGACATGTTTTCAGGAGGGACCAATCCCTGGAGAAGAACAGCGTGCTTGGTAGATGATCAGCAAATGAGAGGAAGAAACTCAATGAGATGGATTAGCACAGTGGCTACAACAATGGGCTCAAACACAGCAACAATTGTGAGGATGGCACAGGACCAGGCAGTGTTTTGTTCTGTTGTACATAGGGTCACTATGAGTAGGAACCAACTCGACAGCACCTAACAAGAATAACAACAAATGCCACTGTCTGTTAACTTGTCATACTGTAGTGGCTTGTGCACTGCTCTGATGCTGGAAGTTATGCCATCAGTATTTCAAATATCATCAGGGTCACCCATGGTGGACAGGTTTCAGTGGAGCTTTCAGACTAAGACATTTAAGAAAGAAAGGCTTGGCCACCTACTTCCAAAAATTAGCCAATGAAATCCCTGTGGATCACAACAGAATATTGTCCAATACAGTGCTGGAAGATGAGTCCTCTAGGATGGAAAGCACTCAAAATGCACAGGGGCCACAGTAATGGACTTGAGCATACCAATGATCATGAAGGTGGTGGAAGACTGGGCAACATTTTGTTCTGTAGTACAGGATGTTGCCATGAGTTGGAGCCCACTCACCAGTAAATAACAACAGCAACTGCATTTTAAAACATCAGAAAGTAGAAAGGCTTTTATTAATATTTATTAAAATGAATATTTTGGAACTTGGTTACTTCATTTAGCTGGAAAATGCAACCGTGCACAATGTTCCACTCACAGGGGTAGGAGATAAGGTGAAAGTATTATGAGTATGTGGGCAGAGTTTACTGTTAATGGGATCTGATAGTTATATTGAATTTATGTAAATTATTCTCTAGGAACAAGTTAAAAGCTAGAAGATCTATAAACTTTTATGATTTTTATGTATTTTGACTCTCTTAGAGTTAAAGATGTTAATAATCAGTTGCCCACACAGTGCAATTTTTTCCTTATCTCAAAAGAAAGCCAATGGAGGCATTCCTCATAAGGGGATTTGTTTTTATAGCCTATAAAGCCATAAAGGAGCCCTGATAGCACAGTGGTTAAGAGCTCGGCTGGTAATCAAAAGGTCCACAGTTAGAATCCACCGTTTCTCCTTGGAGACGCTATAGGTCATTTCTACTCTGTCCTATAGAGTCACTATGAGTTGGAATCGACTCAAAGACAATGAGTTTTTTGGTTTGGTTTTGAAGCCATAAAACAACTCTCTTTAGCTACTTCCAATTTTAAGGTGTACGTAGTATAGTCATGATTTTGTTTGTTTGCTTAAAGTATGAATAGCTTTGTAAGATACCCTGTGTGAATCTGAAACAACAAATTGTGTATCCACTTATCTGATAGCCTGAAAACATCTAATTTTACAGTCTAATTAATAACTATGTAGAAGGTAAAGTCCCCAAAGACTCCCTCTGCTTCTCTTAAAAAACGGCTCTGATTTCTTGTTATGTAATGTGGATTGTTATGGAATCTGAATCACAGGTTTAATAGGGAAGAAATCAGAGAGTTGCAATGTGGGAAAGTCTCTGGCCTTTATAAGCTTTGGTGCAAGTTTTCTCTTCTGAGCAAGACTTGAGACCAGTCTTAGCCTGTTCCTGCTTGCATCATGGAGTAGATAATGTTTCTACACTAATCTTCGTCTTCACGATGTTACCAAGTACCCCAAGGGGCTGAAGGTACAAGAAAGGCAGGGAGTTACAAGTATCCATTTATACTTGTACGTAGAGGATATCTAATTCCTGTAACTCTGTATTATGGATTAAATTATGTTCACAAAAAATATATGTTGTAACGCTTAACCTCTATGCCTGTGGTTATAATCCTATTTGGGAATGGGGTGGCTTAGTTATGTTAATGAGACGGCATTAGTGTAGGGTGTGTCTTAAATTAATCTCTTTTGAGATACAAACGAGATATAACAAGCAAAGGAGGAAGCAGAGATGGGGGAAGATTAATGCCAAGCCGTTTGGAGATCTCCAAGGAACCAGAAAACAAGCTGAAGAGACAAAGACCTTCCTCCAGAGACAGGGAAAGAAGGCCTTTCCCTAGAGTTTGTGCCCTGAACTCAGACATCTAGCCTCCTAAACTGTGAGAAAATAAATTTATGTTTGTTAAAGCCCCTCACTTGTGGTACTTCTGTTAAAGCAGCACTAGATAACTAAGACACTCTGCTTTTTTTTACTTCATAAATAATAGCCTTAAGGCCTTCACTAATCTTGGATTACCATGGATACACATATACCTATACTGTCAACTATAGTACTTATAAAACCAGTTGCCATTGAGTCTATTCCAACTCATGGTAACTCTGTGTGTGTCAGAGAAGAAATGTGCCTCGAAGGGTTTTCAGTGGCTGATTTTTTCAGAGTAGATCGTCAGGCCTTTATTCCCAGGAACCTCTGGGTGGGCTTGAACTGCTCCTGGTTAGTAGCTGAGCATGTTAACCATTTGTACCACCCAGGAGCTCCATTAACTACTCTATAAACTCAAAAACTATTAAAAAAAAAAAAAAAACCCAAACTAACCAAACCAGTTGCTGTCAAGTCAATTCTGACTCACAGCGACCCTATAGGACAGACTAGAACTGCCCCATAGGATTTTCAAAGAGCAGCTAGTGGATTCGAACTGCCGATCTTTTGGTTAACAGCCAAGCTCTTAACCACTGTGCCACCAGGGCTACCCCAAAACTCTATAGGCATAAGTTCCAGCAAGATGGCATTCTAGGCAGAGGCACCACGCCGTCCCTCCACAGCAAAGATTCGAGAAACTAAGCCAAACAGAGAATGCAACAATCCTGAAACCCTAGAACATCAAATGAAGAGATAAAGAACTCAGCCAAGCACCAAATGGAGTGAGAATACTGAAAGAGAATGGAGAGTGAG
>NW_004444043.1:8480574-8510097 GCF_000243295.1 Trichechus manatus latirostris
GTACTACTGTTTCATGAGAAACTATTTGTTCTGTAAGCCTTCACCTGAAGTACAATAAAATATAAAAAAAAAAAAAACTCTATAAGCAGAACGAATTCTGTGTGTAGTTTCCAGATGATAATTTTAAATATTTATGTTAATGTAACTAATTTAGATACAATATTTTGGTACACTATGTTGGTTCTGACTATATTACATAAAATATTACCTCAGGAAAAGTAAATAGATATAATTAAAAATAATTCATCTTTACATATTAAACAACAAAGAATTTTTTTTTTATTTTTCTTTTACACTTCCTTTTCTTTGTTTTATTCTTATCCATGTTTCTACAAATACATGAAATGCAACCTTATGAATTATACAAAAGCCCAATAGTACACTATTTAATTATGTCTTACAAGCATAATAAAAGTGCAAATTAGCATTTTACAAAATAATGTGTTAAAATAAGTATATAGAAATAACTTACTTTTAAAAAAAACCAAGAGATTAGAAAATACAATTTTTTAAAGAAAATTCCAGATAAACAGATATCAAGATTTCGATAGTGTTCTTGTCATACCCATTATTGTTACATACAAAAAATATTTGACTGTTTCTCATGACAAAAATGTAACAGTAGTTTCATTTTGACACACTGTCACTGGGATAATAGAAACCCTAGTGGCACAGTGGTGAAGTGCTCGGCTGCTAACTGAAAGGTCCGCAGTTTGAACCCACCAGTTGCTCCGGGGGAGAAAGATGTGACTGTCTGCTTCTATGAAGATTACAGCCTTGGAAACCCTATGGGGCAGTTCTACTCTGTCCTACAGGGTGGCTATGAGTCAGAATCAACTAGACATCACTGAGTTTGGTTAGGTTTTGGTAAACAGACTAGCACAATAATTCAATTTGTTTATTCCCAAGAATAATTCTGAGTTTATTTATATTTGGAAACAAGACCTGAGTTCTGACTTTAGTTTGCAACTCCTCTAAATCGTTTAACTTCTGTGTTTCCAGTACCACATCCTCATCAGGATTGCCACTATGTAAGCCACACCTCCTTAACTGCTCTCCCTGCTTGAATTCGGCAACAGAGCAGCTCTTACCTCCCAGTTTCCAAATGCTTTCTAATGCAACGACTCCTTACAACTTCCATCTAAAATGCATGGTCCTTCCCTGTCCATGTCAGGCTCATTTACGTACCTTGGCTCATTACCAAAACCAATTAAAAAAGTACATAGAAAGTACTGGGTATTATATTAAAAAGTATATTAAAAAATCAATATCTATTTTTTCTCTCATAACATGGATATTTAGTAGGTACCAGAAGAAGTTGGTAACATAAAAACAACCAATTTGCCTTCAAGTTAAGATTTTTAATACAGAAAACGTAAGAGTCAATATGAAAATGGCTTTTGAGGAAATTCTCGTCGCCTTTTTTTACCTCTCTAAATGTAGCCCAACTCATGTATTACCACCGTTAAAGGCTCTCTGCTGTTCTAGGCTAACCCGGCTCCCTTCTCTGGCCCTCTTAAGTACCTATTTCCTAGGTCCCCGAAAATAATTTTAATATCAGAAGCTTGTTCTTATTCTGAACCCTGTATTCAAAACAGCTCTCAGCATATCTGCTCTGTTTGAAGGTGGCGTAAAAGGAAGGTAGACAATGGCAATCACGTCTTTCCCTTCCGCCCACGCTCACAGGGGGAGACACCAACCTAAAACCCCTGAGTTACATCTCACTTCCCCACTGTCTGGAGCCCTGGTGGCACAGTGGTTAAGAGCTCAGCTGCTGACCAAAAGGTCAGCAGTTCGGATCCACCAGCTGCTCCTTGGAAACCCTATGGGGCAGTTCTACTCTGTCCTATAGGTCACTATGAGTCGGAATCAACTCCACGGCAACAGGTTTTCCCCATTAACTAAAGATCTCTTCATGAGACAGTAGCTGTTTATGACTGAGGTTATATCTTACACTTTTAAAAATAGTTCCTACATTAGGATGATAGGCAAAGTGTTGAATTTATACCAGGGCCCAGGGGAAGATCTTTAAATTACTTGTAAAGGAATGTGAATCACACTTTTTTTTTTTTTTTTTGTCCTGAATTAATAAGAAACTCTCCATCCAGTCTGAGAATCTAAGCAGACGAACTCCCCGAGGAACGGAGTTCCGCCTTGAGTTGGTATGGTTTGGGCTTCGTGGCTAACCCGTATGTGGGCGTCAGGTCGAGCTGGACTCCGCGGCATTGCTGCAGCTTGAGCTGTTGCAGAACAGCGGTGAGGAGAATGAATATCTCATTGCGCGCAACATCTTCTCCAAGACACTTCCGGATTCCCATTCCAAATATCAAAACTTTCTCAACAAGACTTTTATTCAGTTCTCCGTTTTTGTTTAGGAATCCCTCAGGTTGAAATAAACTGGGATCATCCCAAATAGTTCTGTATCAAACAACAAAAATAACGTTTTAAAAAGAAATTATTTTATCATTTTCCCATTGTTAGCAAGTTCTCCATAATAATTTTGCGGTAAATGTTTTGTTCAGTGTGGGACTATCCTTTATAAATTATACACACACGCACAAAAATAATTATTATGGAGACCTAATTATACATATAATTATCATGTATGTATATATATATTCGTGCATCATTCTTTCCTTTAATATAATGATGGATTTAGTTACTATGAAGATTTAGCATATTCGTTACTTTATTTTCACTAAAATGACTTGTAATTCATTAGGTAATAAAAAACGGAAAAAAAAAAAACAAAACAACCCATTGCCATGGAGTCGATTCTGACTCACAGGGACCCTGTAGGACAGAGTAGAACTGCCCCATAGGGTTTCCAAGGAGCAGCTGCTGGATTCGAACTGCCAACCTTTTAGTTAACAGCCAAATGCATTAGTTAATAAAAGACCTGAGAATTTATTTAAAATTTTAATTATTTTAAATTAAGAGTTCCACAAAATTTGTATAAGAATATTCCTTACTTTCGCTGCCTGAGGCACCTTCATCTCTACCCTCCATTTTATGTTTGATAAAGGTGAGCTTCTAGCTACATTATATTCAACTAACATTTATTGAGTGCCTACTATGTGCCAGACACTAATCTAGTAGCTGGGGTAGAGGAAAAAACAAATTAAATAAATAAATAAATAAACAGACAAAAAAATTTATGCTTGGTGGCCTCCCTTCCGTTAGGATTTCAGACTCCATTTCAAATATCAGCAGGCCATACCCAAGCAGAGGGTGATCCCATAAAGTCTTCAGCGGACACCTACGCCATTGAACACACTTCTGAAATTGGATTTTCCTGAACGAATCTGTATTGAGATTGCCCTTCCCATTACAGGTGAAGAGGGAGAACTGAACTTCTTTCAAACTTTTTTTTCAAGAGAAACAGAAGTTAATGAAGTTTGGTTAAGAAGTGTATAAATCTTTCCCAGACTGATAAATAGTAAACAAACAACCAGACAGTCTTTCCCCAGAAATCATCATAGTGACTTACTCATCATGGTTTACTTGGTACATGTTAATAAAGGTACAAGTTTTCTTGGGAATGAAATAGCCTTTCAGAGAAGTGTCCACTGTAGTACTGGGAAGGAAAAATACAGCATTACAGCACATTCTGAAAATTCAAATATGCCATCCCTTAACTTCCTCCTACAATTCACAGATTATTTTTTACTATAAGGACATGAAACCCTTATAAATCTGTATTCTTTTATTAACTGAAACATCTTTTCACCTATTATCAAATTAATGATTTATTATATATATGGCACACTTATTATATGCAAGGCATTGCTATGAGCTAAAATCTTAACAGAAAATTCTCTCAGTATTTCTATGACAGAGTTGATCATGAGCAGGCAGATGATTACATCAAGATAAAAAGGCATTATTAAGCACTTTCTTGTACTAAATGTGCTTCTGGCTTTTATTAATAGATTAGAAAATCAAAACATAGCATCTTTTAGTACTTGGTGGAAGGAATAATGGATTTAGAACTATGAACTCTAAACTCTAGAAGCTTCTGTGAATGATGTGTTGGGCACATCTCTTACTTACTCTGTGATTTTTTTTTCCTAACTATGTAATGGAGGGGTTGGTTGTATGGGAAGATCTCTAAGTTACCTCTAGAATGAACATTCTTTTCTCTAGTCCTAGTCTCAGTCTTCTATCTAGAAACCTTCCCCTTTCACAACACTATAATTATGCATGAGAGGGATTCAATCATGCAATTGTATCCACGTGCATTTCCCACCTCACTAGATGGACCCCACACTCACTTCTCCCCAGAGGAGAAGCAGTGATGTTTTTATTTGCATTTGAGAGAAGGCACTGGCATATTTGGCTTAGCCATTCCTGAGCTCTCTTCACACCAGTCAGCCTGCAGAGAAGGTACATCTCATCTGTAAACAACCATGGGATGAGCTTAGAGGAGCACGTCCATCTTTCCAGAGCAAGCCTGTTATTGTCCAATCCTGCCAGAGACTGAGTGATGAAAATATGTCTAATTCAGGTGAGAAGTTTTGGTAAGCCTATTTGGTCCAGGTTTAAGCCCAGTCCTGAAAACTAGCTCTGATAATTAAGAAAGCTAATATTTTGACCTCTATTTCATCTATGTCCATCTCTCAACTGGTACTGAACTTTGGCGAATAATATGGGCATTATATATTGGGTGGCCTCAACACCCAAGAAGAGGGAAGGCCAAATGAGTAACGGACCTATTTTTCTGAAAGAATTACCTCCTTCTACGTACAGCATCACCTCCTTCGATGTACAGACACTTGTCTATCTTGACGCATTCCTCTGTGGATTCAGCTCCTCAGATGTGTTTCCAGAGCCCCAAATATGTGTTTCCTTTCATCCTAAGTAATGCACATAAACTTGGCAGGACTTCTCTGTTCCTGACTGCTTAGTAAAGAAGTAGGTCATGCTCTTTTAAGGCGTACCCAAGGTCTCCTTATGAAAGTCTTGGAACAGAAGAGTTGCTTCTTAAAACTTAAGTTAAAGACCAAATGTACTTCAACCAGAAAGAAGATCTGACACAGCAGCTAGAAGGAAGGGGTCACTGTGAATTGATAGGCATGGTTTGTCAATAAGGAGAGCAAACTAAATACAGGAGTCTCTCTCACTCACTGTCTGACCTTCACTGTGCTCAGCTGGTAGTTGATCCCATTGGCAGCTGGTCAGCCGAGGGCGCTACATATTTCTGTGGCCAACTACAGAACAATTACATCAGCTTTCTAGGAAAAGATACATTTCCGCTCCTTCACTACTTAAAGGTGAGAAGAAAAAAGGTACTGAGAATTGTATTCTCTGTTTGAATTGTGTGAAATAAAAATAGTTCAAACTACCAGAAATTTTGTTCTCTATGTACATATTTAATAAAACCCATCTATTTAATCTATACTGGCATGCATTTGTGTGCTGGAGATTCCAGCATGAGGTTCAGTAAATTTTAAAATATCTATAAATGGATTTTCTCTTTAATCTATTTGTGGCAACCTTGAGTTCCTCAGTCTACTGTCCAGAAAAACTTGAGGCTGCTGAAAATGAAGCCACATCAGCAGGAGGCTGAGGCTGTCCATAGGAGGAGATTAGTGTGTTTGTATGATATCTCATGGTCAAATGTATATTTTAGTTGGATTATACATTGCTTGGAATTTCCATATCCTTCTTCGCCCCTAATAGTGCATATAACATGAAAGTTAATGGCATCATATTTGGGTTATGAAAAAAAGCCTGAAAAATACACTGTTGCTCTACTCAAAAATTTCATTGCAGGAGCACAAAATAAAATCAAATCAGATCTAAAGTAATATTAAAATAACATAGGTGCTAAGGCACTTAATATTCCAATGAATCCCAAGATTCCTCATCTCCCTTCTCAACCATAACTTGCTTTTTTGAAGAGAATTATATGCTCACCAATGAGGAATAGTGAAAGCAAAAAAGGAGACATGTCTGAATATTTCATTTATGAAAGCTTCTGTGTAGGGTAAGATTTTCCTGTCTTCAAATCTGGGTGATTTTAGTCCAATGTTTCCATCTGGAAGAAAAGTAAGTTTTTAATTTAATAATAACAATGATAATTATAAGAAAACTTATATGACTAAATTATAATTTTTATCTCAAAGTTTGTTACCAATTTCTTCTTGAATTTTGGCTTGAATTTCTGGATAGTATATCAGATAAAGAAAACTCCAGTACAGACATGTTGACGCTGTTTCAAACCCTGAAAAATAAACGAGAAAACGGGTCATAGGAAAAAGTATCAGGATAATTAATATCCTCAATTTACTTCATATTCAAGTACTAAGAATTAGGGGAAAGGAATCTAAATATAACCATACATTCATAGAACCACAATAAAATAATTCTATACATTAGAGTTGATTTAAAAATATGCCATTGAGTAATCTCCAACTCATGGTGATCCATTTGTGTCAGAGTAGAACTGTGCTCCATAGAGTTTTCCGTGGCTGATTTTTTGGAAGTGGATTGTTAGGTCTTTCTTCTGAGGTGCCTCTGTGTAGACCTGAATACCCTGCCTTTCAGTTAGCAGCCCAGTGTCTTAATGGTTTGCACCACCCAGGGACTCCTTTAAAATATTAGTGTTATTTATCAGACATGTGAAAACATTGGTAACATTGCACTACATAACAAACATTATTGTTATGATAATAATGACTATATGCAATAATCACAATTATAATTATATGTAGTTATTAAGTGTTTGGAGCCCTGGTGGTACAGTGGTTAAGACCTTGGCTGCTAACCAAAACATCAGAAGTTCAAATCCACCAGCTGCTCCCTGGAAACTCTATGGGGCAGTTGTACTCTGTCCTCTAGGGTTGCTATGAATCAGAATCGACTCAATGGCAACAGGTATTAAGTGTTTACTCTGTTCTAGGATTTATATATATTTTCTCTAAATCATAATGCAGACATGTAAGGTATATATAATTATGCTCATTTTACTAAAGAGAAAGGCTGTGCCGCAGGTACATTATGGCCTTCGCTCAAGGTGACTCATCTCATAAGAGGCAGACCCAAGACTTGAACTTGCGTTTATTTGGCTCCAAAGGCCAGGAGTTTGTATAAGCACATAATGGAGGATTGAATAGACTCATATTTTTTAAATAATAATTTTTAGTGTACTTATACCATTGCTGTCGAGTCGATTCCGACTCATAGCGACGCTATAGGACAGAACAGAACTGCCCCATGAGGTTTCCAAGGAGCGACTGGTGGATTTGAACTGCCGATCTTTTGGTTAGCAGCCGTAGCTTGCCGTAGCTCTTAACCACTGCACCACCAGGGCTCTTGAATAGTTTAAAATTCTGAGATTATCTAAGATAATTTCATTTATTTCTGAGATTATCTAAGCATTGGTTAGATGTTTTGCATTACTGAATAAAAAACATAAAGCAAGGATTTCTATATATCAAATTTTATCTTTTCTCAAGGGCAACTCTAAGACTACATCAAAGAATGTGATCATTTCTTGAAAACCTAAAACTCAGAAATGCCACATTAAAAAGCTCTTTCTAGGATAGTGAGAATAGCAGCACAATTGGAAGAATGTAATCGATGTCACTGAATTGTACATGCAGAAACGTTTGAAATGGTATAACTTTGGCTATGTGTATTTTCACAAAAAAAAAAAAAAAAGGTCCTCCAACATTGAGAAGGGAGAGTGTTGACATGTTGTGGGGTTGTTAACCAATGTCATAAATATGTGTACTGACTGTTTAATGAGAAACTATTTGTTCTGTAAACCTTCATCTAAAGTACAATACAAAAAACATTAAAAAAAAAACAAAGCTCTTTCTGGTGGATGGTTCGACATTATAGGAAACATTCCTGATTTGCTGAAATAAGTTTGTTCAATTCTCTACTTTTCAGTCTTCCTTCTGTTCACTCACATACTACACTGTTTTCATTGTAAATTCACTTTTATGACTACCTAATGTCAAAATTAATAGTGTTATTCACTAAATGTTAAAAATATAGTAGAAAAATGTGTTTTCAATTCTATACTTTTTATTTCCAGGTTCTCATGATGGCAGTGACAACAACAATGATGAAGATATTTACAAAATATTGATCACTTAATTACACTGTCATTTAATATTCCAAACCCTATGAGATAGGGGCTATAATTATTCTTACTTTGGATATGAGAAACTTGCAGTGTAGAGATGGCAAAATAATTTGACTAAGATCATACAGGGGTAAAGCTAGTATCTGCACTCAATTCTGTAGCTCCACAACATTGGGGCTTAAATATTTATTTATTCTTTAAAAGGCTCGCGTCTAAACATATATAAGCACTATACTCAAGTTTAGCTTCAGACCAGAGGAATCTCCTTTCCAAGTTTCTCAGGTCCAGGTTTTCACCTTTTACACAGAGTATTCTCTTTAGTGAGGCTGTAGGTTCTACAGTTTCCAACTAACAAACTTTCTAACATTGACTTCATACTGCAAGAAATTACCCTAAAAGCAAGTTGCCCAAATGAAGTTGCTGATATGGTGTGAAAAATTGGATGTCTATGCAGCATGTGGAAACCCTGGTGGTGTAGTGGTTAAGACCTAGGGCTGCTAACCAAAAGGTTGGCAGTTAGAATCCTACTAGGTACTCCTTGGACACCCTATGGGGTAGTTGTACTCTGTCCTGTAGGGTCGCTATGAGTCGGAATTGACTCCATGGCAACGGGGTGTTTTTTTTTTTTTTTTTTTAAATGCAGAATATATTAACTCTATTCTCTAGCAACAGAGGGGAAAAAAAAAAGAAAATAGGCTATGGATAAATGTGGACTCAGATTTTGATCATCATTTATTTGGCTTTTTACATCAAGGCTTAAGCAAAACACTATTATCTACTTTGGTAGATTATCTAAATATTACTGAGATCATAAGCAGTGATTTGGGGAAAGCTTGACTGTATCCTAAGGGAAAACTAAATCATTTATATGATTATTTGGGAAGTTAAATATGGAAATGTAAATGCTAATAATATAGAAGCTCTGATTGAACAGAATGTTACAAATTGTATCCATTAAATACGTGGTTTATAGCTCACTATTTTATTCTAATAAACTATTCTATTCATCTCACTAGTGAGGTAGAAGACACATGTGGAAATTTATTGTTTTCTTAGTATTCATTAATACTCTTATTTGGATTCAAATACAAATTCCATCTGATATATTTATTGAGTGGATAAATGCTTTATACAGAAATGCGTTATCCTGAATACCTCTTTTCTGCACACATTCGAACTAAAAAAAATTAGCTGGGCTGCACACATCTGATGGTTCTCTGTATCCTAGTTCCCTCTGTGATCTGCCATAATTTCACATTTGCTGATTACTTGAGGATATTGACAGTATTATATATGTCTGTAATATATTTTGAGTTTATCTCATCAAATCAAGATGAAAATAAAGCCCTCCTGATGCCCACACATACCTGATACACAGTGGCATTCAAGCTTAAAAAAAAGTGCTCAAAAACCCTAACATTAATACTTAGCATCAGACAGTTGGCAGAAGAAAATGCTAAGTATAGCATGATCAAACTTATATGATAAATAACCAGTGCCGCCATCAAACTGAAATCATGATAAAAAATAAAACATAAACATATATACATATATATAATACATATGGTGCATTTGCATGCAACACAAATCAAAACAAATAACTTTGTTTACAAAGAACATTCAGGAACACAAATGCATAGATCCTAGAAAAAAATGAATCAGAGTGCCAATAAAGATGGTAAACAATAAAAAGAAAGGAAAACTAACAAGTTGGAAGACCATCTTACCTAAAATGAAACTGCTAAGACACCCTTAGCATTTTTGTTTGCTTGTTAGACTAAGGAAATTGGCTTCCTCCAGTCTAATACTTTATAGGAACCATAAGAAATATGATAGATAAAAATGAGTAGAAAAAGAAACTATAGAATTTAAGAATGATAGTAACGTGGTAGCAGTATAGACTTGTACAGTTCTTCTGAAAAAGAATTTGGCGATATGTATCAAAAGCTCAAAAATATTTTTATTAGTTGATCCAGAAATTCTGCTTCTGGATATTTACTCTAAGGCTGTAATTAAAAAAGAGGCAAAACTGATGCACAAAGATGGTCTCCTTAACATTAGCAAGATACTCAACGTCTGCATTATCTGTACAGGCCAGGACTTGCAAACAGTTTGGGTGTCCATCCTAGAGACAGCAGATGGCTAAAACATAGGGGGTGCATGCCATGGAGTATAATGCAACTGTTAGAAGTAGCAAATTAGTAATATACATGGCAACCAGAGTTGGATCTTAAAAACATAACGTTTCATGAAAAAAGTTAGAAACCGATTGAGATCTAAATAGCAACATTTACATAAACTAAAATGCATGATAATACAAGAACACATGGTAATACATGATAATATAAGTAAAGACCATTTCATAAGAATACATTCATGCAAACAAAGTAACACTATGAACACATTAAGAATAAATGCCAGTGGATTAGTGGAAGAAACTGGGAATGGATGTAGGGATAAAAGGTAATAGGCAACTAACTAACTCGCTAACTGAATAAATAAATCAAGCCCGTGATTTCATGGATCAATGATGTCAATACACCATGAAATGAGGACTATTATTAACTCAAGTTTCTACACCTGTGGTCAAAATAAAGTTTTTCAAATGACATAGGAAGAAGGCAGAATTCCAAATTGTCTACAGTATGAGCTCAACTATACAAAATGGCAAATACAAAAAGAAATACTATAAATAGTGGATAAAAAAAACATTGCAATGATTTTTGTCTTATATATTGATAAATGTTGTCATATACCAGCTCCAAATAGGTAACTCACGGTGCTTTTGATTTCATCATCATTTAAGGTGGCTGTTTTGGTAGCAGCACGTTTGTTGTGGCATATATTAATTAGAGCATCAGTAATGTCTCGGGTATGGTCCTGAGGAGACAAACCTTACCATGATTATTCACCTCTACCTATATGTCACATCACATATGAATTCCATGAAAGAAGAGCCAGAGACTCATGTAACTTGAAATGAACCCAATATTCTTATGGATATAAGTACATTGTTTTAAACCTTGCAAACGTTTTTGTTTGAAAAAAAGTAATGCTTGATCTTAAAAGAATGTAGACTAGAAAACCAAGCTACAGAACTCTTTCTTTTTTCTTTAAAAACATCTTTCAATCAACAGAAACAAGTGCCTTAGTCTATCAGCATACTTAGAAAATGTCAGTATTGACGTTAACACTTATAGAGAAATTATGTAGCATTTAATATAATACACCGTCTCCTCACTTATCAACATGGTTAAGTTCCAAAGAATGGTCATTATGCAAAATTGGTGTTATGTGAAAAGGCGGGATGACCACATCCAATCATAAAATGGAGGATGACTACATCATTATATAACTGCCAAATTACACCATTACATAACTACCAAACCACTGAGAATCATGGCCCAGCCAGGTTGATATAAAAACTTAACCATCAAAGCCAGCGTTACTCTTGCCTCATACCTCAGCATTCACTACTACTAGATGTACATTGTTAATGCCCAAAATAGTTGGATAGTAGATTTTTTACTATTATCGAAAATGCAAAATGTCAGATAACGAGATAGTAAGTGAGGAGAAGGTGTAAAAGTTTTCTGAATCTATTGTGTGAGTTTTACTGTCATCATAGGGAAACAGATGGGGGAGGGGGTAGATTAGGGAATGAGAAGAAAAGTTTATGAACTCTTACAAATTCATATACTTATTGTACCTGATCTAGAGTTCCTGGCTGTACCTTAAAACAGATTATCTTCCTCTTTTTTCATTGGAGGGGACTTAACGCTCACACCTCTTTATTTGCTCAATTACCACCTTGACATCTATCTTTTCCTGGTATATTTTTTCCTATTACTCTCACCTTAGTTGATTTGGTCCAAAGAGCTAGCATTCTTTCTGGCAGATACATATCTCATTAGGGTCATTTATTCTTCTAGGGACCATCAAATTGGGCAAAAATCATGTGAACGACCTCATAGGAAAAGTCTGCTTCTGCCACCTGTAGAACCTTACTACATGTTTTGTGATCTCAAGATTCATTTCTATATAGTAAAGGAACTCAGGTAGGAGATGTAGGCATAATGGAAGTTGTTGAAAAAAAAATACTGATTTTTTTAAGTTCAAGACTTCATAATTTCAGATATACTTAATGGTGCAAAATGAAGAGACAAAATAGTTGACTCATTTCTTCAAGGAACCCATCTACATTTGGGTAATCATTTATCAGTTGATTACAGATTCATAATTCATGCATGTTCTCTCAGAACTGGGGAAATTTCTGAGGTTTCAAAGACTTTAGAGTTATCCTAAAGATCCCTACATGAGAACTGAGTATAACTGTGCAATAGTCCTATTGACTAGAGCTCAAGTTTACTAACAGCATGGGTAAGTTTCACTGTGGCAAAACTATACTGAAATGATCCAAGGTAGAATACAACCTCCTGCGTACTCGATGCTTCTCACCATTACAAAACCCGTGTTTCGTATGAATTTAAATCCTTACCTTATCATATATAGAAAGATGATCTCGTACATGTAGTGCAATAAATCGATTTAGGGCTTGATAAAATTCCCAGGAAGCATTTATAATCTGTAGTGGAAGGTGGCAGAAAAACGGTATGAAATTGGCAGGGTTAGCTGCACTGGAGGCTTTCAATAGCTCATCATTTGTTTTAAATATCTTAAGAAACTCCTCATCATTGTGTTCATATCTTTTGCCAAAGCAAAAGGCACAGACAACATTGGCCACCGCACAGGTGATCACACTTCTGGGGTCAAGGCTGCCCCTCTTGGAAGTCAATTCTGCGAAGACTTTCACCAGCTCAGAAACTTCCTCGGTGATATGTTTCTCAAGCAGGCAAGAGCAGGTTGAGGATTTTGCTTCTGTGTTGGAAAAAGTTCTTAAAGCATTAGAGGAGATTTTCTTATGAATCTTCCAACTTTCTCCGCAATTGACTGAAAATGAAAGACTCTTTGCTTCTGCCAGGACAGAAAAGGTGTGCATATTAGGTCTGCCTGCAAAATTCTCTCCATCCTTGAGCAGTACTTGCTTCACCATTTCCATTCCATTCACCACCACAGCAGGCACCATTCCCAATTTGATAAGGAAGACATCTCCATATTTCTTCCTCATCTCCATAAATGTCAGGTAAGGATGAGCTCCAAGCTGGGGGAGATTTCCAACGATGGGGAAGGACCACGGGCCAGCAGGAGACACCTGCTTTCCACCCCTGCTCCCTAATGCTCTTACAAACACAAAAACTATCACCAAAATTATGAGAGAAGTAGTCACCTCTCCAGGAGTGACTGCCAAGTGGAATATCATCTTCAGAAATAAAGCTCCTAAAACAGAAAAATGTAAACCTTATTTTTGTAGTTTTAAGCATAGACAAAATATATTTTCTCCCTTGAAACATTTAGAAGCAAAGTAGAGACTCTTTGGAGGGTGTCGAAAGTCATTCTTCACTGACCACGAAGAAGGAAAAATCAAATTCTTGTAAAACACATTGCGTCTTTATCTCAGTTCTATTCTTCTCACAACTCTAACCACCAAACTTAAATCTTCCATGTAAGTCATTGACCACAGACAGAAGAGGAGGGAAGCTCAATGTAGAAAGCAACGTGGTGCTTTAGAAAGGGATTGAGATTATACAGGCTGATTTCATACTCATTAGCTGGAGACCTTCATCCTGTCGCTTACACTCAGAGCATCCCAGTTTTCTCATCTAAGCCTCCTGCCTCACAAAATTAGCTACAACTTCTTCCAACAAATATTTACTCAACTCCCTTCCCACGTCAGGCACTAGGAATATAAAATAAAATTCCACAGACTATTTCACAGTACTATTAAGGAGCCCTAGTGGTACAGTGGTTAAAGCACTTGGCTGCTAACTGAAAGATCAGCAGTTCAAACCCACCAGCCACTCTGTGAGAGAAAGATGTGGCAGTCTGCTTCCATAAAGATTACAACCTTGGAAACCCTATGGGGCAGTTCTACTCTGTCCTATAGGGTTGCTATGAGTCGGAATCAACTTGATGGCAATGGGTCTAATGAGGAAACTAAATAAACAAAAATGATAATACAATGTGGAGCATTCTATAGGAGAATTGGATACAGAGTGGTCTCTCACTGTTTGAGGTTCAAATGAGATAATTATAAAGAAAGTACTTGGTGAATTATAAGTCATTTAGGGACTATCTAATTCATTGTCTGCCTAGCCCCTCTGCCGATGGACTTCCCAGCCTATTTATAAGAATGACTCTCTGAAGCTGTCTTTCTGCTCCATGACCTGTCCATCTAGACACAGGTGACTGATCCAAGGATGGGTCACTGGCCCAAGAGGAACCTTTCTTGGGAATATGGAACTGGGTCTGTGGAAGGTCATCCTTTCTTTGGGCAGTTTAATCTATTAAATGTAAGTTCTGAAGACGATTTGGGGACATTTTACCTACTGGTAGACCTGAGAAACCATTAAAGCTTGTCTGAAAAACAAATGAAGCAGAAAGAAATGTAAATAGAAGACAGTGAGAAACCTTGTGACTTTTCATTTACTGTTTCTAGTATCTTCTTGAGACCTAGGAGCACTCTGGTCCTTGGGTTGAATTCTTCTTTCTTGCTTAAGCTACTTAGAATTGGCTTCTGTTACTTTCAACCAATAGGGTCCTAACTAAAAAAAAAAAAAAAAAAAGTCTCATACGTATGCAGAATATTTTGGTTAGCTGGTGGTTTACTGGTAGAATTCTCCCCTTCCATTCTGGAGACCCGGGTTTGATTCCTGACCAGTGCACTGGCCAGCGCACCTCATACACAGCCACCACTCATCTGTCAGTGAAGGATTGCATGTTGCTGTGATGCTGAACAGGTTTCCGTGGAGCTTCCAGACTATCACTAAGAAGAAAGGCCTGACGATCTGCCGAAAATTAGCCAATGAAAACCCTATAGATCACAATGGTCTGATTCTGTCCTGCATGGGTCACCATGAGTTGGCAGCTGACTCCACTGCAGCTAACAACATAGAATACAGAATATTCTCTCCCTTAAAAGAAAACACTACTAAACTATTCGTATTTCTTAAGTTATTTACCGGGGTAATATTGGTGGGCGGTATACTCATTGGTCAATGTAAACACTTCTTTGACTTTTGAGAAAATTTAAAATATATATATACCTTAATAAATTGAGAAGCATTCTGGCAAGCAATAATGAATTTGTCTTTCAGGTTAGAAGAGCGTGATGGACTGGTAAAAACCCCTACACTTATGTTCTACTATAAATAGCACCAAGGGTCAATGGAATGTTTATCTTAAAGTTTTAGCATAAACAGCTCCCACTCTCAGTTTGCAAGCAGGCCTTGTCCTCTGCTTTATCTGATTGTTTCACCTTCTAAAATCAATGTTGGAGTTAAAATTGAGAGATCAGCTTTTTTTTTCATGGAAAAATAAAACTGAGTATGCATTTAAGTTAAAAAAAGCAAAACAAAACAAAAAAATGAAAAACAACTAAATCTCCAATCAAAACAACAGCTCCAATTTGCCAAATGTCACTATTGTCTCTGTTCAGTAAACAGAGTGAGGACTTCATGGTGTTGCTTGCTTTCCAGCATGCTGATTTTGTAAAACTTCTTCTGTTAATAGTAGTAACTACTGGCATTTATTGCACTCTTCCCATGTGCCAGAAACAGTGCTAAGCACTAAGTCTGCACATCTTCTTAAATGCATACCTCTGTGAGGTAATACATATATCATCCTGTTATAGAAAGGCTCAGAGATATAAAGTCATTTTCCCATGGATTCCCCCTTTTCTTTTTTTTTTTTAGCTTAATAATAAATCACCAGTTATTTACCTCTGTTGTTGTAGTTTGTTGCCATGGAGTTGATTCCAACTCACTGGACCCCTGTGTTACAGAGTGCAACTACTTGGATGTAATCTTAATGGGAAAAGATCACTAGGCTTTTTCTTCCAGGGTAGCACTGGGTAGGTTCCAACTACCAATCTTTAGGTTAGCAGTCCACTGCAAACTGTTTGGGCCACCGAAGGACCTTGTTTACCTCTAGTACTTGCTTTTTTTTTTTTTTTTAAAGAAGAAGATTGTTTTTATTGTCGCCATTACCAAAGAGATATCAGACCAACCATAAAGGTACACTTCCATGCTTCCCCTAAGAGAGTTTTGAAGCAGAAAATACAATAATAGGGTTTCCATAAGACAGATTCAAAAAATTCATGGCAATCACAGTTTCGTGACTTGAAGAATGCAGACATTAGGAGAACTCAAACTTTACAAGATAATCTAAACTTGGATAAAGGGAAATATTGGGCAACTATACTACCTCTCAATAATTTCTGCATTCCATTGGATCATCTTTCTTTGGAATAGGCATATTCCATAGACGAGTGGGCACTTCTAGTGCTGCATCTGTTTGAAACATTTCAATTGGTATTCTGTCAGTTCCTGGAGACTTGTTTTTCTTCAATGCCTTCAGTGCATCTTAGACCTCTTCCTTCAGTACCACTGTTTCCTGATTATATTCTACCTCCTGAAACGGTTGAATGTCAACCAATTCTTTTTGGTACAGTGACTCTGTGTATTCCTTCTATCTTCTTTTTTTTTTATTTATTGTACTTCTCTAGTACTTGCTTTTTTATAAAATTCAATTTCTCTTGGGCACACACCAAAATTGCTAGTCTGCGCATCAACAATCAGAGTCGTTTCCAAGGCAGAGTACTAAAGCAGGTAAGAAGTGGATATAGCTGGAAGAACACTGGACACTCAGGAAAGATGACTGGGTTTCGCTACTCTCTCTTCTTTTTAGCTATGGGATGTTGGTTAAGTTACAATCTCTCTTGACTTCAGTTTCCCCCCTTGGAAACTGATCACGTCAGCCTAGAAGATGTCTAAGGGTCCTGCCAGTTTAGTTTGCTGTACTCAGAGCTAGAGAGAAGGCAGGGTGGAAGGCTGAGAGTGATGTACAGGAGTAACTGCCCAACAATATTATTTTACAAGAGTCCGCAGAGCAGTTAACAGCTCATCAGCAAAGTAACTATGCCATCAGCCTGGGCCATTCCCATTTCTCGCATTAAATTATCTTTGGCAGTTTACTAGGCACAGATGCCTTGCCAACTTTCTCAGCGACCTTCTTGGAAAGCACTGAAGGCACATTCTGTTCCTGTTTTGGGGTGAACTAGGACTGAGGATACGGGGTGTAAGGCACCCTGAATGTGGGCTGCTACCCTGTTAGAGATTCAAACTGAACCCTCACGTCTTTAGAGGAGAGCCAGGTGAGAAGAATATTATGTAGCTGGAAGGTTTTTGTACTGATTCTCAAGCCCATTTGCACATTAAACCTGCCGGGAACTATTAAACAATAATAACGCCCAAGTCCCAAACCCACTGATTAAATCAAAATTCTAGCGATGCATATTGAAAAACTTCCCAATGGGTGTGAGGGGAATTCCGGATTGAGGACCTTTTTAGTGGAGAACAACCTGCCAGGATGATCAGCAAACAACCTCAACAGATCCACTCAGCCAAATTACAATGGAACTTGGAAGGCTCACCTGTGCCCGGAAATCTTGCTAGTCAGTGCGAGGAATCTGGCGGAGGGATCTAAAGACAGAGCAGGTTTTTGGAAAAAGGTGGCTGTATCCTAGGGAACAGAACCAATCTCGGCCACAGCATCAACCGGTCCCAGAGCCTCCCTTCCGAGAAAGGCCAGGAGAAAGTGGCTGCTTCTTGCCTTATATCCAAACAAAAAGCGATGGCGAGGGTGGGCCTTGGACCAGTGTGAGGAGGAGTCTGGAGCTGGACCAGGGCTTTGGAAGCAAGAGAGAGGGATGGAGAGGCCTCTGAGGCTAGAACTGGGTCTGGGAAGCTGGGAAATGCCGGTGTGAGTGAAGAGAGACGGATCACATCTGAAGCAGGGTCTCTGAAGGAGAGAGTAAGATGGAAACTGATCTTTGAATAAAGCAGGGAGAGAGAGGAAAGATGAAAGGACAATCATTTAAAAAGAACTGGTGACAGAGGTGGAGTCGAAAGATATGTAGCAAGGAAGCAACAAACAGCGAAGGAAAAAGACGGAGCAGCGTTCAGAGAAGTTGCCGTGAGTTTTAAATGTCCTCTCTCTCAAGTGCTGCGGGCCTTTTGTACCAGGAAAATGGGCACAGCCACTGATCCCAGCAAGCTGAGGAGCGAGGAGGTGGAGGCAAATAAAATATAAACAGTGCACAGGCTTAACTTTCTCCTGGGGTTTGGTAAATTCCTCGGTAGTCTTCCCCAGATGATACGCATTGCCACAACTAGAGTTTGCTTTGGTGTGAGAAAAGTCCTGTCTGCACCACAGAACCTTTTCCCAACCTGAATAAACCCAGTTTTCCCACTTGTTACGTGATCAATGGCCTGTTATTCTTGGGCATCCTTCTGTCTGAATGCCTGCAATTTACTACATAACAGACTATTTTTTAAGCTTTAGAGTATGGTTTGGGGTTGAGGGTTCAATGCTAGCTTTTAATGAGAGTGCCCAAGAATGATCATTGGCAATCAATACTTTCTAGTGTAGATAAGAAAGCAAGCCCAGAAAAAGAAGGTAAACCTCACATTCCCTCTAGGGTAACCTTTAAACTTCAGCAGACAGTGTCATATTCACAAAACATTGTGGATTTCTAAACCTCAAAATTCTGCAAGTCACATGTCCAAAAATCTGACAAGGGCCTGCAGACCATAGGAATTTTCTGACCCACTAGTGACGTGTTTTTCTACTTGGCACTTAATCATCATGATTCTTAAACAAAACAAAACAAAAACAGACAAAAAAAAACCTTTGCCATGGAGTTGATTCCAACTCACAGCCCTACAGGACAGACTGCCAACATCCTTCTCCTGCAGAGAAGCTGGTGGGTTTGAAACCTGACTTCTCGGTTAGCAGCCAGTGGCTTAACCACTGCACCACTAGGGCTCCTTCATCATACTTAGCTACTAAAAAAACAAAACAAACAAACAAAACCAAAGTTTTACTCCTAATATATATATTTTTTTCATTAAGTATCTCATTCTCTGATATAACACCACATTGGATTACTTAAAAAAAAAACAACTGAGATCGGCAGCTAGTAGAAAAACAAACTTATTGACACTATGCAGCCCTAGTGGCAATAGTGGTTAAGTGATATGGCTGCTAACCAAAAGGTTGGCAGTTCAAATCCACCAGCTGCTCCTTGGACACCCTATGGGGCAGTTCTACTCTGTCCTCTAGGGTTGCTATGGGTTGGAATTGACTGGACATGGGTTTGTTTTTGGATGTAGCCATATCCAATTCTTTGTCCGAGTACCCATTGTATAGACAGTTGTTAATAATTCCCTGACAATGTGTTCTTTGAAAAGTTTATAGACAGAGGATATCTGAGAGGAAAATGATAATTGCCTCGTCCCTTGCCTTCCCAGTGGTTAAGTGGGAAATCCATCCAGAATAATAACTGTGATAGTTAACATTTATCGCGTGCTTACAATGAAAAGGCATTTAAAAGTACTTTCTATATTACTTCAGTTATTTCTCATAGCCAACCTTTCAAGGAACTGCTATTCTTTTCCCTCTTTCACATATGATGAATCCTTTTTTTCATTGTTTTCTTTTTGGTTTTTTGTTTGTTTTGTTTTTGGTTGTTGTTATGGTTCTAGAATTATAAATAACACAACGTTTGCCCTTTCGCCCTTTTTTCTGGTGTAACACTTAGTGATAGTGGTTATACTTGTCAGGTTGCGCAACCATTCTCCTTAACCAATGCCAGTTTTCTCATCACTGTAAACACAGACCCACTACTTCCCAGAGAATAATTCCTTCTCTCCCTCCTCCCTCCCACCCCAGGTAACCACCAATAGCCAATGGTCTCTATATATTTACTTACTCTTCTCTTTTCATATAAGTAGGTCATACAGTCTTTATCCTTTGGTGATTGACTTATTTCACTCCACATAATGTCGTCGGTCCATTCATGTTGGAGCATGTTTCAGGACTTCATTTCTCTTTATGGCTGAGTAGTATTCCATTGTATGTATGTACCACATTGTATTTATTCCTTCACCTGTTAATGGGCACTTAGGTTGTTTCCATCTTCTGCTATTGTGAATAGTGCTACAATGAACATAGGTGTGCATGTGTCTGTTTGTGTTGCTACTTTTACATCCTTAGAATATATATCTAGGATTAGAATTGTTAGTCATATGGTAGCTCTATTTTTAGTTTTTTGAGAAATTGCCCTACTGTTTTCTACAACTTTTGTACCATTTTACATTCCTACCAGCAATGGATAAGGGTTCCGATCTCCCCACATCCTAGCCAACATTTGTCATTTTCTATTCATTATTATTATTTTTTTTAATCAATTGCCTTTCTAGTAGGGGTGAGATAGTATCTCGTTGTAGTTTCGATTTGCGTCTCTCTAATGGCTAATGACGATGAGAATCTTTTCATGTATTTATTGACCACTTGGATATCCTGTTTGGTGAAGTATCTGTTCATGTCCTTTGTCCATTTTTTGATTGGGTTATTTGTCTTTTTGTTGTTAAGTTGTAGAAGTTTTATATATATTTTAGATATTAGACCCTTACTGAATATACCATTTTTAAAAATTTTCCCTTTCTGTAGGTTGTCTTTTTAATCTTTTGATAAAGTCTTTAGATGAGCATAAGTATTTAATTTTTATGAGATCGTAATTATTATTTTGTCTTCTGCTTCTCATGTATGCATTGACGTGTTTGAGAATCTATCATTTAAAAAAATAGCTTCACTCCTATATTTTCTTCCAAGTTACATATGAAGAATTGTGAGGCACAGAGAATTTACAAAATTTTCTGAAGCTAATAGCACATAGGTGATAGGACAACAATCTGAACTCAGGTAGTCTGACTCTGGAGTCCTGCTGGCACAGTCATTAAGAGCTCAGCTGCTAACCAAAAGGTTGGTAGTTCAAATCCACCAGCCACTCCTTGGAAACCTTATGGGGCCGTTCTACTCTGTCCTGTAGGGTTTATACCACCTTCTAGTGGAGAATTCTTCTGCTGAAACCTGAAGCTTCCACTGCTTTCAGTAACCATCCTTACTGATGTACTTCATAACACAAGGAACAATCATGTAAGATTATAGGTTCTACAATGGATTCAAACATACCTACTATTGTGAGGATGGTGCAGGATCAGGCAACGTTTTGTTCTGTTAGACGTAGAGTAGCTACGAGTCAGAGACGACTCTGAGTCAGAGCTGACTCGATGGCACCCGACAACAACAACAACACATGCAGTAAACGGCTTGGGATGGGATATGGTCTTTGCTACCGTCGCCCTGTGGTTGGAGAATTAAAATCAGTTCATTCATATTATTGCCTATTTTTCTTTTAATTTTTCCTATGGGAAGCAGTTAGCAGGGGCACTGCAGCCAAATTTCCCGGATTCAAATCCAAGTCCTGTTATTTCATGAATTTGAGCAAGTTATTAAATTTCTTTGCCTCAGTAGTCCTTATCAGTCAAATGAGGACTATTAGCAGTACCTAGCTCACAGGATAGTTAAAAGAATAAAAATGAGTTAATATCTGTAAAACATAATATCTGGCACATGATAATCATTCAAAAGACAGTAGTTCCTGTAGATGGTGTTGTTAATATTATTTTACAATATCAAAAAATATCTAAAATATCAAATATCCTTCTGTTGTGAACTAATTTTATTCTTTAGAGTATGTCTTGGTTAACTTTTTTTTTGGTCAAAATAGTTTTGTAGTACTGGCATAATTATTTGAAATCTGTTAAATTATTATAAAGACATGGGTCATTTTGATCCTTTTTGTAAATGAAAGGTCAGTCATTAATGTGGTGGCCCTCAGGAAGCTATGTCTACCTCCTAATTCCCCAAACCTGTGAATATTACCTTATATGGTAAGCCTGTTGCTGTGGAGTTGGTTCTAACTCACAGCGACCCTATAGGACAGAGTGGAACTGCTTCATAGGGTCTCCAAGGTTGTAATCTTTACAAGAGGAGCCCTGGTGGTGCAGTGGTTAAGTGCTCAGCTGCTAACTGAAAGGTTGGAGGTTCAAACCCACCAGCTGCTCCACAGGAGAAAGATGTGGCAGTCTGTTTCTGTAAAGATGTAAAGCCTTGGAAACCTTATGGGGCAGTTCTACCCTGTCCTATAGAGTTGCTATGAGTCAGAATCCACTCAACGGCAACGGGTTTGGTTATTTTTGGAATCTTTGTGGAAGCAGATTGTCACATCTTTCTCCTATGGAGTAGCTTATGGGTTTGAATGGCCAACTTTTTGGTTAACAACCGAGTGCTTAACCATTGCACCACCAAGGCTTCTTCCTTACATGGTAAATAGAGTGACTATTAACTTATATGGAGAAAGATGTGATTAAATTGAGGATTTTGAGAGGAGGAGCTTATCCTGGATTATGAGGTTGGGCCCTAAATCCAATGACAAGTGGACTTATAAAAGGGAGACAGAGGGAGATATGATAGACACACATGAAAGAGGAAAAGGCAGTGTGACCATGGAGGTAGACATTGAAGTGATGCAGCCGCGAGCCAAGGAATGCTGGCTGCCATCAGAAGCTGGAAGAGGCACGGGGCTCATTCTCCCATGGAGCCTTAGGAGGGAGTACAGCACTGCCAATGCCTTAATTGAGGTTTTTAGCCTTCAGAACTGTGAGAGAATAAATTTTTGTTGTTCACAGCCACCTAGTGTGTGGTAATTTGTTATAGCAACTTTAAAAAACTAATACAGTCAACTTCCTTTTATTTATGTAACAGGAAGATGATCTAACAATGATTCAGAACATAACCAAAGCTTTTTTGGGAAGTCCATTCCAAATATTTGGATCGCTTTTTCGTTAAGGGGATAAGCATTTGATTTATGAAGTTACTCAATTAAAAAAAAGAAGATTCTACTAAGTTGGGCACTGTACTCAGCCTGGAGGATGGAAAGATAAAACAAAGGGGAATGATACAGAGATAGATAAACGAACAAGTAAGATATATATTTCAAGATGCTATAAAAGAGACGTGTTAAAAATACTCTTAGGGATAAAGAGAAAAGGGTGGTTTATGGAGAAGATGATATTTGAAATAACTTTTAAAGCCTAAATGAAAACTTCCTAAATGGCAAGAAGAATGAAGAGATGCTAAGCAGAAAAAAACAATTGAAAATGTAGAATGATTTAAAAGAACTTGTCATGTTTATGGAATGAATTGAGATGCAAGATGGCAGGATGTGAGCCTGGAAAAATCTTTCTAAATCAGAAACCTCAGGATGAGTCCTGAACCTTCAGTCTCCCAAGCTAGACGCTAGGTCTTGTGGATTCAGCAATCTGTATATCTCTTACTCTCCTAGCCTCTTTATTCCCAATTGCCATTACCTAGTTCTGGTCCCTGTCAAATCTTTTCTGGGCTATTATCATAGGTTTCTCTATTAATTATGATTGCAATCAATAGCCAACAACAACAGTTAAAATGGTTTCAGTAAATAGAGTTTATATTTCTTACACAGCAAAATGTCTAAAGTGACGGCTTCCAATGGTTCGCAGTTCCATGACAGTTGGCTTGATATTTCTGTCATTCTTTGGGTCTTTCCCTTTGGTTGCTAAGTGGCTGCTACAGCTCTAGCCATCATATCCACATTCAGAACAAAAAGAAGGGTGGACTGCCCCTGCCAGCTATATCTGTACCATTCTATCATTCAAGAAGCCTGAAGTGTTCCCGGAAACCCCCCCAGACTTCTGCTTAAATCTCATTAGTATTAGAGACAATGAGAAAGTGAGTATTTCACTTGGCATAATGTCACTGCAAAAACAAAAACAAAAAAGAGGTTCAGTTGGTGAGAAAGCGCGGTAAGCTGGATGTTGGGAAGACAACTAACAGGGTCTGCCGCCCCTTGTATCTAGTGGACTTGTCTCCCATCTCTCCCTCATCTCATGCTCTGCTCCACTGTTCAAATCTGCTCCTTAATAGAGTGATCTTATAAGTCTTCATATTGTATTATAATTATTTTTCACATCAGTTTTGTCCCCTCCACACTGATTTTTTTTTTAAGGACAAAATTCGTGTTGTAGTCATCTTTCTGTTGGATAAAAAAAAATTAAGGATCTATTTAGCACATGTTCTTTAACATCTTCTCCTTCTGTAACTAGGATTACATCATTAGGATTAAACAAGAGATATAAAGTACTCACTGGGAGGAGATGCTAGCTCACAGTAAGTGTGTAATAAATGTTGTCATTGCTGTTGTCACGTTTCACTGGATTAAACATCAGGGATAAAAAGGAACAGCAAAACCTAGTGCTTCCCCCCGGTTGCATCTTTGATCTAATTGTCATCGCAGGTGTATGCAAAGGTTGTCACCACATCTATGCAGGTGTGATCATTATATTCTAAGGGCATACTACTCTTACCTTATTGAAGAAGTGTTCTTCTGTTGCTCCTGTAGCAATACACTCGCCTGACCTCTGCAGGTATATGCCTTGGCTCTGCTGGCTCCGTTGCGCTCAGGCAGACTTTTTGGTTGTCTTCTGTGGTGCCTCCCAAAGCTACCCTCTCTTGGCCACGTGCCCCTCTCACTCTTCTTTTCTGCCCTCTATTTTCTGTTCTTTTAAAGGTTTCAGACCTTTCAATCTTCAAATAAAGTCTATCCTTAGCGATGATACTCACATCTCCCTTTGCTGTGCCTCTGGTCACTCTGCCCACTTGGCTGTTGGAGTGGATACTGTGGGGCCTCATCCAGATATGCTCTTCAGGATCAACACATGCATTTTAGAGCCACTGGCAATATCTGCTGCTGATGACTCTCAACTGCAAGCCCTCGGAAAATTTTGCCCTTGGCTGCAAGAAACGTCCCATTCAAGATTGCATCTCCTTCCAGGGGTGGCCTGTGGCTAGTGATTGATGCAGGGATACAAAGGCCTTGCTAATTTGATTCAAAATAGGACAACTCTGAAGGGTCATGTCATTCCAGCTTCCTGACTCCCAGGGGATCAGCTGAGGCTTGGCTGCAGCTGCATCTACATTGTAGGTCAAGATTTCTCTCCACCTTGCTCATTCTTTGTAAGTGTATGTCCTTAGAGTTCTTAATAAAACTTCTACCTAGAAATCTCCATTTGGAATCTGACAATCACAAAAGCTACATCTCTACCAATACAAATGCCTGTATCTATTCAGAAGACTTATATTGCTTTTTAACATTGCCCTTCCATACCCATCACACCAACATATATTCTCCATACATACACACATCTCAGTATACTTCACAGCAAATAGGAGGCATCCATAAAGTCTCAAATGTAGGCCACCTACATTTGCCTTCTTCTCAGAAAATCAGCTTAAATCTCTTTGCCAGATATGCATGTAGAATAAAACCAATTTGTTACTCATTTTGATATGTAAAATAGAATTTGATACAAGAATTAAAGGTGGAAAACGTATGACAGATGTTTGCTGCTTATGTTTCTTTGCTCCTACCGTGATCCACAGTTTGTTGAGAATTAGGATAATGGTCAATAAAAGATTAACTTCTTGATAACTATTTGGGAGCTACCAGGTATAGGAAGAGGAAGCAATAAAATATGAACAACTTAAATCCACTCTTGTCATAACAGTGCACCTTGGACTAGAGGAAGCTCTGCTCTAGTGCATGTACGGTAAAAATTATTTGATTTCATCCAGTCTTAGAATATGTCAGCTTTTCAAAGTGGTGCTCAAAATTCTGTACATTTACCTAAAGGAACAAATGTGTTGGTTTACTTCATTCCATCACACCCAGAGATAGAGTGGGCTTAGCTGAGGGTGTGTTTGAGACTAAGCTATAGCCACCAGTCAAAGACACACAATGATACTTTTGTTGACAGTTGTTTGAAGAATTGCTCGAATCACCTAAATTTTCTCTCTCTCTCTCTTTTTTTTTTTTTTCCTTTCTCAACAAATAAGTACTTACTGTGCTCAGTGCTAGGGTTGCAAATCTATTCTCCTCATCTGACTTAGGCCCAGTTTAGGGAGAGGATACAATATCCAGGGCTGAAAACAGTGTTTGAGTTTTCCACAAACAGCGGGACTGATATTCTCAGAGTCTGAAAGAGAGAAATAAGCACATATAATTCTTTCACCTTGTATGGGAAACTTTTCAACTAGATAATAGTAGTAAACCAAAACCAAGCCAAATCCACAGCCATGGAGTTGATTCTGACTCCTAGCAACCCCCAGGTCTTTCTTCTTTCCTGGAAATTTCCAAGGCTGTAAATCTCTGTGGAAGCAGACGCCACATCTTTCTCCCATGGAGCCGCTGTGGTTTTGAACCACAGACCTTTTGGTTAGCAGTCAATCACTTTAATCATTGTGCCACCAGGGCTCAGTGGTTATTAAGATAGTAATAAAGAAAACAGTAATACTTTGATGTTTCTAATACTTTTTCTATATCTTCAATAATCATGACTCCCAATATTTAGCTTGGTTTTGTATATTTCATAATTCATTTCAATACATATGCATTGAAAAGTTTGCTACAGAGGGTATTGGGCTGTGTTAAGGATACACAGATGTAGCTTTGAGCTGAATCCTAATTTTCTGCAAGATAAAAAGCTTATTCTAATGTTTGTATCAAATGAAGAATGCTGATTAATGCCACAGAACCAGGGAAATATTTCAGAATCAGAAGTACCAAATGCCTGATTGTGTGGTCTTGGGATGATGCTGAAATTGGAAGGTTTTGTTGAAAATCTTTATAAAATGCCACTACACCCTGATTATCCTCCCAATTTGAGCAGGTAGGAGATTGTCTCTTCTCCACCCTAGCAGAATGCAAATTCCAGAGGCTTAGCCAGTGGAACTGTGGACTCTTGAACACCAGACACAGCCATCGGCTAAGGGCTGAGGAAAAGTTGCCTTATTGAAAACTACATCTCCCAGCCTCCACTGCAGCGAGAAGTGACCAACAGGAAATAAATAAAAGTTATTGCATGGAACTTCTCTTATAGGGTCATTATGAGTCGGAATCGACTCCATGGCAGCGGGTTTGTGTTTTTTTGGTTTTGGGACATGCCTCCTTATTCCTTTTATTCATTCTTTCTTCTTTCTTGGAAGAATTGTGGTGGCTTGGGGATGAAAGCCATTTACTAAGGAAGGAAGAGCAGAAAACAGAAGGATCCAGAGCCACAACACCTATCCTGGACTTCTTCCTACATATTTCATGTTACGTGAGATGAAAAACAAATTCCAATATCTTGTTTAAGCCACTATTCTTTTGGGTTATTATAATCTAAATTTATCAGAATTTCTCAATTCTAAAACTTTTGAGAAAATGCTGATATTTGAAAATGCTGATGTTTGAGAGTGTCCCAATCAATCAACTGGGTCTCTGCTGTATGACTTTAAATGAAGCCGTTTGTTTGGTGTAACTTGCTCACACACAGAGCTTCCAATCAGCTCTTTGGTAACTAGTTCTTAAGTTTGAATAATTAGCAATAGGAAATCTATAACCTGAAGAACAGAAGCAACAAACAAATAAAACAAAATGGGAGAGGGGACTCAGGAAAAACAAAAAATAATGCAAGAAGAAGAATAAATTTTAAAACTGTGATTCATATGCTCAGGGAAACAAGTTTATTGCCACTATGAAACAAAAGTAGGGTATCATAGGTTTGGAGAACCGAAAGGAACATTTCTAAACTTTAAAATTTATAATTCAGAAATTGAAAACTATATTCAATTAAAAAATTGGACCATAAGCCCATGAAATTTTTTAAAAGAATTAGACTGGAAATAGAGAAAAGCTAAACAAATTAGCTGATGCACTCAGCTATTCAACTATTGGGAATTCTGGAAGGTGATAAAATGGAAGTGGGATAATTATTAAAGCAAAACTATAAGAAAATTTCCTAGACCTAAAGGGATTGAGGTTCCAGTTTGATATGACTCATGAGGAACCCAACACAATTAAAGAAAAACAACTCACACTAAAACACATTGCCATGACATTTCAGAACATGTAGAATAATGAGAAAACCCTAAAAGTGTTACAAGAGGAAGAGCAGGTC
Source organism: Trichechus manatus latirostris (assembly GCF_000243295.1). Lineage (NCBI taxonomy): Eukaryota > Metazoa > Chordata > Mammalia > Sirenia > Trichechidae > Trichechus > Trichechus manatus. The sequence goes on from NW_004444043.1 coordinate 8,508,727, forward strand.
ACTCACAAATGACTGGAAATCTAAATGGCATCAGAGTTCTTAACAAGATCATCATGGAACAGTAGAAGACTTTGCAGCAATGTGTTCAAATTTTGATGGAAAATAATTTCTAATCTGGAATTCTAAATGAATCCAAACTATCAAGTCAAGTGTAAGGCTAATAGAATAAAAATACATTTTGACATGAAAGTACTAAAAAAATTTTCTTCCTATGTACTTTTTCTTTTTTCTTTGTTTCTATTTTTGAAAGACAGAGTATTTTTCCCAAGCAAGCAGAAGCTAGGAATAACATGAGAGAGAAATGAAAATAATAGTAGTGAATGGAAGTACTACCACTACTAATAGTAGTAGTCCTCAAATAAAAACTGGACAGCAAAACTAGAAAGAAACCAGCTTGAATAGAGTAAGATGATAGACTAGCATAAGGAGGCTATCTCCAAGCAAAAAATAGAATAAATGAAATGAGATGTCCATACAAACTTATGGAATCAAAATCTAAAGAAGTCAGGTACTATATTAAAAATTTGAGAATTTACGAAGAATATTTTTTCAATAGAAACTGGCAAATTTTCACTCTCAGTAAAGGACAGAACAACTAGAAAGAAACTCAACAAAGATACAGAAGATCTAAAGGATCAGTTAACTTGACCTCATAGACATATATAGAACATTCCACCCAACAGCTACAAAGTACACATTATTTTCTAGTGCACACGGAATGTTCTCCAGAATAGGCCACATATTAGGACACAGAGCAACCCTCAACAAAATCCAAAACACTGAGATAATACAAAGTATCTTCTCTGACCACAACACCATCGAAGTAGAAATTAACAACAGGAAGAGCAAGGAGAAAAATAAATAAATAAATAAATAATTACATGGAAACTGAATAACACCCTGCTTAAAAACCACTGGGTAATAGAAGAAATCAGAGATGGAGTTAAAAAATTCCTAGAATCAAATGAGAATGAAAACACAAAACACATCATACCAAAACCTTTGGGACACAGCAAAGACAGTGCTCAGAGGTCTTTATAGCAACAGATGCACAAATCAAAAAAGAAGAAAGGGACAAAATCAGAACATTAGCTACACAACTGAACAAATAGAAAGAGAACAACAAAAGAAGCCCACAGCCACCAGAAGAAAGGAAATAATAAAGAGCAGAGCAGAAATAAATGAAATAGAGAATACAAAAACAATAGAAAGAATCAACAAAACCAAAAGTTGGTGTTTTGAAAGGATCAACAAAATTGACAAACCACTGGCCAAACCGACAAACGAAAAGTAGGAGAGGACACAAATAACCCAAATATGAAATGTGGAACATTACAACAGACCCAACTGAAATAAAAAGGATCATAACAG
>NW_004444043.1:8510197-8529952 GCF_000243295.1 Trichechus manatus latirostris
AAAAAAAAAAAAAAACCCTGGCCCAGAGGGCTTCACTGCAGAAGTCTACCAAACATTCAGAGAAAAGTTTACACCAGTACTACTCAAACTATTTCAGAACATAGAAAAGGAAAGGATACTTCTGAATTCATTCTATGAAGCCAGCATAACCCTGATGCAAAAACCAGGCAAAGACACCACAAAAAAAGAAAATTATAGACCAATATCTCTCATGAATACAGATGCAAAGTTTCTCAACAAAATTCTAGCCGATAGAATTCAGCATCGTATCAAAAAAATAATGGACCACGACCAGGTAAGATTCATACTAGGTATGCAAGGATGGTTCAACATTAGAAAACCAATCAATTTAATCCACCACAAAAATAAAAGGGAAGAAAAGAATCACAGGATCATCTCAATCGATGCAGAAAAGGCATTTGATGAAGTCTAACACCCATTCCTGATAAAAAACTCTCAATAAAATAGGTATAGAAGGGAAATTTCTCAACATAATAAAGGGGATCTATGCAAAACCAACAGCCAACATCATTATTAATGGAGAGAGGCTGAAAACATTCCCCCTGAGAACAGGAACAAGCCAAGGATCCCCTTTATCACTACTCCTATTTAAAATTGTGCTGCAAGTCCTAGCTAAAGCAATAAGGCAAGAAAAAGAAATAAAGGGCATCCAAATTAGTAACGAAGAAGTAAAACTGTCTCTATTTGTGGATGATATGATACTATGCACAGAAAACCCAAAAGACTCCATGAGAAAACTACTGGAACTAATAGAAAGATTCAGCAGAGCAACAGGATAAAAGATAAACATACAACAATCAGTTGAATTCCTAGACACCAATAAAGAGAATGACAAAAAGGAAATCAGGAAAACATACCATTTACAATGCCCCCCCACCAAAAAAAAAATACTTAGGAATAACTCTAACCAGGGATGTAAAAGACCTATACAAAGAAAACTACAAAACACACTGCAAGAAACCAACAGATCTACATAAATGGAAAAACATACCATGCTCATGGATAGGTAGACACACATTGTGAAAATGGCAATTCTACCCAAAGCAATTGACAAATACAATGCAATTCTGATCAAAATACCAACAACATTCTTTAAAGAGATGGAAAAACTAATCACTAACTTTATATAGAAAGGGAAGAAGCCCTGGATAAGTAAAGCACTACTGAAGAAGAAGAAGAAAGTAGGAGGACTCGCACTACCTGACCTCAGAACCTACTGTACAGCTACCATAGTCAAAACAGCCTGGTAATAGTACAATGACAGATACATTGCCCAATGGAACAGAATTGAGAACCCAGATGTAAATCCATCCACCTACAGTCACCTGATCTTCGACAAGGGCCCAAAGTCCATCAGATGGGGAAAAGACAGTCTTTTTAACAAATGATGCTGGCAAAACTGGATGTCCATCTGCAAAAAAAAAGAAACAGGACCCACATGTCACACCATACACAAAAACTAATTCAAAATGGATCAAAGACCTAAATATAAAGCCAAAAACTATAAAGATCATAGAAGAAAAAAATAGGATCAATGCTAGAGGCCCTAACAGGATACATGTTATAACGAACAACACACAAACTCCAGAAGATAACTTCTAAAAATTAAACACTTATGCTTATCAAAAAAAAGTCTTCACTGAAAGAGTGAAAAGAGAACCTACAGACTGGGAAAAAATTTTTGGCTATGACAAATCTGATGAAGTTCTAATCTCTCAAATCTACAGGAAAATCCAATGCCTCTGCAACCAAAGGACAAATAATCTAATTAATTAATGGACAAAGGAAATGAACAGACACTTCACCAAAGAAGACATTCTAGTGGCTAACAGACACATGAAATACTCAGGATCACTAGCCATTAGAGAAATGCAAAGCAAAACCACAATGAGATACCATCTCACCCCAGCATTACTAGCAAGAATCAAAAAAACAGAAAATAACAAATGATGGAGAGACTGCAGGGAGATGGAAACTCTTATGCACTGCTAGTGGGAATACAAAATGATACAACCATTTTGGAAAATGATACAGCACTACCTTAGAAAGCTAGAAATAGAAATACCTTATGATCTAGCAATCCCACTCCTAGGACTATATCCTAGAGAAATAGGAGCTGTCACATGAATAGACACATGCACACTCGTGTTGATTTCAGCATTGTTCACAATAGCAAAAAGATGGAAGCAACCTAGATGCCCATCAACAGATGAATGGATAAACAAACTATGGTACATACACACAATGGAGTATCATGCAACTATAAAGAACAATGATAAATCTGTGAAGCATCTCATAACATGGATGAATCTGGAGGACATTATGCTGAGTGAAATAAGTCAATCACAAAAGGACAATATTGTATGAGACCACTACTATAAAAACTCATGAAAAGGTTTACACACAAAAAGAAACAATCTTTGATGGTTACGAGGAAGGGGAGGGGTGGGGATGGAAAAACACTAAACAGGCAATAGATAAGTGGTGACTTTGGTGAAGGGTAAGACAGTACACAATACTGGGGAAGCCAGTACAGCTCGTCCAAGGCAAGGTCATGGAAGCTCCATAGACACATCCAAACTCCCTGAGGGACAGAATTGCTGGGCTGAGGGCTATGGGGACCATGGTCTTGGGGAACGTTTAGCTCAATTGGCATAACACAGTTAATAAAGACAATGTTCTACATTCTACTTTGGTGAGTAGTGTCTGAGGTTTTAAAAGCCTGTGAGGGGCCATCTAAGATACTCCACTGGTCTCACCCCTTCAGGAGCAAGGGAGAATGAAGAAAGCTAAAGATACAAGGGAAAGATTAATCCAAAGAACTAATGGACCACACTACCACGTCCTCCACCAGAATGAGTCCAGTACAACTAGATGATGCCCAGCTACCACCACTGGCTGCTCTGACAAGGATCACAATACAGGGTCCTGGACAGAGCTAGAGATAAATGTAGAACAAAATTCTAACTCACGAAAGAAGACCAAATTTACTGGCCTGACAGAGACTGGAGAAACCCTGAGAGTATGGCCCCAGGACCCCCTTTCAGCTCAGTAATGAAGTCACTCCTGAGGTTCACCCTTCAGCCAAAGATTAGACAGGCCCATAGAACAAAATGAGACTAAAGGGGCACACCAGCTCAGGGGCAAGAACTAGAAGGCAGGAGTGGGCAGGAAAGCTGGTAACGGGGAAACCAAGCTCAAGGAGAGTGTTGCCATGTTACGGGGTTGTTCACCAATGTCATAAAACGATATGTGTACAAGGTGTTTAATGAGCAGCTAGTTTGTTCTGTAAATCTTCATCTAAAGTGTAATAAAAAGAAAGAAAGAAATTGGTAATTTGTATTAGGAAAAAAAATAGTTGCCTAAAAAAGTTGCTCAATTTACATATTTTTTTTTAAGAATCATGACTGGCATTCTCAAAACTAGAATTCTCAATATATTGGACTTCATTTTTCAGTTCATAATATCATAATACAGTTACTAACTCATTTATTATACATTCTTGATTCAGCTGATGCTCTGGTACAACTAAAGTCCCTGGGTGTCGTAAATGGTTTGAGCTTGGCTATTAGCCAGAGGGGTACTGGTGATGCAGTGGTTAAGAACTCACTGCTAACCAAAAGGTTGGCAGTTCAAATCCACCGGCTGCTCCTTGGAAACGCTATGGGGTAGTACTCTGTCCTATAGTGTTGCTGTGAGTCAGAATTGACTCGACAGCGGTGAGTTTATTAACCAAAAGGTAGTCGGTTGAAAGTCAACCAGAGATACCTTGAAAGAAAGGCTTGACGATCTACTTCCAAAAGATCACTTCCGTTGAATACCCTATGGAGCAATTCTACTCTGCAAGTACAGGGTCACCATGAGCTGGAATTGACTCGATAGCAACAGTTATGGTATAACAAGAAAAAATCAATATGTGGTCAAAATTTTATTCCAAGAATCCCCTTTTGTCGATTGCAAAAAAAATAGTTTTGTTTAGTTTAATCTTTTATTAATTTTTTACTGCTGAACACTTTGGAGCTGAGTCAACTGAGTTTTTTTTTTTTTTTTTTTTTTCTCTCCCTTTATTTAAAAATTGCAGGTTTGAATATTTGCAATTTTCTTAAATAAATATAAAAGCCACTCTAGGTTAATAAGAACAATTTTAAAGGGTACTTGGCCCCAGGAGTAATTACTATGACTGCACTAATAGATCTGAATTTGACTTGAGAATACAGTGAATTCATTTAGAGGGCTGAAAACAAACTCAGGAAGTTATCTGCTTCATCTGTTCTAAGAAGGACTCACCCATTCCAGGAACATAGACCTTTATTATTTTATTCTCTTTTCTAAGTCTCTCATTAGAAAGAGTCTACTCTGTTTCTTAATAATACTATTTCTGGCTCAAATCACTCATGCTAAAACATACACTTTTTAAAATCCATTTCCTCTTATTCTCTCTACTTACGAAATAATACAGTCCATTCCTAAAGTGTACGTTTCTGTGAAAGAAATTTGCTCATGGCTTTTAGGAGAATCGGACTATTTTAAAGAGCAAGTTGGCTTCGTTGGATTTGTGATTTTCCCAGCACATTAATATTTTTGATGTAATCAGGGATAAGATTTCTTATAGTTGAGAGAATCATTATCAATATATGAAGACCTAAACAAAGAGAAAAAATTAAGCAAACAAACAAACCTTAAATCCTGTAAAAGAGTCTTACTACGTGGCTGGTTTCATAGCTAAGCTTTCCGACGTTTAGCTATTTGGTGGCAGTAAGAGTGCAGATAAAGAATCCCCAAAAACATTTCCTCTTGTGGTCTAAAAATTTAAAAAGTAGTTGGTTAAGAAGTCTATATACTAGATCGTAATTTTTTAAAAAAAATTTTTGATAAAACTGGTCTCTATGGAAAATAAGGACTTCTTTGGTCCCCATCTCTGAGGACACGGACCCAGGGTAGAGGCTGCCAAGGGTCGGATCATGGAGCTGGGTACCACTGCCAGTGGAGATGCAACTGTGCTCAGAGTTCTACTAGGATTTTGATTATTTTTGTTAGTTGGTTACAAAGAGGCATACGTTTTGTGTGGTCTGCCTCTAACCCTGTTTTTCTAATAAGCCCTATTCATGTACCTTTTTGCAGAAATCCAGGTTTCCTTGGAACAGATAAATTGTACTATTAGCAGAAACATCTAGTACTTACTATTTTTAAGGATTATTTGCAGCTTTACACAAGTTAGTCTTATGTAGTCCTTAATAAGGGCTCTTGGAATTAGGTATAAGTATACCCATTTTAGAGAATAGTTAACTGTGGTTCAGTGGTATTTTTGCAAGAATAGTACAAGGAACTCTCATATAGATCCTGCACCCAGTTTCCCCAAATGGTAACATTTATCGCGTTTGCTTTATCATTCTCTTTGTCTCGACTTTTCAGGGTAAGTTGCAGACATGATGTCCCTTTACTCTTAAATATTTCAGTGTATTTTTCCTCAAAACAAAGATGTCCTCTTAAATAACTATGGTACAATTATCAACATCAGGAAATTAACACTGATACAATAAAATTATCTTATTAAAATTTCAGCTCTTTTTTTCAAAATCATGGTTGACTTGATTCTGATTGATAAAAGTAAAAAGTCCCCAGAAAGAAAAATAACTTCTCAACAGAAAATGGTATTGCAACTAAAAAAATAAATAAGAAATAAAATGACAATACTGCTACCTCAGATGAAATTATGACCATTAACTTAATAGAATAAGAATTGTACCATATCTCAGATATCACTGGACACTTTCAGAACTAAAGTCCTGGAAAACCTACAGCCTATTAAGGTGGAGTAAGTACTGATACACAATGACATTTTGCTGTTTTATTTAGTCCAGTATTTTTCAAGCTATGGGTTTAGCTCATTAGCAGGCTGTGACCAGTGTTTTTAAAAAGTGAAATAAAAAGGAATGGAAAATATCACAAAGCATCATACATAGTTAACGTAAATACCGATATGTGAAAAATTTTAGTATGTACATATGTTTGTGTGTATGTGCATATACTCACAGATATGTGTGTCTCCTTTGGTATACTGTATGGCAAAGTAAATTAGCTTGTTTAATATGACACAGTCAGGAAAATTTGAAAGCCACTGGTTTATTTTTCACTCAGTTAGTTATTGCCTGCAAATAACAAATGTGATTTTATTTTTCATTAATCCTTTTTTCCCTCCTGACCGTACTAGATATTTCTAAGCCCTTTCTCAGCATTCTGCCTCCATATACACCCCACCCTAATATACACAGGGAAACTCTTAATTTAGGAATAATGTTTTTTGTTTGTTTGCTTGTTTTTGTTTTTTGAGCTTTCTTTTTCATATTAAAGCTTATTCACCTAGCATACCAGGTAGCTGTTTATTTTAGCTATTAGTGTCTCTTGCCTCCTTTTGTAATGATCCGGAGTCTTTTCCTACCTGATAAAATTTTCCTAAACAAAATATTGATTTGTCTAATTTGCTCACCATTATATACTGAGTTCCTAGCCAATAGTATGGGCTCTGTAAGTATTTGTTAAATAAATAAATGAATGTGCACAAACCTGTTAACAAGACTGATCCTGTCTACTGGTATACAATGACCGCCTGAAAACATGCCACATTAGCAAATCGTGTAATCTCATGCTCCCCTGATATTGTACAACTTAAGGGGTAAGGAAGATAGGGGATCTCGTCTTTATTAGGATTACAATAGGGCTGGCTGCAAATTAAATCCAATCAGCAAAGATACATGCTACAATCTGGAGGAACCTTGAAAACATTATGCTGAGTGAAATGTCAGACACCAAAGGACAAATATCGCAGTATTTGTTGATTAGTGGTTACCAGGGTCTGGAAAGAGGACGGAATGGAGAGTTACTGCCTAGGGGTCACTGAATTTCTGTTCGGGGTGATGAGAAACTGTTGAAAATGGATAGTGGTCATGAATACACAACATGGTAAATGTAATTAATGGTGAATGTAATCATTGTACACTTAAAAATGGTGGAAATGGACATTTTTATTATATGTATTTTGTGACAATATATTCTTTTTTTAAAACCTGGCCAGCAAAAATGTTTTCTTTGGCCCATATATGTTCATTAATTTCCTACATTTATGTATCAGAATTTTCACATTAAAAACTTAGCTTGTCTTGAAAAAGCCTAAGGTCTGGCAACACCGTTTGGCTGAATCTGGATGGTGGCTGATTCATGTAGGTAGGTCATATGTGTAAATATTTTGTTTCTGTTTGTCTCCCCTGCTAGACTGTGAGTCCCCGACAATCATCTCATCTGTTTATTAGTCGGGGCTCAAGATATATGTGTAAGTTAGATATATAAATTATGAATGGGCCAGAGAGATTCAGGTCAATTTTGAAAATGGCTTAAATAACTATAAGGTTCACTTCTCTGTCCTTCAGTTTATTTGGAGTCCATCCCATGGAAGTCTTGTCTAAACTCATGGCTTCAGCTACCGTCTATACCGTAAAGCTAAATCTCTAACCCTCTCCTCTCTTCTGGATCCTAATCAGATAACTAACTGTCCCTCAACTATTTCAACCTCTATGTGTCAAAAGATTAATCTGTTATCTAGCCAAAACATACTTTCCAATTGACTGTCCCCTTTTTTAAATACTACCACCATCCTCCCATGCATATAATCTTAATGCCTCAGCAACTGTAGACTCCTCCTTCTCCCCCACCAGCTACATACATTCTGTGAGTTAACAATTCTAGTAATTCAGTCTTCAGGATAGCTAATATCTTTTTTTTTTCTCTTTTCCTTGCCTCTAGTTGGCTGTTAACCAATGGGGCAGCTCTACTCTGTCCTACAGGGTGGCTATGGATGAGAATTGACTCAATGGCATAAGGTTTGGTTTGGGTTTGGGCCCATGGTTAAGTTTTATCACCTTGGTAGGCACGTAATTGTTCTTCTCACCTCAGGCCTCTTGCCTTTCAATATAAATTTATTTATAATATAAACAAATATTTATCTAATATCCGCCACTGCCGTAAGAGTTAGGGATACAGTAGTGAACAAAAATGAGGTTCCCTACCCTCGTGCAACTTGTAGCCAATGAAGGATACAGGCAAACAAAAACCAAACACATCCATAATAATATAATTTCAGATAGTGACCACTTATATGAAAGAAGCAGAAGAGGATAGTGAATGACAGATTAGAGAGGTGCAACTCTTTTTTTAAATTAATAAGTTCATCTCTTTTAAGGTTTAAGTGTGTATGCACTTAAAGGAAATTTATTGCCTACAGTTTCCCATATTAAATGTCCTGAAACATTTCACCTTCCTGTCACTTCTCTATTCAAACATATTCACAATTATTCATTTATAAAATATATGGGATGAAGTCCAACAGACTTAGTTTAGAGCAGGTTCAAATCCCTGCTGAGAATTTGCATTTCTAATAAGTTCCCAGGTGATGCTAATGATGCTGGTTGGGGATCAGTTCTGAGAATCACTAGTAGAGCAGTGGTTCTCAAAATCTATCATACATAAGAATAACCTGGGAATCTTGTTAAAATGTAGATTCCGATTCAGTATATCTGAGGTGGAAATGCGAATTCTCAGCAAGGGGTTCGAACCAGAACAAACCAGTTGGAAGCCCTGGTTTAGAGTTACTTAATCTGGCCCCAAGTATTCTTTCTTGCCTTTAGTTTATAAACACAAAACTCTAGTGATATTGCTTAACTTCCTGTCATTTATGCTTGTCCACTTGACAGGCCTATTGTCATTTTACATCTGTCTGGAGCACACCTACTTTTCAGAGTCCAGTGCAAAAGCCATCTCTTTGGGGAATTTTTTCTTAACCACCACAATCTCTCTACTCTAGACCATCCAATAAGACACAGAATCTGTTGTTTTTGTTAATTGTTGTCAGGTTGGCTCCAACTCATGGCAATCTTATGAAACATTGCCTGGTCCTGCTCCATCTTCATGATGGTTGGTATGTTTGAGTCCATCATTGTGGTTAGTACATTGATCCATCTCATTGAGGGGTTCCCTTGTTTTCTTTGGCCCTCTACTTTACGAAACATGGTGTCCTTTTCTAGTGATTGGTCTTTCCTGACAACATGTCCAAAGTAAGCAAGTTGAAGTGTTGCCTCCCTTCTTCTAAGGAACGTTCTGCATGTGTCTGTTAGCCGCCTGAATGTCTTCTTTGGCGAAGTGTCTGTTCATATCGTTTGCCCATTTTTTAATTGGGTTATTTGTCTTTTTGTTATTGAGGTTTTGCAGTATCTTGTAGATTTTAGAGATTAGATGCTGATTGGATTTGTCGTAGCCAGAAGTTTTATCCCAGTTTATAGGTTGTCTTTTGACTCTTTTGGTGAAGTCTTTTGATGAGCATAACTGTTTGATTTTTAGGAGCTCCCATTTATCTAGTCTCTCTTCTGGTGCTTGTGCATTGTTACTTATGGTTTGTATTCTGTTTATACTATGTATTAGGGCTCCTAGCATTGTCTCTATTTTTTCTTCCATAATCTTTACCATTTTTGATTTTAGATTTAGGTCTTTGATCCATTTTGAGTTAGCTTTTGTGTAAGGAAAGTTCTGGTTGTATCACTTCTAAGAATGACTCGTTTGCTCTTTTGGCAATCCATGGTCTATTTGATATTCTTCACCAACACTGCAATTCAAATGCCTCAATTCTTCTAGCCTCCTTTTTTATTGTCCAGCTTTCACGTGCAGATGAGCTGATTGAAAAAAGACCACGGCCTGGGTCAGGAGCACCTTAGTCATCAAAGTGGCATCTTTGCCTTTTAAAACTTTAAAGAGATGTTTTGCAGCAAATTGGCAATATCTGTGGACACAGAATCTACTACCTTATAATTAGCAGTCTCCTTGTGATTATATTTTATCTTCCAAGATAGATGGCCCTTTTTGGAGAACAGCTGTCTTATATCACTTTGCATTCTTCTCATAACTTTACAGAATGCCTTGCATACAAACATCCTTGTTGAATAAGTGTTGACTGGCTGATTAAGTATATGCATTGATCAAAAATCAGCTTTTACGGGCACATGACTCAAATCATCTACCCTTTACTCTTGGTGGCATGACACTTATACCCGATATAGAATTATCATTTGAATTGTCCACATATGTATTTTATTTACCCTTTGAAAGCTGTGTGTCACTGTAATCCAAATAGATTTTGTTTCCAGGATGAAATGCTTTTCTTAATAGGATGGCAGCTTTCTACACTTGCCACAAGGGGGCGCAGAAGTTCTTTCCCAGGAACAAGAATGACTCCATAGCTTCATCCTCCTGCAGTTGCCACCTCAATATTTTGCTCTCCTCATACTTACTCTCATGATTTTTTTCTGTCTATGCAGTTTTTTTCTGCATGTATTTCCCACAACTAAAGGAAAATTTCCTCTTTACGTTAAAGGCAACTTTTATTTTAGTTTGCCTGATTCCATTCCTCTAACCACTAATGACAGTTTAATATCTACTGAGATTCGTAATCCTGTCTGTAAAGATGTGAATATCTCCAACGGCACCAGCGCTTTTTGGAAAATATTTATTGTTGGAAATAGCAATTAAAGTTGAAGCCAGAAATTATCGTTCAATGAAAATCTGACATGCATGACAGGTAACAAAATTATTTTTGTCCCCCGCTTTGCCAACACTATTGAGTGTTCGTAGTTCCTTAATATTTGCCAGATAGGAAAAAAAAAAGCTTGACTGAAACTTGAACTTCTAATACTCTACACATCTAAAATTCTAGAGCTAGTAGGAATACTAGAAATAATCCAGACCGAAGTCTTCCACTTTATAAATAAGAACATTAAAATCAAAATGAGATCATATGACTAGCTGAGCTAGTTCAAGGGCTCATTCTGGTCTAATGCTCTTTCCATTAAGCTCGATTGCCTCTCTGGTTATCTTAATATAAAGTCTAGGCCATAGTTTAAACAGAGCTAAAAGGCCATTGAACTTGTTAAAAAACAATGGCATCTGTTATTTTTCCACTGGAAATGTAATCAATCATATACTAGTCAGCATAGTAATAAGAGCTCAGAATTCAGTCCGAATGGTAGCTTCATATTGAATTATGACTAACAAATAATGGATTCGTTTTGCAGAAGTCATTTAAAAAATTCTCATAAGATACTTTTCTAGTGCACACAACTGCATCAAATCCAGGCAACTGGTTCTGCTATTCACCATGGTGAATATCTCAGAGAGATAAAGGCATCTAGATTTTATTACTGCTCATAAAGTTTAGGTTCAGAGGTTTTCACTTTCTATCGGTACTTCGTGGATGATTCCAGTTACCCATCTGGAGTTAAGACTATGAGTATTCTTGATGCAACCTATGAGAATGGCTAAGTCTTTTTACCGAGTTAGTTCTCTTGAAGACACAGGCTTCAAGGGGATTGTACCAGCCTCCCAGAAGCTACCTGTAGGCAGCTCTTTATAGATTTCTTATTGTTGTTGTTGCTGCTGTGTGCCGCCAAGTTGATTTCAACTCACAGTGATCCGTGTCACAGAGTAGAACTGGTCCATAAGGTTTTTCTAGGCTGTAATCTTTTAAGTATGAGTCAGAAATCAACTTGAAGGCACCTAACAACAACAACAACAACAAATCTTTACAGGAGCAGATCACCACGTCTTCCTCCCGAGGAGCTCCTGGTTGGGTTCAAACCACCAATCATTCAATTATCAGAACCAAGGTCTTGTCATAGTGCCACATAGTCCTGGCTTTCAGAAGCTTCTTTTCTTTTTCTCAGAATGAGAACTTCCAGGGAAGAATGACTACACAGGCAAAGTGTCCGCACAAAGACTATCTATGCCTAGTTCTGAGTCTGGAATGGGCAGGCAGATTTTGGCCAGCATGTAGAAGAATTTCAAGGGGGAATACTTTCATTTATCGTTTTTCATTTTGTCCTAGTTTAAAAGTCACATTATGTTACATAGTTAGATAAATAAATAAAATTCTTTACTTATTAAAAAATGCATGGCATTCTTTGGCTTGTGCCCACTGTTATAATCACAGATATGAATTTGAAAGCACAATGACCCTCAATAATCTCTTCCAAATACATAATTTTCAAAACATTTCTTGAGTGGTTTTGCTTAATGATATCAACTGATAAACAACTAAATTTTGGAAAAGAGCCAATCAACCAACATCAATTATTGGCTATAGCCATCTTCCCTGGGTGTGACATGTGGAAAGGATTTACGACAAATCAAGTGTAAGGTGAAGTCTGAGGCAAATGTTAAGGAAGGGTCTGTATCCTGTATGTGGAGTTTGAGGTTTCATATTAACACTAGATGTTTCAGCGATAATGGGAGTTGCATAAGCTTGCATTGGCCAATAGAAACAGAAAACAACTTATTCACCCAAATCACTTGGGGATAAATGAAGGGCAAGTTATGGAGGTTTCTGGAAGACTCTGTTCAGTACTTATTTATGGGAGAAGAGTTTTGATTCTATCCAAGGCTACTCAAAGGCAGGGATTGGCCACCAGGTCAAAGCAGAACAGAAACAAAATGTTAAGCCATTGAAATGACATAAAACTTCTTGATTAGGGGAAGTGGGACTGAATTGGAAAAAACTTCGTAAACTTCAAAGGACTCCTCACATATAAAGAATTTGTATTAATATCATTATTATTTATAACTGAATTACATAAATAACCCATGGATGTGGAATATATTCATGTGTGTGGTTACCTAGAAGAGAGAGCATTGGAAATGTGGGCCCTGAGGAAGAAACACTCAGAAATGACAAGAGTAAAAATGAGGCCTCAGGAATGTGGAAATAGGGGTTCCCTACCTGTTACCGTCGAGTTGATTCTGACTCATAGTGACCCTATATTTCCCCTAGACATCAGCTATTACCTGCTTTTCCCTATCTAGGTGGCCAATGAAAACCCTATGGATCACAACAGTCCAATTCACAATCTCTCATGGGGATGGCAGAGGACCAGGGCAGTGTTTTGTTCTGTTGTATATGAGGTTGCCATGAGTTAAGAGTCAACACAGAGGCAGCTAAAGCAAGAAGTTTTTTATCTCATTTACCCCATATATTCACCACTTTTCTTGAGTTCTGTAACTTTCTTTCTGTTAGCAAATACGCTCACCTTGAATTTCACAGCGGAAATAGAATCACCAGGGATGACTACCTAGCTTGCCTACCAGCAAACAGATCTGAAACTGGAAACGCTTCGTACCACTAGGTGGGAAATCCCCTCTATCCATGGTTGATGCTTCTACCATGTTATAGATGCCACACCTTTCCACCTTCTCAGGGGACTTTTTCTATCAATAAGCTTCTCTCTCTCTGTGCATATGTGTGTGTATGCCTGTGTGCATCTGTCTGTCTCTGACACACACTCACACACACCCCTTCAACTTTCTCCCCTATTAGCTCTTTTATTTCAACAAACAACACAGTCAAGTCTCTCCTTTGAAAAAGAAATGCCTCTCAAGAACCATATCCTTTACCAAACCCAAAAATCCAGCTGCCGCAGAGTTGATTCTAACTCATATTCATAGCGTCCCTATATGACAGAGTAGAAACGCTCCATAGGGTTTCCAAGGCTGAAAATCTTTATGGAAGCCAACTTGCACATCTTTCTCCTGCAAAGCGGTTGGTGGGTTCAAACTGCTGACGTTGTGGTCAGCAGCTGAGCACTTAACTGCTGCGCCATCAGGACTCCTTATACCCCTTACTACCTACTCCATATTTAGGAAATGAGAAGTAGAGATATCCCTCAACAAAAAATTTCTTGAAAGTGTTACCGAAATACACGGCTTTTCCTGTCTAAACTTAGATTCACTGGCCAGCCCACTATGATTTTTCTTTTCCTCCAATTATACCCAGGGAACTTCTTTCACCCAAATCACCAACTAGTTGAGATCCCAATTCAAGTTACTGTTATAGGTTGCATATAAAATACACCAACACTTAGTGGATTAAAGCAACAATAAAAATGTATTATCTCTCTTGATTTCTGTTTATCAGGAAGTTAGACAGGACACAGTGAAGGTGGCTTATCTCTGATCCACAATGTCTGGGATCTCACTAGGGGACATGAAGCTAGGGGCTCACACTGATGATGGTTGTCAGCTAAGACTTTAGCTGGGACTGTCGACTGCACAAGTAGTTTCTTCAAGTGACCTTGGCTCCAAACATGGTGACCTAGTTCCAAAGGCAGGCATCCTGAGAGACAGAGCCAGGTGGAAGCTGTATCTTTTTTATGACCTAGCCTCTGAAGTTATCACTTCTGCCATACTCCCATTGGTCAGACAGTCGCAAATTGCCTTCGGATTCTTTTATATCACTCTACTTCTGGTATGTTTCATCTCTTATACAACAGAACATTGAAGAGCTTGGTAAGATCAAACTTTTAGAACACCTAGTATATTTTTTCTCATAGAAGTGCCCCAATACCCTTTTGAAAAGATGAGAATTGAGTCTTTACTTGCCGTCATTGCTAGTCTGTACCCATCATAAATGCAGTTCCTGACCTATTTATATTTGCTTTCTAGTTAATGTTACAGAGTGATGAATTGTATATGCTTACCACTGGTGTATGAAGGGGTCTTTCCCTTTATGAAGTTCTAGAAAGAGTGTTTTGTAGTTCCCTAAATCTGTAAAATCATGTAAAATCACTTACGTTCATACTCCATATCATTAATAATGAGCGATCTCTATTGTATCCCTTCTCAACCTGTATCTTTGCTCAATGTGAGTTTACTAATATTGTCCATCCATTTCCAATCTGAAAATTAGAAATATTTTGAGTATTTTTGTAGTTCTTCTTTGGACCTTTTCATTTTCTTTTGGTAGAAAGTTCCTAGAACTCCACCAAATATATTCTGAGAATTTTTATTAGTCTTATGGACTATGGCTGTGTATTTTTCTTTAAAACCTAATGTATGTTATCTGGATACTTCTCCCCTCAAAGAATTAGAGAATATCAGTTCTAAAGAAAGTTCAGTATTCAACATTTCAAATGAATGAAAGTTTCATTACCTAAGACAGGAATGAAGGAATTAAATAAAGAACAAATAAAATTCCATGAAAGCAGAATGTTAAAAGCAAAACAAAACTCTGAAACAGTGTACCTACACAAGAGATCAAGTTAAGTATTTCAGGATAGTAAATCTAAAGGCCAAGTTGCAAAATTTATTGGCACTTTGATGTTTGAGATAGATGACAATGATAAAGAGAAGTTTCTCAATATAAAAAATCATGTTGGCACATTCCAGCCTAATTACATAAACCAGAGTTCTTAGTGGTTTTAAAAGCAATGTGAGTCTTGGCAGAGATGGGATAAAAGGGAGAGACATAAACCAAGGCAAAGATCTAAAACAATTTAAACAGTTAAAATAAAATAAATAAGAGAAAATGTATTAATTCTTAGAATATTGGTAGGAGGTGATCTATAGCCCAATAACATCTGTTTTTCTCTCATCCTCTGCATAACCCCCACTACCCCATTCTCTTCTTGGCTCCAAATTCAGCTGGACTAGATAATGACTGAGAGCAGAAAACATCATCACTTGTTTACCCAGAACCTAGAGCAACATCTTAAACCTCTTGATGAACCCCAAACATTTGTGGAATGGATGGATGAGTACTGGGGCGCTGAATGGATGGGCAGATGTGAGAGAAGTAAACAAAAGAGTCTCAGTCATTTTGTGCTTCTAAATGCTCCATCTGGCTTAGCTCACTGTGTGGAACAGAGAGCCAGATACTAGGGATCTATTAGCTATAAGGAGTCCTGGTGGCACAATGGTTAAGCACTCAGCTGCTAACTGAAAGGTTGGCAGTTCAAACCCATCCAGTGGCTCCATGGGACAAAGACCTGGTGATCTGCTTCTGTAAAGATAATAGCCAAGAAAACCCTATGGGGTGGTTGTACTCTGTCACATGCGTTTGCAATGAGTCAGAATCAACTTGACGACACCCAACAACACCACTATTAGTTATATCTACAACATAAGGAAGCATTGGTGAACATTTTAACTTATTTTCATTCAGAAATCAAATTATTCTCTGAATTTTGTTGTTGTTAGGTGTCATCAAGTCAGCTTTGACTCGTAGCAACACTGTGTATCACAGAACGAAACATTGCCCAGTCCTGCGCCATCCTCACAATCGTTGTTATGCTTGAGCCCATTGTTGCAGCCACTATGTCAATCTAGCTCATTGTGGGTTTCCTTTTTTTCCACTGACCCTCTACTTTACCAAGCATGATGTCCTTCTCCAGGGATTGGTCCTTCCTGATAACATGTCCAAGACAAGCAAAACGAAGTCTCACTATCCTCACTTCAGGGAGCATTCTGGCTGTACTTCCTCCAGGACAGATTTGTTCCTTCTTCTGGCAGTCCACGGTATATTCAATATTCTCCACCAACATCATAATTCAAATGCATCAATTCTTTTTCTGTCTTCCTTTTTCATTGTTCAGCTTTCATATGCATATGAGGTGATTGAAAATACCATGGCTTGGGTCAGGCCTACCTTAGTCATCAAAATGACAAACTGACAGACAGGTGGTAGATTTTCTGAGTTTCTGGCAGGGAAGGGAAGGTGACTTTAACTTAGTGTATACACAGATCATTGGAGAAGGCAACATAATACAGTGGAAATAGCTTATGGCTGGAAATCCGGAATCCTGGAATCTCAAATGTGCTTTGCATGAAATATTCAATGTAACTTTCTTTCATTAAGTTGTTCATCTCAATGATGCTTAACTAATATAAAGATTTCCAAAGTAAAAAATAAAAATAAAAAAAAATAAAGAGCACATTTATTAGAATAAAGATGTATTATGCTGGTAAAACCTATGGCAGTGTTTAATTATGGAGTATTGCTTTGCTAGTTAGATTTTACTAGAGCAAAAAAAAAAAAAAAAGTCACAATCACTCAGGCATAGACTCAGATTTCCTTTAAAGAAGAGTAATTCTAAGGACAGAAGAACATAGTGTGGCAGCCTTATCCATCACTTGAATGAAGCCAAGGTTTGAGTTCTGGGTTTTTTTTGTTTTTTTTTAGCGAAACACAACTTTCTACCTCAAAAAAATAGTGTTGACAAAGGCTTATTAAAAAAGGAAAAGATCATACGATTTACTTAAACATCAAATTTCTCTTTACAAAACATTTTGGATAGTAAGGTGTAAATTAATCAGATACCCTAATATCAAATTTCCTTTTTTAAACTATGCAAAAGGTTTTTACAATGACAACACAATGCAAAATGTATTGTGGGTTTAAGCTGAGCACAAAAGCTTTAAAAAAGATTAAAGATTATTATATTATGATATGTTATAATATTATTCCTCTGAAGAACATTGCTGTTTTTGTTTTACCAGGAAATCTGCTTGATTAGATTCAAATTGAGAACTCTGTCTAGCCCGTGGCTTGGGTCTCAGGTTAGAGTTCAGTCAGCCCCATATATGTACAGTTCAGGGATCAGCCAGAGATCTGGACAGATTTTTTAGATAGAATTGGTGGTTCTTTTCTAGCCTTCCCTCATCACTCTTCAGTGAACCTGGTTGCTCTGGTCTCCTGTCCCTTATTCCTCGGGCCAGGAAAACATCACGTTTTCTGTTGGGGTTTTAGTTGGCCCATGCTACCACTTCTGCAACTGAAGGTGCATGAAAAATGATGGGGGAAGTCACCCCATATAGATCCCTTCCTCCAAGTTGCAGTTCCGCTCCAAAACTTGCCTGGTTTGGTCCATTCTACAGAGTCATCTAGTAGTTGCTGTTTTCTATTTTGTCCAAAGTTTACACCTGTCATGTGTGGGAGGTTCGATTTGTTGAAAGATTACTTCCCCATACCGGAAGCAGAACTCCATTTTTGTTTGCCTATTTTTGTATGTGTGTGGGGAGGGGTTGTGAAGGCTGAGAGAGAGTTTATGAACTTTTGTTGGTTTATCTGTGGTAAGCTTATGTGAGGCAATTCTCTAACCTTCCTGGAGTCCAGGGTTATATGAACCCTTATCAGATCCAGAGTCCAAAACTCACTAATTGGTGTGTTTTAGCAAAGACCTCTGGCCTCTTTTTTCACAGAACAGGCACAGCGCAGAAGGGGTCAAGTGAGGAGGAGAGAGGGCCATAGTGGAAAACACCCAACCAGTCCAGATTCTTGAATATTTTCCGTTAGTAGAAATATACTGTGAAATGGCATAAGACCCACTTCACTTTCTGGTACCTGTCTTTTTCTTCTTTTTTTCTTATCTGGTTTCCTGTATGCTTAAATATGTTAAAGTAAATTAGATAACATGACATCTTAAATATAAATACTTCACCACTCACCTTAAAATAACATTTTTTACATACAAAAATATTTTTTTACATCTGACAAAATTAATAACAATTCCTTAATATTATCTAATACCCAGTTCATAATCAAGTATCCTCGATATTTCAAAAAATGGCTTCTACAACTTCATCGTCCGAACCGGGATACTTTGCAGACCACACATGGCATTTCTATTAATCTATATTATTCTCTTCTTATGGCAAAAGCCTAGAGACGTTCCTGTAAAACATTCTAGATTTGTCTAGTTACTTCCTTGTGGTTCTATTTAACTTGTTGCTCTGATTCCTGTATTTCTTGTAAGCAGGAAGTTGGATCTGAAGGCTCAATGGATATAAATAAATTATTTTGGGTCTAGAGAACAATGTAGGCAATGTTGTATATTTCATATTTTATCACATCAAGAGCTACATAATATTAAAGCCATCCATTATTGTTAATGTAAAGATTGGTGATTAAGATGGGGAGAGTGTTCCCTCCGTTGTAAAATTATATTCTCTCCCTAAATATCCAGGAGTGATCAGCATAGTCTTGCTTCGGAACCATGGAAGGTGTGTTTCCCTTCAACCATACGCTTAACGATTTCAACACCAAACTTTTACCATTCCTGAATTAACAATTTTATTTAGAGTTGTAAAAGAATATCTTCCTAATTCTATCATTATTTCTAAATTACAAACTGGCAACCTTTTGTCCAATAATTTTCCTCAACAACGGGGGCCAAAGGGTTACCCTGAATTTCTGTTCATACCATAAAACATAGTCTGAATACCTATTTATTTTTCTTAAATTGCCAATTTCAAAGTAAATAATCTGTTTGATAATTGTCTCAAATGGTTTCAAATGAGTTTTCTGTGGGGGTGGAGGGAGGCTTTTTCCTTTCTTGAGTATCATTATGAATTCCCGAATTTTCAGAGATTCAAGGAAGTTTAATTCACTTTGATGCTCCAACAGTCATAGCTTTGGCCAAAGGGAAACTTTCAAACAGGTCTCATGTCTTCTTGAAATGACATCATGAAACATAATCTGTTTTACAACAGGGCCTCTCCCCAACCCACCAACATCTCCATATCTTGTCATTCTCTTCTTTATCTCTTTCTCTCCAGAATCGGAGCCTGCAACAGTGTATTTAATATATGTTACGATTCATCCTAGTAGTGTTTTTCTCATTTTAGGCATTCACTAAATAGTGGTTACCAATGAATTTGAAGCCATGAAGAATGTAACCTTATTTGGAATATAAAATATAGATGATGATAATGATGATGATGACGATAGCTAATCCTGTGCAACTTTTGCTATATATTAAGCACTGTTCCAAGCCCTACACATAATTTACTCATTTTAATCCTCACAATAATCCTATAACAGGTACCATTAACATTTTTCTCATTTTACAGATGAAGAAACCAAGTCACAGA
>NW_004444043.1:8530052-8553128 GCF_000243295.1 Trichechus manatus latirostris
GGAATAGTAAAAAAAAAAAAAAAAAAGTAGAGCACTTTTTCTAAGTATACCAGGTCTTCTGAAGGTAAAACCTATGGCAGTGTTTAATTATGGAGTATTGCTTTGCTAGTTAGATTTTACTAGAGCAAAAAAAAAAAAAAAAGTCACAATCACTCAGGCATAGACTCAGATTTCCTTTAAAGAAGAGTAATTCTAAGGACAGAAGAACATAGTGTGGCAGCCTTATCCATCACTTGAATGAAGCCAAGGTTTGAGTTCTGGGTTTTTTTTGTTTTTTTTTAGCGAAACACAACTTTCTACCTCAAAAAAATAGTGTTGACAAAGGCTTATTAAAAAAGGAAAAGATCATACGATTTACTTAAACATCAAATTTCTCTTTACAAAACATTTTGGATAGTAAGGTGTAAATTAATCAGATACCCTAATATCAAATTTCCTTTTTTAAACTATGCAAAAGGTTTTTACAATGACAACACAATGCAAAATGTATTGTGGGTTTAAGCTGAGCACAAAAGCTTTAAAAAAGATTAAAGATTATTATATTATGATATGTTATAATATTATTCCTCTGAAGAACATTGCTGTTTTTGTTTTACCAGGAAATCTGCTTGATTAGATTCAAATTGAGAACTCTGTCTAGCCCGTGGCTTGGGTCTCAGGTTAGAGTTCAGTCAGCCCCATATATGTACAGTTCAGGGATCAGCCAGAGATCTGGACAGATTTTTTAGATAGAATTGGTGGTTCTTTTCTAGCCTTCCCTCATCACTCTTCAGTGAACCTGGTTGCTCTGGTCTCCTGTCCCTTATTCCTCGGGCCAGGAAAACATCACGTTTTCTGTTGGGGTTTTAGTTGGCCCATGCTACCACTTCTGCAACTGAAGGTGCATGAAAAATGATGGGGGAAGTCACCCCATATAGATCCCTTCCTCCAAGTTGCAGTTCCGCTCCAAAACTTGCCTGGTTTGGTCCATTCTACAGAGTCATCTAGTAGTTGCTGTTTTCTATTTTGTCCAAAGTTTACACCTGTCATGTGTGGGAGGTTCGATTTGTTGAAAGATTACTTCCCCATACCGGAAGCAGAACTCCATTTTTGTTTGCCTATTTTTGTATGTGTGTGGGGAGGGGTTGTGAAGGCTGAGAGAGAGTTTATGAACTTTTGTTGGTTTATCTGTGGTAAGCTTATGTGAGGCAATTCTCTAACCTTCCTGGAGTCCAGGGTTATATGAACCCTTATCAGATCCAGAGTCCAAAACTCACTAATTGGTGTGTTTTAGCAAAGACCTCTGGCCTCTTTTTTCACAGAACAGGCACAGCGCAGAAGGGGTCAAGTGAGGAGGAGAGAGGGCCATAGTGGAAAACACCCAACCAGTCCAGATTCTTGAATATTTTCCGTTAGTAGAAATATACTGTGAAATGGCATAAGACCCACTTCACTTTCTGGTACCTGTCTTTTTCTTCTTTTTTTCTTATCTGGTTTCCTGTATGCTTAAATATGTTAAAGTAAATTAGATAACATGACATCTTAAATATAAATACTTCACCACTCACCTTAAAATAACATTTTTTACATACAAAAATATTTTTTTACATCTGACAAAATTAATAACAATTCCTTAATATTATCTAATACCCAGTTCATAATCAAGTATCCTCGATATTTCAAAAAATGGCTTCTACAACTTCATCGTCCGAACCGGGATACTTTGCAGACCACACATGGCATTTCTATTAATCTATATTATTCTCTTCTTATGGCAAAAGCCTAGAGACGTTCCTGTAAAACATTCTAGATTTGTCTAGTTACTTCCTTGTGGTTCTATTTAACTTGTTGCTCTGATTCCTGTATTTCTTGTAAGCAGGAAGTTGGATCTGAAGGCTCAATGGATATAAATAAATTATTTTGGGTCTAGAGAACAATGTAGGCAATGTTGTATATTTCATATTTTATCACATCAAGAGCTACATAATATTAAAGCCATCCATTATTGTTAATGTAAAGATTGGTGATTAAGATGGGGAGAGTGTTCCCTCCGTTGTAAAATTATATTCTCTCCCTAAATATCCAGGAGTGATCAGCATAGTCTTGCTTCGGAACCATGGAAGGTGTGTTTCCCTTCAACCATACGCTTAACGATTTCAACACCAAACTTTTACCATTCCTGAATTAACAATTTTATTTAGAGTTGTAAAAGAATATCTTCCTAATTCTATCATTATTTCTAAATTACAAACTGGCAACCTTTTGTCCAATAATTTTCCTCAACAACGGGGGCCAAAGGGTTACCCTGAATTTCTGTTCATACCATAAAACATAGTCTGAATACCTATTTATTTTTCTTAAATTGCCAATTTCAAAGTAAATAATCTGTTTGATAATTGTCTCAAATGGTTTCAAATGAGTTTTCTGTGGGGGTGGAGGGAGGCTTTTTCCTTTCTTGAGTATCATTATGAATTCCCGAATTTTCAGAGATTCAAGGAAGTTTAATTCACTTTGATGCTCCAACAGTCATAGCTTTGGCCAAAGGGAAACTTTCAAACAGGTCTCATGTCTTCTTGAAATGACATCATGAAACATAATCTGTTTTACAACAGGGCCTCTCCCCAACCCACCAACATCTCCATATCTTGTCATTCTCTTCTTTATCTCTTTCTCTCCAGAATCGGAGCCTGCAACAGTGTATTTAATATATGTTACGATTCATCCTAGTAGTGTTTTTCTCATTTTAGGCATTCACTAAATAGTGGTTACCAATGAATTTGAAGCCATGAAGAATGTAACCTTATTTGGAATATAAAATATAGATGATGATAATGATGATGATGACGATAGCTAATCCTGTGCAACTTTTGCTATATATTAAGCACTGTTCCAAGCCCTACACATAATTTACTCATTTTAATCCTCACAATAATCCTATAACAGGTACCATTAACATTTTTCTCATTTTACAGATGAAGAAACCAAGTCACAGACTGATTAAGTAACTTGCCCAAATCACAGTGCTAGCAAAGTTTTGCTGATATTAATTTAGAAGTTATGAAGATGATAGTCATATTTAATATGAGATATGTGTAAAATGATAAAAATATATGTAAAACAATGTCATCCTAAAAGAAGGTGAATATCATCTTAATATATTTTTGTATTTTTTCTATTGTGGCTTGTATGTAATTTTTATCTCTTTTATTGTAGTTTAAGCTTTTTTGAAAGTGGGCATTTTTAAAGTCCCCATAGAGCCTGAAAGAGCACTAAATTAATAGTAATAAAAATAAAACCAGTTGCTGAATTGATTCCCACTCACAGCCGTCTCATGTGTTTCTGAGTAAAACTGTGCTCCATAGAGTTTCCGATAGCTATAATCTTTTGGAAGTAGATTGCCAGGCCTTTCTTCTGAGGTACTTCTGGGTGGATTTGAACTGCCAACCTTTTGGTTAGTAGCTGAGCACTTAACCATTTGCACCACTGAGGGTCTCCTAGTAACAAGAATAATAGCATATATTTACATAGCACTTACTATATTCCAAAGGAGCCCTAATGGCACAGTGGTTAAGCGCTCAACTGCTAACCAAAAGATCGGCTGTTCAAACCCACCAGCCGCTCCATGGGAGAAAACGCCTGATGATCTGCTTCCATAAAAATTAACCAAAACTAAATCTATCGCCATTGAGGCAATTCCGACTCATAGCAACCCTATCGAACAGAGTAGAACTGCCCCATAAGGTTTCCAGGGCTGTAATCTTTACTGAAGCAGACTGCCACATCTTTCTCCTGCAGAGCGGCTGGTGGGTTCAAACCATCAACATTTTGGTTAGCAGCTGAGTGCTTAACCACTGTGCCACCAGGGCCTAGGAAACTCTATGAGGCAGTTCTACTCTGTCCTGTAGGATCACTATAAGTCAGAATCAACTCCACGGCAGCAGGTAATATATTCCAGAAATTTTTCTTAGTGATTTATATATATTAACTCATTTAGTTCTTACAACAGCCTATGAGGTAAGTACTATGATTATTTCCATTTTATACAAGAATAAACTAAAACACAAAGAGATTCAGTAACTTTCCTAAGGTCCCACAGCTTGTAAATGGCAAATCCAGAATTTGAACCCAATCTAGTCCAGGATCACTGCATTTAACCGTTATGCTTTGCTGTTTATGGAGATTGATTAAGGACTCTGTGAAATATATTCATATTAGATGCATTCATATTAGTGGATAGCATGATATGTAATATGACTCTAGGCATGATTTCTCTATATGATTATCAGCCTACGACCAACATATACACTTAGATAAACTGAATAAGAATCATACTGCATAAATTAGGAAGTACATTTGTAACAATATGTAATTCTCAGAGCCTATAACTTCTGCTAGAAGCCCTGGTGGCTCAATGGTTAAGCACTTGGTTGCTAACCAAAAGGTTGATGGTTCAAACCCACCCAGCAGCTCCACAGGAGGAAGGACCTGACAATCTGCTCCCATAAAGATTGCAGCCTGGGAAACCCTGTGGGACAGTTCTACTCTGTCACTTTGGGTGGCCATGAATTGGAATCAACTAGACGGCACCTAACAACAATAACATAATTTCTCCTTTGATAACATTGATCATTTAACTCAGGTCAAATTTTAAATCATTTTTGAGAATCACGGCCATACTTTGCACTTATTCAATATCAGTCTTTAAACATTCTCCTCTAGATATAATGTATACTCGGTATTAGTAAATACAAAGTAAATTTTGAAACATTGATATTTTAAAGCATAGCTGCCAAATAAACTTCCTAAAGCAGAAAAGTTTATTTTACCAAAACAAAGATGATGTCTCCTCTCCAAACAAATCTTTTTTTAAAAACCAGTATAAATTTATTTTCTACAGAGCATTAATTCCATGTTCCCAAAGAAAAGAAAATAATAGAAAATTAAGTACAGCTTTAGTCAAGTCGAAACTTGGAATTTTGCCCATATTCTTGACTATGACTACATCACAGAACAAAAATAATATCTTCCAAAGAAAAAGACACAAGTGTTTAAAAACAATAGCTACAAAGGCAAACTACTGTTCAACCAAGTATGTGCCTGCAGCACAAAGAACTATCTTTAGATCTCTTTTTAAGATGAGTCCATTCATAAGAAGAGACAAAAATACATAATAGCCACCAAAATACATACCTCATTGTTTAAGACGCTGAATTCTTACAAGTAATTGATTAATAAGACATTGGAATCACACATGGAAATGAACCATTATTTCTCAAAATTTAAAAAAAAAAACGATAAGCTTCTTATACAAAGGAATTAATATATACAGTTCCTTCATAGACTATGCAAAAAGAAGAATTTAAAATAGGGGGAATAATTATTTATTTGAGAGGAGTAGCAATTTAAAATAGTAAACATATCTTCTAAATGACCTGAAAACCATAACCCTTATAATTTCAAGTTTAGTAACTGTTTCAAAATTAAATAACAGTTTCGGCACTTCAGTAATATAAATAATAAATTCATAGTACCTCTATTGAAATGTTTCTATAAAATTCAAAATATATATATTAAATTATGTTCTCCAATAGTACACTAAAGAATCATACCATTTCTATAAGTTGATATACCAATAACAACTAATAATACCAGGCTAGCAAAATTCATCTAACATATGTAACCAACGTACACATCCATATTTATACTAATCAGCCCAAATAACATAATGGATCCACATAGAAAACAATTCTAGATATCCTAACAAGAAAAGAATAATAAAAATTAGAGAGACCTACTTTCTCAAAGACCAAAAACCAAAAGTATTTTCCACACTTAATTAAATTATTTTGGTATATGACAGAACTCTTCTACTATGTCTAAATCCAATCTTAATTTTCCAGGCCAACAATTAACAGATTTTGCGATGTTCATTGCAAAACAGTTAGGCAAGTTAGATACATTTAAAAAAAGATTATAAACCAATGTGTAGATGTAAATATCACTACCCATGATAGCTTTCTCATTCTTGCCAGGGTCCTCCTATGTCAGAGTAAAGAAGGATTTTCTTCTGGGTCTTTTATCTCCATTGATCCTCCTTCTTGACATTGTAGGAAAATCAAGGCTTAAATCCTTGGCTTTAAAAAAAAAATTAGGTCTTCATAGGTAGGGAAGAAGACCAGCTAACAGTTTTGAATCATTTCCTTATAATTCCCAGAAAGTCCACTTTGTTCTGATGCATTAAATAAGGACAGACAAACCCTTATCTTCAACAAACTTTTCAATGCAGTCTTTGAGAAAAAATAAAACAAACAAACTACAGGTGGAACTGATGATTTGGTGGGAAGGGAAAGAGATTTGAATTTAAATGGAACAGTTCCCAAAACAAGAGCACAGGCACATTTCCTCATCCTCTTCTTGCTCTTCAGCATGAAATGGTGATCCAGATGGGACACCTACTTGCCAATTAGTCGACTCAAGCCATGGCCTTCTGTCCTCTGAATAAGGGCATGAGCGCCTAGTCTCTGCGTACTGAAGTGATCTTCTCATTTCATTGTGAGTACCTTCGTAGGCTGGAACAGGATACATTTATCTCCTTGACTAAATCTGATATGGGGGCTAGTGAGTTGAGGTAGAAGGGTTTGCATTGCAGAAGAAAGACGAAACAGCCAGAAAACAATTTCATCCTCATTGGGAACTCTTTTGGTCACCCTACAAGACTCCTCCTGAAATAGCTGATGGTGACTCACTTGCTTTGGGGACAGGCTTACTGTGGCCAAATTTTTATGGTACTTGATTGTGAAATCTTCGATTAGCAATGTTGCCTGGCAACACAACAGCATCCCCAGACTTTCTCATTTTGACTTACCCAAATTCAAAATAAGAGCACAGATGCTTTTACGATTTCACATTTAGTATTTTTAAGGATAAAATATATATGACAACTTTATTCCCCTAGCACACAAAATTCAAAGGTTTTGTGCAAAGGAATTTCATTTGTATTTATATATTAAATATCCTTGCCTTTTCCTTCAGTCTCCATTCCAGCTGTTCTCATCACTACCCACACACTCAAAAAATCTCTCCCTATATACATTTTTAGTAATAATTCTGTCTAGAAAAGAAAGGAGACAGAGAAAGAAAGACAAAAAGAAGGAAAGGAAGGAAGAAAAAAAAACAGGGAGATTACATCTGAACTGCCATTCAAAGAATTGCTTTTCTGCATGTGGCAAGTGCTACTTTCAAAAGTACTTATATACAGAGCAAATATCTCTAAGATTCAAACATAATGTAATTAGAGTGGACATTTAAAAAAATTAGCATTTCAATGAATGCTTGCAAAGAATTACCCCAAAGATATTCTTCACATTTTTTCCTTAATACAAATTATTTAAAACATCCAAAAGTAAGAGAACGATTAATAAAATGTTAGTGTATCTATGTGATAGAATCCTATGTGGACATTAACATTGATTCTGTGGACTGTTTAATGACATGTAAAGATGTTAATAATATATTAGATTATAAAGTATAAAAACATTTTAAATTGCAGGTGGAATACGACCTCATTTTTTGCAAATATAAAGATGTGTGTGTGTGTGTGTGTGTGTGTGTGTGTAATAAGGGCAGTGTTGTTATTAGGTGCTGTTGAGTCAGTTCCAACTCGTAGTGACCCTATAACAGAAAGAAACATTGCCAGATCCTGTACCATCTTCACAATCATTGCTATGTTTAAGCCCATTGTTGCAGCCACTGTGTCAATCCATCTCGTTGAGAATCTTCCTCTTTTTTACTGACCCTCTACTTTACCAAGCATGATGTCCTTCTCCAGGGACTGACCCCTCCTGATAAAATGTCCAAGGTACATGAGTCTCCCTAACCTCTCTTCTAAGGAGCATGCTGGCTGTACTTCCTCCAAGACAGACTTGTTCATTCTTTGGGCAGCCCATGGTATAGTCAATATTCTTCGCCAACCCCGTAATTCAAAGGTGTCAACTCTTCTTCAGTCTTCCTTATTCACGTCCAACTATTGCATGCATATGAGGCGATTAAAAATATCATGGCTTGGGTCAGGCGCGCCTTAGTCCTCAGGTGACATCTTTGCTTTTTAACACTTTACAGAGGTCTTTTGCAACAGATTTGCCTAATGCAATATGTCGTTTGATTTCTTGATTGATTGCTGCTTCCACGGGCGTTAGATTGTGGATCCAAGTAAAATGAAATCTTTGACAACTTAAATATTTTCTAGAGAAGAGCAAAGAATAGTTGCATCATCTTGCTAGATAAAAGCATAAAATTGTTGCTTTGTGGAAGTTTAAATACACGTAGAGAGGTGTGTACAGATGCTGAGTAGTAAAAGCGTTGGAGCATGCCAGTTTTTAAGCTATCTTCTCTTAACTCCAAACTCTCCATTCTATACTCTGCTGAGACTCAGCAATTGACATTTCCTCTTTGTCAGATTATTTCTTGCTAGGTTTTGCTAGTAGGCGGCAATAGAGAAATGGAGGGAAGGAGGAAGAGGAGGCACAGGCTCCATACTGTTTTTTTGATGTTCCTTCAGCATGTCTCTAGCAATAGCCCATTACCCTGGCAACAGCAGTGGGTTCCAGTTATTAGCTTCTTCCAGCACTCACTGAGCCCTCTCAGAGATACCTGAGCAAAACAAGCTGTATACTTTCCTCAGCCATCTAGACCCCAGCCCAGTGAGTCCCTCTTTCTAGCTTCTAGGTTATGACGTTGTTGTTGTCGTTATTTGCTGTTTAGTTGGCTCCAACGCATGGCATCCCCATGTACAACAGAACAAAATGTTGGCCTGTCCTGCACCATCTACATGATTGTTGGTATGCTCAAGTCTATTGTTGTGGCCACTGTTATTTGGAGTGCACTCATCATCCAGCACTATACCAGACAATGTTCTGTTGTGATCCATAAGGGTTTTCATTGGCTAATTTTCAGAAGTAGATCGCAGGCCTTTCTTCCTAGTATATCTTAGTCTGGAAGCTCTGCTGAAACTGTCCACTGGTGGCATAGCTTCCAGCATGTAGCAACATACTAGTCACTACAGTACAACAAACTGACAGACGGATGGTGGTTCTGATAAGCCACCCCAACACCTTCCTTTTTTTCTACTAGCCCTGTGGGCATAGTTACTTCCTGAAATTAATGTCTTTGTTCCCTAATGTTTCCTTTTTACCTTTTTTCACCATTCCCTATATTAATTTTTCTCTGTGAAGATAATTGGTGTGGTTTCTGTGTTCCTGATTGGACTCTGAGTGATGCAAGCACTTATCACACAGGCCAGGGTCTGTGGTTTATACACATTGTTTAACTTAATGCTCACAACAACTCTGTCAAATGCGTATTTTCATCCAGTTTATCATGGCTGAGGAAAGTGAATTTAAGGGAATTTAAATAACTTACCCATGGTCACAAAGAAAATGTGTGTCAAAACCTGGATTTAAAACTAGATCTGATTGACACAAATATCCATCAACTGACAAGTGGATAAACAAAATGATATATCCAAACAATGGAATATTATTTAGCCATAAAAAGAAATGAAGTTTTCCTACATGCTACAAAGTGGATGAACCTTGAAAACATTATGCCAAGTAGAGGAAGTCAGACACAAAAAACCACATATTGTATGATTCTACATTTATGATGTCCACAATAGGCAAATGAAAGTAGATTGGTGGGTGTCAGGGGCTGGAAGGAGGGGGAAATGGGGAGCAACTGCTAATGAGTATGGGGTTTCTTTTTAGAATGATTAAAACGTTCTGAAATTGGATAGTGGTGGTAGCTGTACAAGTCTGTGAATATACTAAAAACCAGCAAATATTACACATTAATAGAGTTTTTTTGTTAGAATTAGTTTAGATTTACAGCAAAAAATGAAGATAGTGCAGAGAGTTCCCACATACTTTATACCTGGTTTCCCCTAGTATTAACATCTTACGTTCTTATGCTAAAATGTACACTTGAAAAGGATGAATTTTATGGCATATGAAATTTATCTCAAGAAAACTGTTAATACAAAATGTACTTAAAACCAAATAATAAAGCATAGCAATGAATAACTTCATTAGTTTTCACCACAGGAAAATGGAATATTTTCTTTGTTAATTAGCCTAAAATAAATGCAGAGGAAGATTTTCTGCATTTTTTGTGAGAAAACCACTATCCTGTATATGTGTGTGTGTGTATTTTTCCTAAAAGGTTCACCCATAGAGAGCATTTTAATTTTTCATGGTTTTGATATGGTGATCTGAGACCTTGCAGAGAAAAGTATTTGTGATCATGGATGGAAGAGAGAGAGAGAAAAGAAGGAGGGAGGAGGGGAGAAAGGGAGGAAGAGAAGAAGGGGGGAAGGGAGGAAGGAAGGGAGGAAGGGAGGAAGGGAGGGAGCGAGGGAGGAAGCAGGGAAGGAGGGAAGGGGGAAGGGAGGAAGGAAGCAAGGAAAGAAGAGAGAGAGACATTTCTCAGAAAGTACGAATTGCTAATAATATAAAAAAGATACTTCACTAAACTGTTGCCATCGAGTTGATTTCAAGAATGGTGACCCAATGTGTTACAAAGTACAACTGTTCCATTTAGAGTTTTCTTGGCTGTAATCTTTATGGAAGCAATATACCGACCTTTCTTCTGTGGAGCCACTGGGTGGGCTAAACAGCCAACCTTTAGGTAGTAGCCAATCACAAACTGCGCCACGCTGGGAGTAAATAAATTTAACAATAGGATATTCTCTCATACTCTCAGACTGGCAAACATTATCGAGAACTCTCATACGTTACTGGTGGAAGTGTAAATAGTTATAGCCTTTTAGGAAAGCAGTCTGACACTGTGTGTTACAATTAATAATCCACGTATCTTTTAGTCAGCAATCTCACTTCTTGTCCTACATTCCATAGAAATAAAAGTATTAGTGCATAAGGATATAGTTTCAGGGATATATGTGACAGCTTTGGAAACAAAATGAAAGTCTATCAGTTGGGGAATAGTTTAATATATTGTAATAGTTTACACAATATTGTTGGTGTTAGTTGCCATTAAGCTGACTCCAACTCATGACAATCTTATATATAACAGAACAAAACACTACCCAATCCTATGCCATCTTCATGAAAATATGAAGATCCATTTTCCCGGAAATATGTTTATGATATAAAGCATGATGAAGAGAAACATATACAATATTCTATTTGTATGCATGTATGTATGATTCTATGAACATGGCGAGAGATATAGGAAGACATATATCATGTAATTAACTTTTGGCTACGTTGTGGGTTAGTGGGGGGTAACGTGGGGAGGGGAGGAAGGCACAGAGGGAAAGGAAATGGCAGTTCACGAAAACAGCTTTATTTATCAAAAAAGGTGCCCCAACATGTATGATATTATTCCATGTACGTTATTTTATATATAAATGTATGTGAATGCTTAAAGATGCATTCACATACATTTACATGTTACAAGTGGATATCTGAGGCTAGTAGGATTTCAGAGATACATTCTTAAAAGTTTTACAAAGATTGCATATTATTTACATGATCAGAAAAATTGATGAAACTATTTTCAGTGGTAAAAAATAGAAATAATCTGAGTAATATTTGTATTGTTATTTTTTAAAAGCATTGAACTTGAAATATATTTGTTAATTTTTGGATGCAGAAATTATAATAGTTTGGAGAATGACTGGGATGGAAACTTACCTTTAGTACACTGGAAATAAAAGTTTCAAGCTAACAAATAGCATAAATCCCATATGAGGAAAGGACATGTTTAATTCATATAACAAACAATGGTTTTCAAATCTCTAAGATCCACCAAGCCAAGGGTGTGGCATAAAAATGAGAATGCTAAAATCTAGTATGCAGTTTTTGCTCTCACAGTGTTTTATGTCGTTTTAGCCACTTCTTTTTCTGGACCCCGGAAATGGCCACAACGAAGGTCTATTAAAACTTTCACTTCATTTATAAGCACCTGTTTTTTTCATTAATGCTTAATATAATAAAGTACCATGATATATTCAAATTTTTTAAAATTGTCGTACAGATATATATGTGTTTTTAATGTAATTACTGATATTGTTTCTCATTTTAAGAAGAGACAGCTTACAAATGTGACAGGCTAAATGAATTGCTTGTTAATTTTTAAATATTATTTTTAAATGGAGGACTCATATAGAAATGTATGTGTATGTCATATTTAAATAGAATTGAATAGCATTATATTTAATAATATAGTATACTTAAGAATACAAATATCAAATTACATTTTTCCTGTTGGAAAATATCTTTAAAAATGCTCTAAGGAATTTTCTCCTCTCTTCTCATGCTGCTTTTCTTTTTCCCTCCCCTCATTGTCAGAGTTATAATGTCAAAGCAAGTGAGGTATTAAAAAAATTATTTTTAAAAGGTGAGAATAATAACAACAATAACAAAAAACAAAAACAAAAAAACACCGGGGGAAGGGGGAGAGAAGAAAGTCAGAAACACATTAACAAAATGCATATTTAATCAAGTCTAGGAGATCAAGCCAGACTGCACTTGGTAAATACTCTTTGGAGAGAGTAATTCTCAAAGGTTGTGTTTGCTGTTGTGCTTGAAGTTTGCTTTGCGTGTGATCTAAAACACCAGATGACCAGTAATCTCACTTGCCCTTTCTCTTTCTACTCTCTGTGGGTTCTGTATACACCTCCTTCCCCCTCCACTCTTGCCTGCCCCTGGCCATCTCCCAGCTCCCTTGTTCTCCTAAACATGTCTGGGGTGGTTAGGATTCAGCAGGTCACACCTTAGCTTGTCAGGACATGGCACCTCCCATGGCCAGCATTAGCTCATCACTTCATTTCATCTCCAAAGGGCCCCGACAAGTTTACCTTGTTAGACACAAATCTCAGTGAGCCCAAGGCAGCCAGCGGCTCCCCATTTGGTTACCTGTCATATCTCCTTATGTTTTGGCAGCCTGAGAGACACACAGTTCTTATTAACCTCAGCAAGGGCCATGGCAAAGAGGAGGAATTGCTAGGATAGAGAGGAAGTCATGGAAGTGTTTTTGGATTTAGTCTACACAAGGTCAGCATTTACAAACTGCATATGGTTGGGCCCAAATGCATGATATATTTTTTAAAGTTTCAGTTCAGCTAAATTCAAATCCCCAGAAACATTTATTAAGGATATACAATGCTGAGGGGAACAGTATATGGCACCTAAGTTTAAAGAGTTTAATTTTTCATGCACAACCAGTGTTGATCTTCATAACAACCCTGAAAGATGGGTGGGTAAATATTTATTCCATTATATTGCATTCCATTCATAGTCATTCATTTACCAAACTTTTCTGGGAATCTAGTCTGTATCAAGAACAGCTTTTGGAGGGGAGCTACCAAAAATAAAAAAAAGCTGATAAAACATGGTCCTTTCTCTTCATAGACTAAAGGTCTTATGAGAGAGGCATAGAGTTAGGCAGATACTACATGTAGTAAGGAGTCCCCAGGTGGTGCAAATGGCTAACGCGCTCAGCTGCTAACCAAAAAGCTGAAGGTTCTAGTCTACTCAGAGGTGCCCTGAAAGAAAGGCATGGCAATCTACTTGTGAAAAAAGAGCCTTTGAAAACCCTATAGAGCACAGTCCTACTCTGACACACACGGTGTTGTCATGAATTGGAATCAACCCAACAACAGCTGCTTATATACAGGAAATACAATAACAGATAGCAAAGGAGGGCAGAGAAGAAGGTGCCCAATAAGGTGGGGTAAGAGAGTACGTTCCAGGGCTGGATGCTCAGAGGAGGTGGTGTTTGAGTTGAATCTTGAAGAAGAAGTAAGTTTGCTGGGGCGGGAGGGTACTTCTAATATATTTCCCTTTAGTTCATACTTCCGTAAACCCTCTGAGGTTCTCATTCCTGATTGCCTCTTTTCAAATGTTTCAATTCAGGTTTAATGCAGTTATATGAACTGGGCAAAGCCAATTAGCAAATAACTGGCAGAAATGGGACATACAATCTCATTCTGCCTGACTCATATTTAGAGTTCTTTGCATGAAGCAATATTATTTCCTTAGGAGAAGCTACTTCAGTTTTGAAGAAAGCATTGAGGGTGGAGAATAAGTGAATTATAAATTGAGATAATTTCAATGTAATTATCTGCTAGAGAACAAAAATAAGTTTAGGAAGTATTTTATCTGAAATATTATAATTTTCTAACTCCCCAGTACAAAGTAGATAAAAATTTCCATTTTGCTTTAAATTAGGATTATTCTATAGTAAATATTTTGTTATTTCTGCAAAGTACAGATCACAACTCAAACTTTTCTAAGTAAGAATAGAGCTGAATTTAAAGTCAAATTCCATATTAAGCACTTTTTTGTTCCAAGAATCATTAGAAAAGTTAAAATCATGCTCCTATCTGGCCAAAGAAACATTTTGAAATTATTTTAATGAGAATTAGAGAAAATGAAGCAGGTAAAAGAATACAAATGCATTCCTTTTATAGATGTTCATGGGAAAACAAGAAGAACATTACAAAGGATCTCTAATAAAAATTACACAATCGAAAATTACTAGATTAGGATTTCCTGCTCTGCCACAGGTTTGCTGTGTGACTCTGGACGCTTCACCTTACCAGGGTGAGCCCTTCTGTCCTCCACTGTACAATGGGAGTAAAGATCAATGTTGTATTCCAGTTTACAAAGTTTTGGTGGATAAGTTAAATGATATATGAAAATAACTTGCAACATAAAACACTGCATAAAGTATGAAAAGGAAAAATGTTTGTATTTACTATCACAAATGAAATATTGTTTATTTATTAATAAAGAAGAATGTTTGTATTACCAGATATTTGAGAGAAAGTATAGATACAGACATTTTAGGAAAACCCAGAGTCTTCTCATGGGTCAATTGTAACAAGTCCTGTTATGTACAACATATTGAAAGATGGGTGGTGGGACTGAGGGACAGAGAGCTGAAATTTCCCCTAAAGAACAGGTTGTTTGAATGTTTCTATATCGACTTATATAGACCACTTGTCTGTCAGTTCGTCATACTGTGATGGCTT
Source organism: Trichechus manatus latirostris (assembly GCF_000243295.1). NCBI lineage: Eukaryota > Metazoa > Chordata > Mammalia > Sirenia > Trichechidae > Trichechus > Trichechus manatus. Next base: position 8,545,084 of record NW_004444043.1, read on the forward strand.
ATGTGTTGCTGTGATGCTGGAAGCTATGCCACTGGTATTTCAAATGCCAGCAGGTCACCCATGATGGACAGGTTTCAGTGGAGCTTTCAGCCTAAGACAGACTAGGAGGAAGAACCTGGTGATCTACTTCCGAAAAAAATTAGCCAGTGAAAATCTTATGGATAGCAGCGGGAATGTTGTATGTATAGTGCTGGAAGATGAGCCCCTCAGGTTGGAAGGCACTCAAAATACAACTGGAGGAGAGCTCCCTCCTCAAAGTAGCCCAAGCCCATTGCTGTTGAGTCCATTTCAACTCATAGCAACACTATAGGACAGAGTAGAACTGCCTCATAGGGTTTCCAAGGAGCAGTTGTGGATTCAAACGTTGGCCTTTTGATAAGCAACCATAGCTCTTAATCACTGTGCCACCAGGGCTCCTCTTCAAAGTAGAGTGGACATTAATGACATGTATGGAGTAAAACTTTCAGGGCCTTCATTTGCTGATGTGGCACAACTCAAAATAAGAAGAAACAGCTGCAAACATCCATTAGTATTCGGAATGTAGAATGTACAAAATATGAATCAAGGAAAATTGGAAGTCATCAAAAATGAAATGGAACACTTGAAGATCAATGTCCTAGGCGTTAGTGAGCTGAAATGGACTGGTATTGCCTATTTTGATTCAGACAGTCATATGGTCTACTATGCCAGGAATGACAAATTGAAGAGCAACAGCATCGCATTCATTGTCAAAAAGAACATTTCAAGATCTATCCTGAAGTACAACACTGTCAGTGATAGGATAATATCCATATGCCTACAAGGAATACCAGTTAATATGACTATTATTCAAATGTACATACCAACCACTAATGCCAAAGATGAAAAAATTGAAGATTTTTTACCAACTTCTGTAGTCTGAAATTGATTGAACATACAATTAAGATGCATTGATAATTACCAGTGATTGGAATGTGAAAGTTGGAAACAAAGTTGGAAAATATGGCCTTGATGATAGAAATGACGCCAGAGATCGCATGATAGAATTTTGCAAGACCAATGACTTATTCATCATGAATACCTTTTTTCAACACATGGATTATACACATGGACCTTGCTGGATGGAATAAACAGGAATCAAATCGACTACATCCGTGGAAAGAGATGATAGGGAAGCTCAATATCATCAGTCAGAAAAAGGTCAGGGGCTGACTGTGGAACAGACCATTCATTGCTCATATGCAAGTTTCAGTTGTAGATGAAGAAAATTAAAACAAGTCCACAAGAGCCAAAGTATGACTTTGAATATATTCCACCTGAATTTAGACACCATCTCAGGAATAGGTTTGATGCATTGAACACTAATGACTGAAGACCAGAAAAGTTGTGGGATGACAATAAGAACATTATACACAAAGAAAGCAAAAGGCCATTAAGAAGACAGGGAAAAAAGAAAAGGACAAAATAGATGTCAGAAGAGACTCTGGAACTTACTCGTGAACATACAGTAGCTAAAGTGAAAGAAGGAAATGATGAAGCAAAAGAGCTGAACAGATAATTTTAAAGGGCGGCTCAAGAAGACGAAGTATTATGATGAAATGTGCAAAGACCTAGAGTTAGAAAACCAAAAAGGAAAACATACTTGGCATTTCTCAAGCTGAAAGTCCTGAAGAAAAAATTCGAGCCTCAAGTTGCAATTTTAAAGTATTCTACAGGCAAAAAATTGAATGACTCAAAAAGCATCAAAAGAAAATGGGACGAATACACAGAATCACTGCACAAAAAATAATTGGTCAATGTTCGACCACTTCAGGATGTAGCATATGATCAAGAATCGATGGTATTGAAAGAAGAAGTCAAAGCTGTATTGATGAAAAACAAGGCTTTAGGAATTGATGGGATACCAACTGAGATGTTTCAACAAATGGATGGAATGCTGAAAGTGCTCATTCGTCTATAATAAGAAATTTAGGAGACAGCTACCTGGCCAGCCAACTGGGAGAGATCCATATAGTTGCCCATTCCAAAGAAAGGTGAGCCAAAGAAATTCAGAAATTATCAAACAATATCATTAATATCACATGCAATTAGAATAAAATTTCTCAGTATACATCTTTCACATAAATGTCTTTAATGAGACGTTGTGATACTCATTCTTTCTAAATTTTCTATGCTAAAAAAAAAAAAACCCTGAAGACGTTGTATTCTTCTATTTCCACCACTTCCACTTTTTGATTCTCAAGCTAATGACAAATGCAGAATCAAGTGTAAAAAACTGGCTTAATGGCATCTTGAAATGCAATTTCTCCTTTAGGTGCTGAAATGTTTCCTTTGGAAAGTCTGGAACAAGCATTCCAAATGGGCTAAAGCCATTGACTGGTTAGCGCCGCTAACTTTCAACGTCTGTGAAGTACTGACTGAATTTGTCCCTGTATATTTATTTCCTTTGCATCCAACATCTTTGAGATCTAGAATTAGGATTAATTTTTCCATCTTCATGGTGTGCTACTTATCGTCTCTCTCATTAGTTTAATTTGAGTTAATTAGAATCTGTAGTTAGTTCTCAATCCTTGTTATAGTAGAACAAGTAGACAGAAAGGCACAGACACAATTATGTCATTTTATTGTCTGGGGGAGACAGAAAGCCAGTGGGGCTCCCCTTATTAGGTGAACACTTACCTTACTTCAAAATGTCCCAATAATACAAATAGCTATGGGAGCCGTTTCACATTCCAAATCCCATCACTCCTTTCCTCAACTTCCTTACAATCCGATTAACTCAAAGGTGATGGAAGAAGAGAAATATTCTGTACTTGTCAAAATGACAAGATCCGTTACATGATTCACTGAATGAGCAGTATGTGTGACAGTTGTGGTTAAATTCATGTTTTTACTTTTAAAATAAATTTCTTTTTTTGTCATGTTTTATTATAATCCCCTTTCAAATCAATGTGTATAGCATGTGTGCCTGAATAATCTCTTTTTATGATCATGATGGTTTGATAAATAGGAGAATGAAATAAATATAAACCTTTTTGGTTTGCTACCCTGGAAGAAAACTTTACTTTTGTCTACAGATTTAGAAAATGAGCTTTTGGTATAAAGGTAAAAGCATTGCATTCTTGAAAATACGTGTGGTTTAGGCCTGATCTGAATTTGAACGAATAAACGCACTATTTATAAAAAACATCAAAAGAGAAGCATAATGTGTAATGTAATTAATATACATGACATTTACTGTGCTGTACTTAACTGTGGGCTCAAGTGTAACAATGATTGTGAGGATGGCACAGGACCAGGCAGTGTTTCATTTTGTTGTACATAGGGTTGCTATGGGTCAGAACTGACTCCACGGAACCTAACAACAATAGTGAATTTAAGCCTCCAATTCAATGGTTAATAATAAACGTAAAGAATATAATCACTATGAATGATTTATTAATGCTTAGCAAATAGAGGTTACTTAAACGCATAGATTCCAATAATGTTTATTATATATGTAGAAAGACCTAGAGACTCACTCCTTCAGAAAATTCTAATTGAAAACCAGTGGGAGCCATTAGAACATGAATAAATGTAAAACAAACGAAAAACAGATTTTAAGGTACTAAGATCAGGTGGTAGGAAACAAAATAAATGTCAGCTACTTAGGAAATCTACACTGAATAAGAAACTACTAATACTCCTCCAAAAGGGATATTAAGGAATTATCTGAAAGATATCCTCCTCAGGGTCCTCTAGGTTCATAAAAGCATTAGCTAAGTTGTTTTTTCCTTATCTTTAAATAAAATACATAGCGTGAAAACATTGTTTATTATTAACCTAAAATATATTTTAATTGACTATACTCTACATTTGCTTCTCAAAGGTAGCTGTTGTCTTCAGAAATATTTTCAAGAGACACTTTTTCTTTTTCTTGCTTAGGCTTCACTCAGATGAATTATATAAAAGGAATAATTATAATAAATTCATTACATTTTTTCTTGGGGGCACTATATTGCCATTCATTTGGGGGTGCTTTTAAAACACATAAATTAAATAATGTAACATGATTAAACATTTTTTAGTGGAAACCAAAATTCCATAATTGCTCACCACAGAAAACATACTTATTTATTATATGCTATTTGTACAACACTATCATTTACATAGCATATAGGAGTAAAAAATGACCAGCAAGAAAAAAACTGAGACTGAGAATATCACTTCATGTATTTAGTAAATGCAAATGTGGGCAAAATTCTTTTATTTTTTTATTGTACTTTTGATGAAGGTTTACAGAGCGAACTAGCTTCTCCTTAAACAATTAATATACATATTGTTTTGTGACATTGGTTGTCAACCTCAAGAGAAAATTCTTTAGATAACTATGTAATTTGTCACTTTTCATTTGTTAGTTTGGGGACAGGTATAGCCATCATACTGGGACAACTTACTTTGTCCCAGTACCCTCTTTTCCAATGTGATTTAAAATGTATATTTAATAGAAATTGATTACTTTTTGCAACAACAACAACAACAAAAAAGAGTCTGTTACCTGTGTTAAAATCAACACGGCTAAAGTCCTTGATTAAATTCCCAAGGAGGAAGTTGGTTTTTGTTATGTGGTCATAGGCAACAAACATTATTTTTCTCTTTCACCTAAACCACTAAACAAAATGACCAGTGTAATATTTAGGAAGAAAAAATAAAAATAAAAACCAGAATAAATAGTAACAAAAAAATATACTACTGTACAAAACAATTAAAGCACATACATGTACATGTCCTATGAAATGAGCTTTATGGCAACATTCTTATATGAATATATTAACCATCTTAATATACTACTTTCTTGTGTATGAGGCATATGCTTGAGTTGTTTCCTTTTATTGTTATCTATTCTTAGACTATAAACACTACATTTAAGTTTAGCCACAATGTTTAAGGCTATGGGCTCCCTTATTTCCCAGTTTTAATTTTATTTGCAAGGGGCGAATGTGGTAATTTTGAGTTCTATACCCAGAAGTCCCTGGGTGGTATACACAGTTAACACATTCAGCTACTAATAAAAGTTCATCCGGAGGTGTCTCGGAAGAAAGACTTGGTGATCTACTTCCAGAAAACCAGTCATTAAAAACCCTTCGGAGCACATTTCTACTCTGACACACACGAAGTCACCATGAGTCAGCATTAATTCCACAGCAACTTTTTTTTTTTTTTTAACCAATATAAGGAGGAAATTCAATTCCATTTTCTCAGCTGTACAACAAGCCAAAACCTACTTTACTTATCTCCTAGCATTACTATAAGAACACTAATAAAATATATCTGAAAGTTGGGAGAATAATACAATCTTTGGCAAAATATAAGGTGATACCAGAATTCTCAAAGCATACCACTCAGAAAGATTAATACACTCTACCTGGATGATTTGGGCAGGAAACAATTTTCTTTCTCAGAATGTTTTTTATGGTATGAAAAGTGTTGATGCAAACATACAGGATTAGCTAGCCTATGTGGTGCCTTTGTGCCAACTAGAAAAGGGTGCCCTTTCTCTAGGCAAACGCCAGCCCTTCCCAAGGCTGTGGCTTGGCCAGTGGAATCTGGACTGTCTCTCAGGCCTGCTTCACACACTCATTTAGTCAGGGGCCCTTGTATAATGAACAACTTTTGTAATTGTCCACTGCAGTCCTGCAGACAATGATTGTGAGGATGGCACAGGACCAGGCAGTGTTTCGTTTTGTTGTACATAGGGTTGCTATGGGTCAGAACTGACTCCACGGAACCTAACAACAACAGTGAATTATAAGCCTCCAATTCAATGGTTAAACAATAATAAATACACTCAGATTTTCATTACAAACAAAATTGAGCTCTGAACACGTATGAAAAACTGAAATAAATAATCTCACAAATAAAGGGAAACTTATGCTCCATGTGGTTAGGTTAGTTGTAGCTATATGAAACTCTGCTTTTAGGTCAGTTTTAATGGAATTTTCAAAAGTACTTGTAATAATAATTGGCTGCAAATTTCGTAAACTGCAAAGATTAGTGAATTTTAATTGCTGTTTTACAGTATAGATCTGTGCTTAAAATTATAATATGCGCCATATATGCCATTTTAAGTTTTCTTGTAGCCACATTAAAAATAAAGACAAGAGAGTTCCGGCAAAATGGCGCTCTAGGCAGAAGCACCATGCCGTCCCCCCACAGCAAAGATCCGAAAAACTAAGCCGAACAGAGAATACAAAAATCCTGAAACCCTAAAACATCAAATGAAGAGATAAAGAGCTCAGCCAAGCACCAAATGGAGTGAGAAAACTGACACAGAACGGAGAGCAAGGAGAGACTCATGCAGAGGTCCCCTACCAGCTAACGTAGCGCGGATCCACCACCTTGGACTCCTATTGCAGACCAGAAAATGGGGTACGAGAAAGCAGCCTCACGGAGCATCCAAGGGGAGACAAAACAACCAGTAATTTGCGGTGTGCGCTTTGCCACCCCCAACCCCTCTTCGCCCCGACTCGGCCTCCTCTGCTTCCCGCGGCCACGGTCTCTTGACCGCAAGGCGCCGGCTGCTTGGATTCCAAACACCCAAGCAGGCGGCTCTCTGGGTGCCATTTGTTGGCTGTTAATGTTGCTTTTTTTTTCTGCTTCTTTTGATTTCTCACTTGCCTCTCGCCACCTTCCCCTCCTTTCACTCAAGTGCCTGGCTCCGTGCGCCATCTTTGCTTCTTCCTGAGGGGCTCCAGAGTGCTGGCAATTTGTGATATATGCTTTCCCACTCTCTATCCTTCTTCACCCATACTCGGCCTCCTCTGCTTCCCGCAGACACAGTCTCTTGTCCAGAAACACAAGCCCGCACTACCTGGCTCTCTGAGTGCCATTTGTTGGCTGCTAGTGTTGCTTTTTTTTTTTTTTTCTCCTTCTTTTGATTTCTTGCTTACCTCTCGCCGCCTCCCCCTTCTTTCGCTCGACTGCCTGCCTCCATGCGCTATCTTTGCTTCTTCTGAGGGGCTGTGGAGCTCCATTTGAGTGTGGAGCTGCTTCCCAGACTGGGCTACAGCACAGGTGGGATACCGGAGCTTTTGTTCGTTTGTTCATTTTGAATTGTTTGTCTGTTTTCTTTTCCTTTTCTTGAGTTGGGAGCCCTTTCTGGCCAGGCAGAGCTGCAAGGCAAGGAACTCCCCTTCAGCTTCCACAGACGTGCAGAGGGATCCCTGAGGACATTTCTTTTTTTGTTGGTTATTTTTTTTCTTTTCTGTTTTTTTCGGGGGCCTTTCTTGTTTTGTTTTGCTTTTTTAAATTTGTTTTGTTTTCTATTCCCTCTTTTTCCCTTTTTGTCATTCTTCATTGCTCAGTTTCTCGTCTTCCTTCTCTTTCTGATCCCTGAATACCAGGCTTTGTATACCTCTATGTCTTCTAACCAGGCTGCACTGCAAAACCTTAGAGGGACTTCCAGACCTCATAGCTGCATCGGTGGGATCCCTGGGAACTTTGCGGTTCTTGAACCTTTATGATTTTTATTTATTCATTCTTTTCTTTTCTTCCTCTTCCCCTTTCTGTTTTTCTCCATTTCATAGTCTCTCATCTCTCCATTCCAAAGGCAAGCTCCCCTAGCATTTTTTTGTTTGTTTGTTTGTTTGTATGTTTTTGGCTCCTGTTCCTCTCTCCTCTCTCCCATATCCATCTTAGCTCCACACATAACAACCTCCCCGCTGCATCCTGCCTACCTGCACCGTGCACTTGACATCACACCACCAAGCAGCACAGGCACGGCCTACTGGAACTGGCCCTGCACTGATTACCGACCTGCCCTGGTGGCTGTAGTAAGTGCGACAAACAACCCGTCCCAGTAACTCCTCTTCAGCTAGACCTGCCCTGCTGTACTATATCTGAGTGACTGACCCTGCCAGATGGAGAAGGAAGCAAAAAGTATTGAGCACACAGATGCGCAAACAACAAAGAACACACAGTCCGCCTGCTCAGATATACTCAAAAAACTTTTTTTAAAAAGGGACGAAACAAACAAATCTACAATCAATAAATGAGAAAAATAACTACTGAATGCCCCAAAAACAGCA
>NW_004444043.1:8559379-8591331 GCF_000243295.1 Trichechus manatus latirostris
GGGGTTGTTAACCAATGTCATAAAACAACATGTGTACTACTGTTTCATGAGAAACTATTTGTTCTGTAAGCCTTCACCTGAAGTACAATAAAATATATATAAAAAAAAAAGAATGACAAGAAACAGGTTAATTTTTGTTAATATTTCAGTATTATATTTTATCTAACCCTATAGATCCAAAATATTATCATTTCAGCATGTAATCAATATTTTTAAAATTAGATTTTTTTCCTTTTTCACACTTTTCTTATACCAAGTCTTTGAAATTTCAATTCAGAGGCTACATTTTCATCAAAAGTACTTAATCTGTTAGATTTCATAAAATTTGCAGTTGAAAAAGTAGACTCATATACCCGCTATTCCAAACATGCTTAAAATTTTTTTTAATAAAATTTAAAAATTCTTGATTCACACTAATCAAATCACATTTCAAATGCTCAGTAGCCTTATGTGGACAGTGGCTAACTGTATGGGGCAGCACAGTTAGATTATATAGCTGCTATAAATTTTTAAAGATATTTACTAATCATCAGATGTACTTTTTGATTATTTTTAAGGTATGGCACCTGAAAATAAAACAAGCTTTGTTAAAATGATATCCATTTAAATAACTAAATTATTAATCAACTATAGAAAAGTAGCTTTCAACAAAACGCCACGTTTAAATAGATGATTTTGTAGAGTAATAGTTGTTAGGTGCCGTTGAGTCGGTGCCGACTCATAATGAGCTTATAGGACAAGGTAGAACTGCCCCATAGGGTTTCCAAGAAGTGGCTGGTGGAGTCGAACTGCTGACTTTTTGGTTAACAGCTGAGCTCTTAAACCACTGCCCACCAGGGCTCCTTGTAGAGTGATAGATGCCTACTTTGTTGAAATATTGGTTGCCTGTACTAGGTTAGGAACTTATTCTGATGACTGTCATCTTTTTTTAATAAAATAATTTTGACATCTGTAATAGCCACATTCATAATTTTCTGTTTTAAAAAATAAAATATTGCCTTAGTTAAAAAAAAAAAAAAGTTTCTCCTGCACATCTTGTAACTCGATTAGCTGTTCATGTTTTTAGTGTAAAGGGAAATTTCAGTTCATTTCTAAGAATGGCATTTCAATGTGGAGAAAAGTTTTGGAGAACACAAGTTTTTTTCTGCTTTACATTACTTTTTTTATGTTGAAACTTGGAAAATGAAATTATGAACATGATTCTGAACATTCACACTCAACTACTCAATTTCCTAGTCCCTGGAATAATACAAGTGTTACAAAGACCTACCAAGCATTAACAAAATCAGTGTTTCTAGCAACTTACAGTGATCTATTTTTTTCTACTTTTATATTCTTCTCATATGTTTTGGAGAATGTTCACCCTCTCATAAGCTTTTTCATTTTGACAGGGAAAAGAAACTTGGGGATTTGTTCTACTATATTATTTTATACTACTTTAGTCACTGTTATGGATTGAGGTGTGTCCCCCAAAGACATTTATCAATTTGGCTAGGCCATGATTCCTGTAATGTGTGATTGCCCACCATTTTGTCATCTGATATGATTTTCCTATGTATTGTAGATCCTATCTCTGTGATGTTAATGAGGTGGGATTATTGGCAGTTATGTTAATGAGGCAGGACTCAATCTACAAGATTAGGTTGTGTTTTAGGTCAATCTCTGTTGAGATATAAAAGAGAGAAGGGACCAGAGAGACAGGGCGACCTCATACCAGCAAGAAAGTAGAGCTAGGAGCATGAGTCCTTTGGACCTGGGGTCCCTACGCTAAGAGCAGGGGAAGTTTGATGACAAGGACCTTCCTTCAGAGCCAACAGAGAGAGAAACCCTTCCGCTGGAGCTGGCGTCCTGAATTCGGACTTCTAGCCTCCTAGACTGTGAGAGAATAAATTTCTCTTTGTTAAAGCCATCCACTTGTGGTATTTCTGTTACAGCAGCACTAGATAACTAAAACAGTCACCATTAAGTAGCAAGAGGAAGATCTTGACTATTTTCTCTATAAAAAACCAAACCCATTGCGGTCGAGTCATCTCCGACTATAGTGACTCTATAGGACAGACTAGAGCTGCTCCCATAGGGTTTCCAAGGAGCAGCTGGTGGATTCGAATGCCCACTTCTTGGTTAGCAGCCAAGCTCTTAACCACTGAGCCACCAGGGCCCCATTTTCTCTATAGAAAACCAACACTGAGTACTGTAATCTTCTCTCCACGTAAATTGATAAATATCATTCATATCATTCCGATTCTTGATGTGATTTGGTTCAATTGGCTTTGAAAGTTTACATTAATTCCGTGTTAAAATATATGTTAAATTTGTGCATCTAATTCAGAAATTAAATATTTTCATTTTATTTCTTGAAATTATCTACACCTCAGCTTTTTCTAAAAATTTCTTGAAGTAACTTTCTAACTTCCTTACGTTTGGCACTTTGATGAGATGACACAGACTGAGTTTTTATAATGGAACATCATTGTGTTGTTTCAAATATACGGATTGGCAAAATCAGACAATTCAAGCCTTCAGATTACCTACCTGAGACCAGTCAGTGAGAAAGTATCTAAAATACTTTGAGCCAATTAATAATTAAAATTGAAACTCTTCCTTTTCAATTTGCAAAACCTGTTCAGCTATATGGCCAGCTTTTTGTGTGGACTTGACTTGGCGTGAGTTTGACTTTGATGGGTAAACAATGCAGATTAGTACTAGATTCACAAATTGTCCTTCCTCCCTTGCACCAGAGTTAAGCAGAGGGCTCATGCAATTTCCTTCAAAGAAAGCAGACGTCTTGTTATGTTCCTGTTTACAACGTCCTCTGAATAGGGAGGCATTCTAATATTTATTTCAGCAATGTAATTCATGCCACTCTAAATATGCTGAACTCTCTGGTAACCCCATGAAGAGGCAGTGAACTGCACTAACAAAGGAGTGCTCTATGCAGAGAATTATGTGCAAAGAAGAAAAGCATGCAGTCTCATCTTTTTAAAAGAAAATAGCTGTTACAAGATAAACCCCACTGCAGAAACTCGTTAATACACCTGACAATTTTTTTACTGGCATTTTATTGTATGTAATGCTGCTTGTAATAAGTAACACATCAGTTAGGGCATAGAAAAACATCCTGTCTCACATACTTTTATTTTAATGGCAATAGTTACAATGAGATTTGAGCTACAAAATAAAAAAGAGAGAGCACCACCATGATATTCCTTATAAGTTTTTTAACTGATTGAATCTTCCTCATATTTCGGTGTATGTTTCTCATCAATGTATAATGTCTTATTTTGCCAGATAACGTGGATAGTTATTCATATGTATCATGAATACATGTTTACCAAATCAAAAAACCAGAAACTGATTCCGACTCATAGTGGCCCTTTAGGATAGAGTAGAACTACCCCATAGGGTTTCCAAGGAGGGGCTGGTGGATTAGAGCTGATGACCTTTTGGTTAGCAGCCGAGCTCTTACCCACTGCACCACCAGGGCTCCGAACACATGTTTACACATGTTTAAATTTAAACATATTCTAGTTAAAGGACATTAATACTTCATACTCTTTATTTTAATAATACACTCAACCTAGTTGTCCTCCAAATATGAAGCTGCTGAGAGTTGTCACTTTGTATGTAAGGAAAGACCTTCATATTCCTGCCAGCAGGTTAACTACAAGTCAGCATTGCCCCTTTACATTTACGTATAATTTCAGATTTTTGACCCTCAGGCTATTGTATGGACAAGGGCAAAGATAGAGAGGTAGAGAAGGTCCTTGAAGTTCTCCGGCACATTTTCCCTAGATACTCTAGGTTCTTTGCCTGCAAATTCTGGGCAGCAATTCATTCACTATTTCCTTGTTGCTGGAGTAAAGAAACTGAGAATGGGAGTTGGGCTCAAGTGGATGCTTCTTCCTCCCTCACTCCTTACCTACCTCCACTCCCGCGAAAACACACTGTTTCCCCAGCGTCATCTAAAGACCACAACACATTCTGCCACGCTGCATTCCATTTTAACCCTGAGTTGTGCGAACGGTTTACAAATTATCTCAGTAGGATAGTTTGGCATGAGTATGAATTTTTCAAAGTGGGCTGGCCCTTAAACCAGTTTATTGCAATGGATAAGTTTGAAATACCCAGTATCGTAATGTGTTTCTGAAGCCATAAGGAGCTGAAAGAAGACAAATTATTAAGACCTATTATGCTTAACAGGTTTGATTTCCCTACATATCAGTTATTCCCCTCCAACCCTTGTCTCGACCCACTGTCTCTAGGGAGACTTTGTATAAAACACAATGAAGTTATCATCACTTGGGGGCTTGCACTGCCAGACATAATCCAGGTAAAGCACGTTTTTATAATGCAGCCAAGTATATGACTTAGTGCACTCATGATGGGATTCCTTTTGGTCTGTAAATTGATAGGCACAGCCAGAGGGATTATGTAAATAATCAACGGAATGAAATGCAATGCGGAGGGTATAACTCTACCCCAGGCTGCAAGGCAAGAGACAGCGTGTACCTGGCAGCACGCAGGACTGAAGCAAGGTGCCTAAAAATGGAAATGCAGTTACTTTTTATCGTCATATTGTTCATGGGCACCTACTGTGCATAGTTATGTTAAACACTCTCTTCTCACTTCCAATGCTACTGCGAGACAGTTCTAAATCATTCCGTATTTTGCTGCCCACGGTTCTCTTGGAATGAACTTTAGGCTTCTGAATCATGGTTATTAACCACTAAGTGTGTTCTGTCTTTATAATGAACTTTCAGAAATTTGTCATGAACCTAATGCACAAAGAGGATGTTTTCTTGCATCATACGCTAGGATCATGAAAATGTTGATTCATGCATTTAGTAAGTACTTCTTTGGAAACACCTACGCTAAGGCATGTGCTGTGATAGTTTCTGCGGTGCAGTGCTAGTAAGCACAGGCCCCATAATACGCGAGTGGGTGAGACAGATTCATAGATACCATAGTGTGATAAATTCCCTGGTTGGAAGACATTAGATGCTGTAAGAATTTCCCTCTCAAATAAAATAAAACCGATTGTGGTTGCATCATTTCCCACTCACGGCAACCCCATGTGTGTCAGAGTATAACTCTGCTCCATAAGGTTTTTAATGGTTGATTTTTTGGAAGTATATCACCAGGTCTTTTTTTTGAGGTGACTCTGGGTGGACTCAAACCGCCAATCGCAAAGTTAGCAGCTGAGCACATTAACCATTTACACTACACAGGGACTCCAGAAGAGCCCAAAGGAAGGGCATTATCCCCAGTCTAAAAGCGTCTGGGAAGGTTTCCTAAAACATAGTCATATTAAGGCCGAGATCTAAAATAGGAATTAACCAGGTGAAGAGTGAGAGAGAAGTAGGGCAAAAAAAAAAAAAAAGAAACAGCTTTTCAGATAGAAAACATGGCATGTTCTAATTAGCAGAAACAAGAAAGGGAGTTCTGTTGGGGATGAGGTGGGGAGCAATGTGATGAAGCTCAGAGTTTACGGGCAGAGAAGGAACCGAGGTGAAACTAGGGAGGTAAGCAAGGCCCACGTACTCAGAAGTAAATTTAATATGTCATGCTAAGGAGCTTGAATTTTATTATCTGTAGCGCAAGGGGAGCCACTGAACAGCCTTTAGCAGGGAGATGGCAAGCAGATCTGTGTTCAGAAGGATTTGTCTGGCTCTGTGGAGATGGATTAGAGGGCCAAGATGGGCAGGAGGCTTACAGTGGCCAACCCTGAGCCACCTCTGTCTGTCTGCATTTCTTGTTCCTTTCTGATAGGGGAATGCTTTGAGTGCTAATTTGTGCATTTTAAACTGCTATGAGGACTTTCTTCAAATAAATGCCATGGAAATAAAACTTAGAGAACTATCCCAGAATCATATGGCAACAAATAGCTTAATTCATCAGGTCTAATTCCCCATCTACAAAACGAACCAATGTCTCCAAGGTCAGGTGAGTACATTTTACCTAGTCATTATTTATCTAACATGTTGTAATCATAACCTTCCTTAGGGACCCATTCCAGCTTTTTTTTTTTTTTTTTTTTTGCGCTAGAACATTGTAGATGCTTGGTAAATATCTGATGAATGAACAGTGTCATCTAAAATAATTTTCTCTTGTACCATATAGGCTAGTATTAATAAAGAAAAACAATAGAATCCAACTAGAAAATTTCTGCAAATATCTTAACTGTATCTTTCTCTTACTAAGGCTAAATTTAAAGACTTTCCTTAGATTTTATTGGCAAGCATTCAGGCCAACGGACTCTCTGAAAGAATAACTTAGTTGAACTATGAACTTTAGCTAACATCAACCATAGTAATTTAACCCTAATATTATACAATGACACAGCACTTTGAACAGGACTTTCTGAAGTATATAGGAGAAAATGTTTCACCACTAAGTAATTATTCCTTGTTATCCTGATTATGTAATCAGTCCTCTTTCCTGTCTCTCTCAAATGCAGTATTATTCCTGTGATGCCTAATTTCAAAAACATTTATTTACAGGTTCACTGCCCACTTATCAAACACATAAAAATCAAGAGGTTATCTCATTCTTGGCTTTGGAAAAAAAATTCCTGCAGAGAAAGTTCAAAAGTTCTTAACAACAATTGATTTTTAACAATATAAGCTACTGATTAATGACTTTATCTGCAATCTGATATGGGGAGAAAACTTTAATGAATTATTTTTAAACATTTGCATGTAAAAGAATTTAATTGTTTAAGTAGAAAGTCCATGTTAATGCTTAATTTGCTCTCTTTAGATGTGTAATTTGAATCTGATTTGTATCATCCATGGTGAATAAGTACCTTAGTGAACAGCTTTAGAGGATAAAATCGTCATGGAATCATGCACTGTAAAGCTTGAAGGGGGAATCCATCCAGTTGAAAGCATTGTGTAGCAATCGAGATTGCAGAGGACTCTTGAGAACCAGAGGGTCCTCCACTTGTCCAGGCTTCCACTGCTGATTTCTGGAGGGCTGCAACTGGAACCCTGGACTCTTGACTCAAATTAGGACTCTTTCCACTTGACCCAGCATCCTAATTTTATGCTAGGGTTTTCCGTACGAGAGCTATTAATAGACACTGAATTACTTTAAAAAAGTCATTTGCGAGGATTATCTCTGTATATTGATGACCTATTACACTCATTGATCTCTATGGGAGATGTTTTAGTTTATTATCCTCCTTTTTGCTTCCCTCTGCCAGTAATTAGATAAAATTTCACAAATGCACGTGCATTCTATATATTATTTTGCATTTGCTACCAGCTACATACACTCAAATTAATCCGTTTTTGGAAAGGTCTTCAGCATATTCCTTAAATTAGTCATCGATTAATTTTTATAGATCTTAAAGCAATATTGTTTGATTAATTGGTAACTCCTGTGATACATTAACTTAACGTATCTGTTTAGCCATTTTCATTCCCATGGAAATTAGGGAATGACTTAATTTTTCTCTCAAAGCCTTTTACTTTCAATAGCTTGACTTGGTTCAAAATAGGCTCAGGCAATATGATTTGTGTTTAAGAGTCTCCTAAAACATAGAGTAAAAGATACTCCAATGGATCTTCCAACGTGGCAGAGGTGCCCAGGGATAAGGTATATGTAAAGACAGGTCCTCAGCATCATCACTATGAAGTGGGTGGGGGCAAAGAATTGAAAAGGACTTGTGAATCTGAACCTGCCGCTGTTTCTAAGAAATCACAACTTCGATGAAACTTCTCTTCCTGGAGTGCCACCACTGTAAGACTGGTGGACCCAATGGATCACTATCAAACCATTGCCATGACAACCAGATTTGAAAGGATGCCCGCGCAGAGCGCCCTACTGACAACAGAGCCCTGGAATTCCTTCTTAGAAGTGTGTTCTTTTGAATGAATCATGCTGGTTCTCTGTCAAGCATTTACTTTTAGGATGTCTATCCCCATGGCCGCTATGAGTCAGAATCAACTCGACGGCAACAGGTTTTTATTTATTTATTTATTTTTATTCCCATGGCAGTTATTTCTCAGGAATAATGAGTTTCAGCAACTTTCATTTTTTCAGCAAAGTTTTTTTAAATCAATGTATAGGGTGATATGATATATACCATATCTCATATTTAATATTGTCTGTATTATAATATCCTGGAGCCCTACTGGCTCAGCTATGGCTGCTAACTAAAAGGTCAGCAGTTCGAATCCACCAGCTGCTCCTTGGAAACTCTCTGGGCAGTTCTACTCTGTCCTATAGGGTCGCTATGAGTCAGAATCGACTTGACGGCAATGGGTTTATACATATATATGTGTGTGTGTGTGTGTATATAAGCATAACTGGAAAAAAATTATAAAATTATGTTCACCCTTATGACTTGCAGTATATTCTGGTATACTATATTCTGCGTTTTATTTTTAAAAAATGCTAGTCTCAACACACTAAATTGATATCATACTTTAGTTTGACGATTAATTTGACAGATTATTTGAGCAAAGGAATGAAATGCTCCTTTTGATGTTTTAGAAAAACTGTTCTGTCTGTATTGTGAAGTATGGCTTGGAGGATATGAGACATCCCAAGGGTCAACCATCTGGACAGAAGCCTGGAGCCTAACCGAGCAGCAGAGAAGAATCTACTTCTCTTTATCATGGGTGGGTCTAGATGTCCAGGAGGCAATGGGAGGGTGAGGGTTTTAAAATGTTGACCTCCACTTGAGCCCAAGTAAGGACCTAGGAAACAAGCAAAGCAAGACCATTGTGAAATTAGTCCAGTCTTTTGGGACTGCAATTTAGAAACTTCAAAATAGAGATGTTAGCCAGGTATACATGGTTCTCCAAATTGCTGAGGTTTTTTATTTACTCATTCATTCATTCAAAATTTATTTTAAAAATTATTATATGTCAAGATCGTGCTGCCAGGAACACAGAGAAAAATAAAACTGATTCTTGGCCATGAAACAAAGCCACACATCTCTCCCAGAAAGAAAACATACCTTGTTTTCTGTATTTATTTCCCTTTGCTCTTCCTCTATGTACTTAGTATAAGTCTCTGAAAACCTAGCCAGGCTTAGCTGTACTAGGAGGAACCTCCAGTATCAAGAAAAAACAAAAGACCCTGCTTCCCACCACCAGCACCATGGCAAAGGGGAAACTTGGGAGAACAAATCTGGAGTCACATGATGCAAAATGGACCTCCCAATGGAGACTCCATTTCCAGTAATTGACCCTTTGAGTTTCTGGATTTTGTTTTAATTAGAGATCTGACATTCTATTAATCTTATATCCTATTTTTTTAATGCCTTTTCAAAATGTTAGTTTAACTGTTAAGGAAATTGGTTGTTTATCATGAAGAACCAAAAGATGAATGAAAGATAGTCTCATTTCCAAATACATCTCCCTTGATGTACTTAAGCTATCAGTAAATAATGCTGGCAACAGCTGAAACAGGTTTACAAAATACTAAGGGCATAAGATAATGATCTGAGCAGTAACATAGAACAGAAGTAGAGTTATTCAACTACAGCACACACAGTAACTCCCTCTGTGAATAGCAGGCTTCGGTGGAAGATCAAAGAACTAACACATGAGACTATATCAAGAAATTTACTCATTAAAGAGCCAAAACTGTAGATCAGAATCTTCTTTCTGATTAACTCAGGATATGAAGTAGAAGAGAATGGGCAAAATATCTTTCCAGTGAAGTGAAGAAGAAAAAAAACAGAAAAAGAAAAGCACGCAGTACTCTACATAAACATAGTTCAAAGTGAACCTTTGAAATAGAAGCACTAAAATATTGTATTTATTTGGATACCGGTAGATCATCCTATCACTCCCACACCAGCAATATGCACAGTGTCTGATTATGTGTCCCACATTTCTGAAAATTTTAGAAGTATGATAGAAAATTCAAAGTACTAAATAAAAAAAAATTTCAATAATCCTGGTAAATTATAATTGTAGGGTGATTGAGTTCAATGGCAAACCATTCTTGGCTTTGCATTTGGCCCAAATAATTGGTATTCAGTATTTCTAGAGTTTGTTATATCTAAGGAATATTTCTTTACTACTTGTAAAATGAAACCATACAACTAGATGTTCCCTAAGGCATTTCCCAGTCTTAAGACCATATATGCTAAAAACTTTTTGAAATAACAGACCCACTTTTTAAAACATATATATGTGTGTGTATGTTCATAATATATATGTGTATATATGGATATGTTTATTTATTTATACATATAAATATTTTTTAAACAAGTGGGTTTGTTCTTTCAAAACGTGTGTGTTCGTTCTCTACTAATGGAATCATTTATATAGGTGTCTGTATATATAATATGTGGAGCCCTGGTTAAGAACTTGGTTGCTAACCGAAAGGTTGGCCGTTCAACTCCATCAGATGCTCCTTGGAAACTCTATGGGGCAGTTCTACTCTGTCCAATAGGGTCGCTATGAGTCAGAATCGACTCAACAGCAAAGAGTTTGGTTTTATATATATATATATATATATATATGTATATATAAAATGTAATATTGCTCTCTACTGATGGAATTAAATATTTATAATTCCATCAGTAGAGAACACACATAAACTGTGACATTTCTAGCATTCCCAACAGTTGGGACACTTAGATGGTTCTTGTGGAGCTCTGAATAAAACTACCATCTTAATAGACCATTTGTTATGCCAAATAAAAGCCATAATTGGGCCCATGACTTCATACAGCATCTATTGATGAAGATCACATCCTAAATCTGAGGAAAATGCAGTTTTCCATAGGTTATAATCAGTAGGTTAAGGTTTTACCTTTGATTTCTTGAACAGTGATTCAGCATTATTTGGTGCTGGTAAAGAACATAACCTGATTTCCGCAATTGCTGTTATATAACCTATAGAAATAAAGACTACAGCCTTATCTTTTCCTGTGGCATTCTTGTAACCTTCCACCTCTTTATAAATTGAAAGGTTTATATGTGTGGTCTTTTGCAACAGTGCACACACCTTGTGTATACATCTGAAGTCTTGTTCGAATTTGGTTTCTGTGGTGGCACCCACAAGAGTATTTCTGTGGTAGGTGTTGCTGTTTGCACCAAACTAATTCAAGTTTGACTTATAGACACCAAAACCTAGTAAACACAAGTTAATTCCATGTGGCTACATTGTTTTGCATGTGAATAGTACCTCCTAGAATTCTGTGAGACCTGTGCTTGGGTCTTAATGGGGATAATCAAATCTTTGGTAAGGATTGGAGGCACCTAGTATGTGTCTCACCCAGAGAAAAGGGTCACACAGTAAAAAGATTCTGGATGTGCTTGATCACAGTAGTTCAAATCATCTTAAAGTGGTTGTTTTCTGTTCTCTAATAGCTGTTTTATGGATATTCATGAGAAACATCATAAAAGAGATTAGAATATTATTTCAAACATATTATTTCATGAACATGTAATACCCTTATCTAAAATCTTCAGGTCTTACAGCAATTATTTACTTATAACTAGATAGAAATATAGAGTATTGGATGGAATCCAGGGCCTCCAAATCCCAGAAGGAAAGGTTTTTTAATATACTGCATTATTCAAGCCTATAATCTCTTGGATTGTTATATAATGTTTCACTTCACATTGGAAATGTTTCCAAACCAAAGAAAGTCTTCAGCATTGCAAATGATTTACTGTGCCAACACGCTTCTGCCACCCTGTTGAGCCACATTATTAGACGCATTGCATTAACACAAATTATTACTTCAGTAACTAGATTTGTTTGGATGGAAATATCATACTTTCAATAACCTTTTAACACAAAAATCCAGGATACTATTTCATGTATGCATTCAATCAATCAACATGCGTTTATTCAGGCATCTGCTAGGAGCTAAAGTACAAGATGTAGTGGAGAATTAAAGGCAATCAAGAAATGATTCCAGTCCTCAAGTTGCTCAATATATGGGATAGGAAACAGACACATAATCACAATTATAAAGCAGTATAATCAGGATCATAAACAGGATGAGTTTAAAGGGCTGTCACAAGAGAGGGTTTGGCAACTGACTGCATGGTGAGGCCTAGAAAGACCTGAAGAGGTAACATTGAAGCTGAGAATTGAAGTTACCATTAATTCTAGTCAAAGGAGAGGGATTGAGGCTTTCATGGTAGTGACTACAACATTATACATTATAGAAAGTTAAAAAAGTAAAGTATATTAAGAATATTAAGGCAATGATGATTTATAACCTGGAATATGTTAGGATGTGTGTAGCAGACTAAGGTAAAAGTAGGATGAGTTCTTATTCTGGTGTGCCTATGTGCCTTCCAAAAGGGTTGAACTTTATCCTGTGAGAAATGGGAAGACTTTGAAGAGTTTTGAGCAGGGAACTAGAGGCATGATTACACCTTTATTTTAAAAAGATAATTCTGGTGGTCAGATATTATGAACATCTATTACTTTTTAGTTAACCCTGCACCACTTTATTTTGAATACTGCCCTTACTTGCTCCTTGTGATTCTGGTAGGGCTGGTGAACAAGAACCTCCACCTCCCCACCATGGTGTTAGGCATATGGAACAAGCTGACTAATCAGACTAGCCCAGGAGTAGAACCTGACCCAAGACCGCTTGACCTGGGCATCTGGGGGCTGGATCGTATGCATGCGAGGGGAGAAGAGCATCATGCTAAGAGGCTCATGTTAGCCTGTGGCTGTATGGCCATCTTTGATAGAACCTGTCCCAAAGAGGTCAATGCTGAAGAAAGCAGAGCTGAGTGATGAAGAGATAGAATCCTGATGACATCATTTGAAGCCATATATCCAGCTTGCTTACTTTGTATCCACTTGCTTATTCCGGACACATCATCAGGAAAGACCAATCTCAAGAAAGGGATGTCGCGTTCTGCAAAGCAGAGGGTCAGCAAAAATGAGGGAAACCCTCAATGAGATGGATTGACACAATAAACCTGAAACAATGGGCTCAAGCATACCAATGATCACGAAGATGGCAGAAAGAGAGACCAGCATTTTCTTCTCTTAGGCATAAAGTCACCATGTGTCAGAGCCAACTTGACAGCAACTAACAACAGCAATATCCAGCTACGGTTGACGTCAACTCTCTTCTTACCACAGCTACTTGATTCAATAACTACCTTTTTAAATTTAATTGTATTTTGCAAAAATAGTTCGAGTTGGTTTTCTGTATTTGTAGCTGCAAGTGTTCTCACTAATACAGTTAAAGTCAGATCAGACTGGAAGAAAGAGGTACACTAAAAGGAATTAAAATCATCTAGATGAGTGACGCTAAGGGCCTGAACTAAGACTATGGAGCTAAAGAAGAGAGGCTATACCTCACATGTAAGATTTCTGAATTAACAAGATTCAGTGACTTATTAAATATGTGAGGAGGGGGAGAAGAAGAAAGAAGGTGCATGCATGTTATCTATAAAACACTCTCCAACATACACCTAGGTAAATGAAAGGGCACATTCTTTACTAAAATGAATGAATGAAGAAGCAGGATATTCTTTTGCTCCCCTTGGGGTTCAGTCCAAGGAAACCTATGTGGTTTATTGCAGTCTGGTAAAGAGCCAATGCGAAGAAGCAGAGGCTCTGCCTCTCTTCCCCAGTTCTCCAGGAGTAGGGTTCCAAGCTTGGTGTTAATTAGCTCACATAGCACTTGCTGTGCCTTCGTCTAAAGGCTGAGCACTGTCAGATGTGAAGTGCCAGCTAAGCTGAGTGCCTGCAAAGGGGTGAGGATGACTCATTTTGCTCTGCTCCCATGCCTTCCACTGCTGTGAATGGGATAGAAACTTAAACCCTCATGTTTGAAGCCTGTCTTTGCAGATAACTCCAAGCAGAGCAGTAATTCAATCTCCAGTTCCCAGAGGTATAAGTGATAGTGGTGTCAGAGAGATGATGCCACATCTGTGCCAAAATGCAGCTGCATAAGGACTCCATTGCCTCTATTCAAAAGCTTAAGATTAATCTTGGGCGATTTGTCTCCTATGATTGAATGAAAAAAAAAAAAAGGTCAGGCAGGGACTTAAAATAGATGTTAGTTTTTAAAAAAAATCAAGTCATACTTCTATACATTATTTATTATACATCTATAATCTATAAAGAGCTCATTTAAATCTGAATGCAAAACACCAAGACTTTAATATAAAGGGTATGAGCAGGAAGTCCATTCACGAAGAAATACAGACAATAAAAAGATGCAAAGAAATTTGTTTAGCATCATGAGCAATCAAATAAATATAAATTAAACAAAGCTAAAGTATCATTTCATTAATAATGACTTGGGGGCAGGAAATTAAAATGCTAAAATAATCATTTTGGAATTGGATATTTTGACAGCTACTAAAAACCACAAAATATTCTTACTCATACCCAATATTCCTATTCCTGGGATTATGTCCCAAGGATATCATTCAGCAAAAGAACAAGCCATATGCATTAAATGTCTATTATAGCATTCTCTACAATATCCAATATATTGGAAAAAATTTAATTGACCAACAATATGGAAGTGGATAAACAAAAAAATTACAATGTGTATATATATATATATATATATATATGAAGTGATAAATATTATATGTGTATATGACAATGTGCCAATATGGAAGATAGGATAGCTTTCTAAATAAAAGGCAGTATATACAAATTGTATATACACTGCGTGAACTAAATGCATATGTTTGGACAAAGACTAAGTTGAATCAAATAAAGAAAACTAAAATAAAGCAATGCATACATTGAAACTTAATTTATGACTGCGAATGAAAGAGGCACAAAAGAGGATCTATTTAATAAATGGTATTGGGACAACAAAAAGACAAAATCAATTTCAGGTAGATTAAAAACTTAAATGTGAAAGCTGAAACTGTCAAACTTTTAGAAGATAACATAAGAAAATATTTTTCTTGCCTCAGGATAAGGAAAAACTCCCTAAACAAGACATAAAAAGCATTTACCATAAAAGGAAAATGATACAATTGACCCCCTAAAAATAAGAAACTTCTATTTATCAAATGATACTCTAAGAAGATTAAAAAGACAAGCCATAAATTTGGACAAGATACTTGTAACACATGTAACTAACAAAATACCAGTATCTAGACTAAAAAATTGAAAAGCAGGCAAATCCATGCAGATAGTTTATAGAAGAAGAAATATAAATGACTATTAAATAAATGAAAAGATTCTCAGACTCATTGGCAATCAGGCAAATTTAAATTAAAACCACAATGAGATATATTTCGTACCAAAATTCATTGCCATCGAGTCGATTCCAACACATACAGGGTTGATATGAGATATTTCATACCAGAGTCGCTATACATAGCTGCATGTATTGTACACTACTCAACCCCAGGGAGATCATTCACAAGGACTCTAAAACACCTTGAAGCTGTGCAACACATCGGCCCTGATTTATAACCACCAAAACGCCAGAAATTAAAAAATTTGTCAACACCAAGTATGAGCAAGGAAGTGAAACAATGAGAACCTCAGTCACTATTTACTAAAATGTAAATTGGTTCAACCATTTTGGAGAACAGTTTGCCAGTAATTGGCAAAAAGGTAGGTTTAGAAGAGGGAAATAATGTTGACTAGGGATGAGCCAAATGTCTAATGTTGATATTAAAATTAAGAATATGAAATGACACTAAACAGCATGATTTTGTCCAGATGTACTTAGAAACCTGGCAACAAAAATGAAAGAAGGTTGATACAGGGTAAGAAACTATCAGGATGGATGGGGTTAATGTTTAGGAGGGCTAGTAAATTGAGAGTGCCAGTGGAGTTGAAATTAAAATAGTTATCCACGGTACTCAAGTTAGTACCTAAACTAAGACATGTTGACAAACTATTGGCTGTGGGCAAAATCTGGCCCAATATCTGTTTTTGTATAATGTTTTACTGGAGCACAGTCACACCATTCATTTTATATAAGCTATGGCCGCTTTTTCTCTACAACAGCAGAATAGAGCAGTTATATCAGAGAGCGTATGGCTTGCAAATTCTAAAATATTTACTACCTGGTCCTTAATAAAAACAGTTTGCTAATCCCTGGACGAAGAAATTAGGTAACTAAAAAAAGAAAAAGAAGAAAAAAAGGAGGTCTTGGTGAAATTAAAAGTATATATTTTAATGAGATAATGAAAAGATATTTGATTACTATCAGGGAAAAGAATTACAGTGTTCATGTATGCAAAGCTGAAGCAAAACTGGGCGATTACAAGGTCCAGGATGTGGTTATGCCATTGGGTTGCCAAACTTACATAAAGATGTGATTAAACATAGCAAACTTTTGATATCTAGTAAGCATAGTAGAAAATATGGAATACTTTGGTGAAGGGTAAGGCACTACACCATACCCGGGAAGCCAGTACAACTTGTCCAAGGCAAGGTCATGGAAGTTCCATAGATACATCCAAACTCCCTGAGGGAGCAAATTACTGGACTGAGGGCTGTGGGGACCACGGTCTCTGGGAATATCTAGCTCAGTTGGCATAACATAGTTTATAAAGAAAATGTTCTACATTCTACGTTGGTGAGTAACATCTGGGGTCTTAAAAGCCTGTGAGCAGCCATCTAAGATTTTCCACCAGTCTCACCCCATCTGGAGCAAGGGAGAATAAAGAAAACCAAAGACACAAGGGAAAGATTAGTCCAAAGAACTAACGGACCACAACTACCACAGCCTCCACCAGACTGAGTCTGGTATAACTAGGTAGTGCCTGGTTACCAACACCGACTGCTCTGACCAGGATCACTACAGAGGGTCCTGGACAGAGTTGGAGAAAAATGTAGAACAAAATTTTAACTCAAAAAAATAAAAAGACCAGACATACTGGTCTGACAGAGACTGGATAAACCCTGAGAGTATGGCCCCCAGAAACTCTTTTAGCTCAGTAATGAAGTCACTCCCGAGATTCACCCTTTAGCCAAAGATTAGACAGGCCCATAAAACAAAATGAGACTAAATGGCCACACCAGCCCAGGAGCAAGGACAAGAAGGCAGGAGGAGATAGGAAACCTGGTAGTGGGGAAACTAAGGTCGAGAAAGGGAGAGTGTTGACATGTTGTGGGGCTGGCAACCAATGTCACAAAACAACATGTGTATTGATTGTTTAATGAGAAGCTTGTTTGCTCTGTGAACCTTCATCTAAAGTACAATAAAAAAATTTTAAAAAATAAAAATCTGGATTAGAAAGCCAAATATGTCCTATGAATTGAAAGTCCTCCATCACATGGTTGTTATTGTTGGTTGCTGTCATGTGGACATAGATATAATTGAGTCAGTTAAAAAGATAGAAAAAAGTAATAATAAGAGTTTGAACTTTGCTACTAGAATCTCTGGATCATTCTATCGCCTTTTATCATTGCTGTAGCTATGACAACAGTCTACAACAGGGGTATCCACTTACAGTTCGGGTATTTTTGTCACAGTAAGATTTCGAAAAATGCAGTATCCTAAAGTAAAAAGCAGTCCATATCTCTGTCCCATAAATGTCCCTACGTATTCACTCCAGGTTTGCAGAGAAGCCCTACTCCTACTATGGAGTAGCAAGAAGAGATGTAATATTTTTTCCAGGCACTGAAATCTCTATGTATTGTTTGGAATATGAAAGCAATGTTGGCAAAATGACAAGGTGGTCACGGAGGAAATTCACCTCAACCTAAAAGAAAATAAAAAGAACTGGCTTTGCAAAAATGTCACAAATTAAGAAAACTAGGAAGGTGACAGTCTTCCTGCCTCTCAAGGCAAATAGACATAAAGTTTTGTGGGAAGTCTCCTTATATATTCACTAAAAAAGAACACCAAGATTCTTGTTTTTTTTAACCTGCTTCACCAGACTTTTATGAATGGAAAATTACAGTGCAGATGATTTTTTGAAATTTTATGGACCAAGTGTGCTGGTTGGAGACACTGATTTTTAGCTACATATAATGTGAGTATTCAATCTGTGCCAACTCAGTTTGAACCATCGCTTAGGAAATCTGGAAGCAACAAGCCATTAGCTGTTCAGAGAATAGATACTGGGTAGACTACACCCAAATCTGAGTATTTCTCTTTAACAGCAATGTCAATAAATTACAAAAATAAAAACGTGGAAGATTCTACTAAATATGAGGCACTTCCTTCTGTACTACATTTGATACTAAGCTGAGTAAGATAGGTCATTCCCTCAGTTTATAGTCTGATGGGTGAAGGACCAAGGACATTTACGGAAACTAGATTAAAAAATACCTCATAATAAAATCACAAATTTTTATGGGGGTGATGAATAAGAGGTGATAAAAACTAAATGGATTTGAAAAGATGGGAGGGGTTAGGAAGACAGAAGGACTCTGAGGATATCACTGACCTCACTAGACGTTAGTTTTGTCATCTGTGCAGTGGGGAAAATAATAGTATTTCAACCTAGATTTATAAAACTAGAGCAGCATCTAGGCCATAACAACTGCAAATAACTGTCAGTTGTCATTGTTACTTTTTTTTTTTTCCGGGTTAATGTAATTCTTTGAAAGTTTGAATTTGAATGTTGAATGGGAATCCAACATTTGAAAATGTTGGTGTGTAGAATTCTAGGCAGAAGGAATGTAATCCTCAGCTGCTGGATACTTCATTGGTATGAATCCAGAATGTAACAGGCTAGGTGGATTTAATATGGATTTACCGAGTGAAATGCCTTTCCTAAGCCAGATGCCTAAAAGGAACTCTGAGGCACCAAGGTTTCTCTGACCTTGAACCTATATTTGCAAAGAATAATTTTATTTACACAATTCTATGAATTTCCTGATTTACACTTTGGGTGCAGAACTGCACTAGCCTCTTTCTATATGTTGACTAAGATAAAATAATTTGTCCAAGAACATATTAATGACAGTCCAGATAAGGAGGCACATAAGAGACATTTCTATATGGTCAGTCCTCAAATTGACTCAAATAGTACCTGAAATAAGAATAGGTGCATAATGTGTATTTCAATTCCACTGAAGTGGTATATTTGAGTCACATGGTGAGGGATGATTACCACACAATTCTATGAAACAGAGCGAGATCTATGTACATGCTGGTGAATCTTAAAATCCAAAGAAACTACTCTTAAAATCCAAAGAAATCTAGGTACCTGTTGGAATTTAGCAGTTTAGAGGGAATGAATTGAACATCTAACTTGATGTTTGGGAAAAAAAATCATCATGGAATAGCAACTAGTTAATGTACAATGAACACCTCAGAACCCTTCCCAGGACTTTGAACTATTGAAGCTTATTTTCTTGGAGAAACAGTTTGGAATGCCAAAAGATAACATTATGAGACTGTGTGTGTTTACACACCACTCTTCTCTCGGTTTGATATACAGTGGTGGCTTGCATGTTGCTGTAATGCTGGAAGCTATGCCACCAGTACTTCAAATACCAGCAGAGTCATCCATGCTGGACAGGGTTCAGTGGAGCTTCCAGACTAAGACAAACTGGGAAGAAGGACATGGTGATCTACTTCTGAAAAATTAGCCATTGAAACATTTATAGATAGCAGTGGAACATTGTCTGATACAGTGCCAAAAGATAAACCCCTTAGGTTAGATTGGAAAGAACTCAAAATATAACTTGGGAAGAACTGCCTCCTCAAAGCAGACTCAACCTTAATGATGTGGATGGAGTAAAGCTTTCAGGACCTTCATTTCTGACGTGGCATGACTCAAAATGAGAAGAAACAGCTGCAAACATCCATTAATAATCAGAACATGGAACGTATGAAGTATGAATCAAGGAAAATTGGAAGTTGTAAAAAATGAAATGGAACACTTGACGGTCCATATTCTAGGCATTAGTGATCTGAAATAAATTGGTATTGACCATTTTGAGTTGGACAATCATGTAGTCTACTATGCCAGGAATGGCAAATTGAAGAGGAATGACATCACATTCCTCGTCAAAAAAAACATTTTAAGATCTATTCTAAAATACAATGCTATCAGTAATAGGATAATATCCATACGCCTACAAGGAAGCCCACTTAATACGACTGTTACTCAGATTTGCACACCAACCACAAAGGCCAAAGATGAAGAAATTGAAGATTTTTACCAACTTCTGCAGTCTGAAATTCATCAAACACGCAATCAAGATGAATTGATAATTACTGGTGATTGGAATGCGAAAGTTGGAAACAAACAAAAAGGATCAGAAGTTGGAAAATACGGTCTTCATGATAGAAAAAATGCAGGAGATCGAATGATACAATTTTGGGAGACCAATGACTTATTCATTGCTAATACCTTTTGTCAACAACATAAGTGGAAACTGTACACATGGACCTCACCTGACGAAATACACAGGAATCAAATCGACTACATCTGTGGAAAGAGACCATGGAGAAGTTTAATATCATCAGAACAAGGCCAGTGGTCAACTGTGGAAGAGACCATCAATTACTCATATTAAAGTTCAAGTTGAAGCTGAAAAAAATTAAAACAAGTCCATGAGAGCCAAAGTATGATCTTGAGTATATCCCACCTGAACTTAGAGACCATCTCAAGAATACATTTGATGTGTTGAGCACTGATGACCAAAAACCAGATGAGTTGTGGAACGACATCAGGGACATCATACATGAAGTAAACAAAAGGTCCTTAAAAAGACAGGAAAGAAAGAAAAGACCAAAATGGATGTCAGAATGGACTCTGAAAGTTGCTCTTAAATGTAGAGTAGCTAAAGCAACTGAGAAGAAATAATGAAATGAAAGCGCTGAATAGAAGATATGAAAGGACAGCTCAAGAAGACAAAGTAAAATATTATAAAGAAATGTGCAAAGACCTGGAGTTAGAAAAGCAAATGTGAAAAGCACACTTGGCTGCAAGAACTGAAGGAAAAAGTCAAGCCTCAAGTTGCAATATTGAAGGATTCTATGGAGCAAAAATTGAATGACGCAGGAAGCATTAAAAGAAGATGGAAGAAATACACAGAGTCACTGTACCAAAAAGAATTGGTGTACATTCAATCATTTCAGAAGGTAGCATATGATCAAGAACCAACGGTACTGAAGGAAGAAGTCCAAGCTGCACTGAAAGCATTGGCAGAAAACATGGCTCCAGGAATTGATGGAATACCAATTGAGATGTTCCAACAAATTGAAGCGATTCTGGAAGCACTCACTCATCTATGTCAAGAAACATGGAAGACAGTTATCTGGACAACCAGCTGGACGAGATCCATACATGTGCCTATTCCAAAGAAAGGTGATTCGATGGAATGCAAAAATTATCAAACTATATTATTAATATCACATGCAGATAAAATTTTGCTGAAAATAATTAAAAAATGGTTGCAGCAGTGCGTCGACAGGTAACTGCCCAAAATTCAAGCCTGATTCAGAAGAGGGTGTGGAACAAGGGATATCATTGCTGATGTTCGATGGATCTTGGCTGAAAGCAGAGAACACTAGAAAGAAGTTCATCTGTGTTTTTTTGACTATGCAAAGGCATTCAACTGTGCGGATCATACCAAATTATGGACAACAGTGAGAAGAAAGAGAATTCCAGAACACTTAATTGTGCTCGTATGGAACCTGTACATAGACCAAGAGGCAGTCATTCAAACACAAGAGGATACTGTGTGGTTTAAAATCAAAGGTGTGAGTCAGGATTGTATCCTTTTATCAGACTGATTCAATCTATATGTTGAGTGAAAAACCTGAGAAGCCAGACTATATGAAGAAAATGTGTCATCAGGATGGAGGAAGATTCATTAACAACTTGTGATATGCAGACGACACAACCTTGCTGAAAGTGAAGAAGACCTGAAGCACTCACTGATGAAAATCAAAGACTACAGCTTTCAATATGTATTACACCTTAGCATAAAGGAAACAAAAATTCTTACAACTGGACCAATAAGCAACATCATGACAGGGAAATTATTGAAGTTGTAAAGGATTTCATCTTACGTGAATCTACAATCAATGTCCATTGAAGCAGTAGGCAAGAAATCAAATGCATTGGGCAAATCTGCTGTCAAAGACCTCTTTAAAATGTTAAAAAGCAAGATGTCACCTTGAGGACTAAGGTGTGCCTGACCCAAGCCATGGTATTTTCAGTTGCCTCATATGCATGTGAAAGCTGGACAATGAATAAGGAAGATCGAAGAAGAATTGATGCATTTTAAACTATGGTGTTGGTGAAGAATATTGAATACACCATGGACTGCCAAAAGAACAAACAAATCTGTCTTGGAAGAAGTTCAGCCAAAATGCTCCTTAGAAATGAAGACGATAAAACTTTGTCTCACGTATTTTGGACATGTTATCTGGAGGCACCAGTCCCGGGGTGCTTGGTAAAGTAGAGGGTCAGCAAAAAAGAGGAAAACCCTCAATGATATGGATTGACACAGTGGCTGCAGCAATAGGCTCAAACACAGCCAAGGATTGTGAGGATGGCGCAGGACTGGGTAGTTTTTCATTCTGTTGTGTATAGGTCTCTATGAATCGGAGCCAATTTGGCAGCACCTAACAACAACAACATATGTATTTATACAGTCTATGGCCTGCCTATTTAAGAAGTCAGGAATATAAGGAAAAGATATGTGTGGGTTTTTTTTTGTTTTCTCAATAGAAAAGTTATATCCTGTGATAACCACCTTCCAGTGATTTAGAGTGAGGCTTTCAAATCTGGGTTCAGGAAAAACCATGATTCTATTGCCTTAGGCAAACCATTTCCTGTGTTCACACACCATTTGTTTTTAAAATGTTTAAGGTCTACATTCTAAATTGCTTTTCTGTGCTTTAAAGCTATAGCAGTCTGACTTAAGAGAGAAATGGATTTCTGATTCCCAGAATGTTGTACAAACCCTTTCCAAAACTAAATAGGACCATTTACTTAAGATTTTGGATAAATAACTACCTTTGCTTTATTCTTTGAAAGAAGGGGAACAGAGGAGAAATCATTCTTTATCCTGCAGAAAATGAACAGAAACAACAAGAAAAATATACAAAAAATTACCCTGCTAGAATATTCTTGAAGTGCTATCCAATATATGCTAATCATTATTTATGTTGTCAGAATATCTAAGAATTGATACTAAAACAATAGGCATCAGAGTAAAATATGTTAAATGGTATGAAACTCATATTTCCCCAGGGTACCCATTCCTGGGTCAGTTGAAAAATAATAAAAACTATGTTTCCTTCTCAGGCTTTTGGAATTTACAGCATTGCAAGGTTTACAGCCCCCATCAAAGAATCGCCCATTATAATGGGGAGTCCTTGGGTTGTCACATGTGTGGTCATGAATGAGCTTCTCTCTTCTTTCTTGAACCATCCTTTTTAGTGACGGTGCTTACCAGGGCTTTTGTTAGTGATAAAGTCATTGGAGAACATCTCACTGAATTAACAACATCAGAAAGCAGATAGGAGAACTAAGGGCATAATCTCTCTTTAGTGGTCGCTAAACTTTGAGTAGCAACCTCTCTGCTGACTGGCTGCTGCTACCTTATCTTCCAGGCATTGCTTTGGTTCCCACACACCTTTGCTACAGCTACCAATATACTGAAGTCTTTAAAATACCAGTAATAATGTATTTTCTAGGCTCATTATTGCCCATGAGTCATTCTTCCTTTTTTCAATTCCTTTTATCATGTGGGTAACAGCTAAACGAATACCCCTGAAATTTCTGTGCGTGTTGGAGGGGGGTGAAAATGACTTTTTCATTAATTAATTTCAGTCTACTCTGTCCTTATCATTATGATTAGAGACCATGTTGAGGGGTGAGGCTTGGGTCAGATTAAATCTCACTGGAAAATGGTAAATTGTGACCAGATTCATCCCTCATCTCTAACAACCAAAGCATTTAGTTTACTTGTCTGGTGCTATATTCACTTAGAGAGAGTTATTCCACGGTAGTTCTTCAGTCCCTCCTAAAAAATACTCCTGAGGCCAGCATTACCCTGATACCAAAGCTGATGATACCACAAGTAAAGAAAACTACAGACCAATATATCTTATGAATATAGATGCAAAAAATCTTCAAGAAAATGCTAGCATACCAAATACAACAGCATATTAAAAGGATTATACACCATGACTAAGTGGGATTTATCCCAGGAATGCAAGCGTGGTTCAACATAAGAAGGTCAATCAATATAATATACCACATTAATAAGATAAAGGGAAAAAAACCCACACGATTATCTCAAGTGATTCAGAAAAGGCATTTGGACTTCATCAAAACGAAAAAAAAAATGTTTGTGCATCAAATGACTTACCAAGAAAGTGAAAAGACAAACTGCAGATGGGAGAAAATATTTGGTAATTGTATATCAGATAAGGGTTTAATATCCAAAATATATAAAGAATTCCTACAACTCAACAACAAAAACAACACAATTAAAAAAAAAAAATGGACAAAGAACTTGAATAGACAGCTCTCCAAAAATATACACAGGTGCTAATAAGCACACGAAAAGATGTTCAACAACCTGAGTCATTAGGAAAATGCAAATCAAAACCACAATGAGATACCACTTCACACCTACTAGGATGGCTATTATTACAAAAAATAAAATAAAATGACAAGCGTCGGTTAGGATGTGAAGAAACTGGAACCCTCCTTCATTGCTGGTGAGAAGGTAAAGTGGTGCAGTTTCTATGTAAAACAGTTTGGCAGTTCCTCCAAAAGTTAAATATACAATTACCACATGACCCAACAATTACACTCCTAGACATATACCCAAAAGACTTTAAAGCAGGACTCAAAGAGATACGTGTACACCACCGTTTACTGCAGAGTTATTCCCAATAGCCAAAAGGTGGAAACCACCCAAATGTCTATCAACAGATGAGTGGATAAACAAAATGTGGTATATACATACAATGGAATATTATTCAGCCATAAACAAAATGAAGTTTTGATACATGCTATGATGTGGATAAACTTTGAAAACTTTATTCTAAGTTAAATAAGCCAGATACAAAAGGATAAATATTGTATGATCTCATTTATACGAAATATCTAGAATAGGCAAATGCACAGAGACAGAAAGTAGGCCAGTGATTACCAGGGGTTAGGAGGAGGAAGGAATGGCGAGCTAGGGCTAGATGGGTGCAGAGTTTCTCTTTGGGGTGATGAAAAGTTTTGGAAATAAATACTGGTGATTGTTCCACAAAGTTGTAAATACAATGCCACTGAATTGTACCCTCTAAAATGGTTACAGTGTAAAATTTTGTTTCATATATTTTACCACAATTAAGAAAAAAAAAAAGTACTCCTGATGGGCCAAGCATGACTGATTTTCCAAACACATCCAAATATGTCTGAATACTAGTAGATTTTAGCTTGAGTTTAGACTCCACATGGAATTATCAATACAAATACAAAACACAACGTCACAGTGATAATAAGCTGAGAGAATTTTATAACTTTAAGAAGAGTTAACCAAGAGTTTCTGTAAAAAGAGCAAGCTCAAAATTGAATGGGAATATCCTCAAATCATTAGGAAAAATGTTTCTTCACATGTGCCCCTTTTCTCTTCTAAGTAATAATCCATCAATACGTGTGTGTGTGTGTAGTGTAGTAAGAGAAGAACATTTTCTGATATTGGTTGCCACTCATAAGAAAAAGCTTTTCAAAATTATGCACAAACTAAAAACGAATAAGCCAAAACAAATCATGTTTTTTAAATGGCTGTGTTCTTTTTATCAGATTGAAAAAATAATTTCCATTTCACTCAGTATAGCAGGCTAGATAAACTGAAAATCCTCCTTCTAAAAGACAACTGAAAAATGCAAGAAAAATACAATAAGTAACTATCAAATGCATCCTTGGCCACAAAAGAAAGCAAGAGAAATCTCCAAAAGCCAAAAAAACAAGGAGGAAATTAAAAATTGGGAGCTGAACAAACTGTTCTTGCCCTTGAGAATTGACCGCCTTGATAGCCAAATGGTTTAGTAGCCAAGTAGGGAGAGCAGTCAAGGTCACATGAAAAGGAGGGTAGGAACTGAGACCGCACATCTTTGAATGGCTCTACAGTCACTAAAGAATGTAATAGAAAAATATGCCTTCTGAATGACTGGCACTGGGAAGCAACAGCATGCCTCCCTATGGTCTTAGCTCTCTAGCCTGGTCTCTGGGTAGAAAAAAAAAGATCATCCTCCCCTGAGATTTCATAAACACAAGCTTGTACTCACTGTCAGTGTTAACTAATGGAGTTCCAGCACTTAACGCTTGAGATTGCAGCCCCTTCCAAGCTAATGGAAGGGATATAAGACAGATAAGAAGAATAAAATATTCCTTCTTCCCCTAGAGTGACTTCAACTTAGTTCTGATAAAGTGAATTAAGAACATTCAAAAAAAATTGTCAATATGATTCTCCTTTTCAATGTGATTTGTATAAAAGTGTATAATTTTGCTCTATTTCCTAATATATTCATGGAAATATTATTTATACAAAAGAGCCTTTTAAGACATTCAAACTTTGGATATTGTTACAGTGTTCTGTAAAATGTATCCACCTCCCAAAAAAACTTGTATTTTTTTCTGCCCAACAGTATTTCAATTGAGAAATTACATTGAAGTTTCATTGTTAGTACAGAAGAAGAAACTTTATTTTCCCCCTTACCGTTTATGTATAAGGAGCCCTGGTGGCGTAGTAATTAAGCGTTTGGCTGCTAACCAAAAGGTCAGCAGTTTGAATCCACCAGCTGCTCCTTGGAAACCCTATGGGGCAGTTCTACTCTGTCCTGTAGGGGCACTGTAAGTTTGCATTGGCTCCAAGGTGATGGGTTTGGTTTCTGGTTCATTTACATATAAAGATATAATACAGCCACGATTCTGTTGAATTCCATAGCTAAACAATGATTTCAGTTTGTTGATTTTATTAAAACAAACAAACAAACCTATTAGTGTTGAGTCATAGACGACTCATACCGACCTTATAGGGCAGTGTAGAACTACTCCACAGGGTTTCCAAGGAACGGCAGGTGGATTTGAACGGCCGACCTTTTGGTTGGCAGCCGAGCTCTTCACCACTGCACCACCAGGGCTCCTGAATCAACAAAAGACACTATAAAAAATAATAATTTAAAAAAGAATTATCAAACTCTAGAAATAAGAAACACTGTCACCGAAATTAAAAACCCAGAAGTTTTAAAATGCAGACTAAACATAGCTGAACAAATAAGTAGTAAACTTCAATATATATTTGAGGAAGCTCTGTAGGATGCAACATAGAGAGAAAAAGAGATGGAAATTATGAAACAGATATTTAAGAACACAGAGGTTAGAGCACAAAGGTCCAGTCTCTGTCTAATAGGAGATCTAGAAAGAAATGCAAAGAAATAAAGACTGAGAAATCTCTAGAATTAATAAAGGTCATGAAACCTAGATTTATTGATAAAAATGAATCCACCAAAAAGATGTAATAAAAATATACATTTAGACATATGCTATTAAAAATAAAAAAAGCAAAAAGAGAGAAGACAGTAGTTCTTGATTCTGATAATGGCAGAACAAGTAATTTGGACCAAACCCTCCACTGAAGAACAACTAGAAAATCTGGACAAATATTTATTTAAAATAAATATCTTAAAGACATACCATTGCTAACAAGACAGTGAAGCACTATCATGCCAGACTCTAGGGCAGGATGGAGGCCCAGGAGAGGAAGCCCAGTATTCGGGATACCTTTTCCCTGGGGGTATTTTCTGATTTCAGAAGATATACTTGAACATCTGAGAGACTGAGCCACATGTTTGACAAGCCCATGGTACTTATTCCGGGGCACACAGAAAAAGGGAGGGTAGTCTTGAAGGGAACCTCTTACTTTGATTATAGAATGCTAGGGCCCTCAGTTGTCCTTGGAAACTGGAGATACGAGGAACTTAACAGTAGCCAGGATACACACTCACTGGAAGAAGATAACATCACCATAGGCTTCTGATTATTTCTACAAACAATTTTTTTTTATCCAATGCTTAGCACAACCATTGTCAGAGTCTAAAGTAGAAAAGACAACATGAACAAAATCCAGAAGAAACAACCGACAGTAAACAGAGAAGTGCAGTGGGTTAGGCTATTGGAATTATCAGACACCGATGTCAAGATAATGACAGAAAAGCATGTAAATGACTAGAGGATTTAGTGACAAGTTCTAATAAGCATAACTGGTGTCCCAGAAGGAGAGAAAAGAGAGAAAATAAAATGCAAGTACTATCTGGAGAGTTTTTCAAACTGATGAAAGTCATAAAGCCTCAGATTCAAGAAGCCCAATGAACCTCAAGTAGGATAAGTCAAAAGAAATCCAATCATAGAAACATCTTAATAAAACTGAAGGAAAAAAAAAATTAAGAAGACAGAGAAGAAATATTTTTAGTAAATTTTTTTTACTAGACAACCATTAGATTGACAGCTGATGGCAAAACTGAAGCAAGGAAAGCTGAATGAAACTGGAATGGTATCTTCAACAGGCTGAAATAAAATAATTGCCAACAAAGAATTCTTTACCCAGACAAAATATTCTACAATAATGAAGGTAAAATAAAGACATCTTTCGATTAAAAAAACCCTGATATAATTCATCATCAACAAACTCTTGCTAAAAGAAGCAAAGCATTAAAGAGTATTATTCAGGTGGAAGGAAAATTAGCCTAGGTGTAAGTTTGATGATGCAAGAAAAAATAAAGAGCAATGGCTCATCCATATAGACAAATGAAGTCATACATGCTACAACACGGTTGAACCTTGAAAACATTATGCTGAATGAAATAACTTAGTCACAAAAGAATGAATATTGTGTGATCCCACTTATAGGAAATATCTAGAATAGGCAAGTGTATACAGACATAAGCTTACTAGAGATTACCAGGAGAGGGTTGAGGGAGAGGAAAAAGAGGACTCATTGCTTAGGGAACATTGAGCTTCTGTTAAGGATGACTGAAAAATTTGGAAACAGATAATGGTTAT
Source organism: Trichechus manatus latirostris (assembly GCF_000243295.1). Lineage (NCBI taxonomy): Eukaryota > Metazoa > Chordata > Mammalia > Sirenia > Trichechidae > Trichechus > Trichechus manatus. The sequence continues at coordinate 8,588,305 of NW_004444043.1, forward strand.
GGATGAATAACATAATAAAACATAATTAATGCCAGCTAATTTTACATGTTAAGAATATTGAAATGGCAAATGTTTTGTTACATATATATTTACCACAATTTTAAAAAAAAGTAATGGAAAAGAAAATTATGACAATATATCTAAACAAATGTATCTGAATGAATGTAGAAAAGATCGTAATTATAAAATCTGGTTATATTTAAAATGTCTGTTTAAGATCTTTTGGACTTTTTAAGCCCTCTCTCTCTCCTCTCTCTCTCTATATGTAACTGATTAAAAAATAAAAACTTTTAAAGGAAAATAAAAGAACAGATTTCTGTTTCCTACCTACAGCAACCAAATTTCTTTTTAATCTTTATCTACAGGCATGTCTCATTTTAATCAAAACTCTTCAAGAAAATTGAAGAGAATACTTTAACTCATTCTATGAACACAGGATTATATTGATAATAAAACTAGAAGAAGAGATTACAAGAAAAGAAAACTGCATACTAATATCCTTTATGAACAAAAATGGGCAATTTTAAGCAAAATTTTAGCAACCAAGACAGAAACTATATAAAATGATTAATACTTAATGACCAAGTGGGATTTATATCCAGAATGGAAGGTTGGCTTAACATTTAAAAATCAATCAATACAATTCTCCATATGAATATTTCCATACATGAAGAAAAAACATTTAATAAAATCTAATATCCATTCCTGATAAAAACTTTCAGCAAACTAGAGACAGAAAGGAACTTCCTCAGCCTGATAAAGAGCATACAAGAAAAAACTTATAAACTAGCATCATTCTAGTAAAAAACTGAAGGCTTTTTCATAAGATCAGAAACAAGACACAAGTGTTTCCTCTCACCACTTCTACTAAACATTTTATTCCAGATTCTAGATGGTGAAATAAACAAGAAAAAGAAATAAAAGACATCCAGATTAGAAAGGAAGAAGTAAAACATGATTATCCATATAGAAGATTTGATGGAATCTACAAAAAAGATACTAAAACTAAAGAGTGATTGGAAAGGTTTCAGAGCTCCAGCGGCATAGTGGTTAAGAGTACGGCTGCTAACCAAAAGGTCGGCAGTTCGAATTCACCAGCTGCTCCTTGGAAACTCTATAGCACAGTCCTACTCTGCCCTATAGGGTCTCTATGAGTCAGTATCAACTCGATGGCAACAGATTTGGTTGGTTGGAAAGGTTTCAGGATACAAGATCAGTAAGCAAAAAGTCAATTGCATTTTATATACTAGCAACAAACAATAGAAAATTGAAAGTAAAAGATATCATTTATAATTGCATAAAACACTATGAAACACTTAGGGATAAATCTGACAAAAGATGTACAAGATCTATACAGAAAAAACTACAATTTTCAAATTAAAGAAGAAATAAATGGATTGATACATAACATATCCATGGGTCAGAAGACCCAATATTGTTAGTATGTCAATTCCACCCAAATTGATCTATGTTGTCGTTATTGTTGTGTGTGAGTCAATTCTGACTCAGAGCGACCCCATGTGTGCAGAGAACTGCTTCACAGGGTTTTCAAGGCTGTGACATTTCTGAAGCAGGTCATCAGGCCTATCTTCCAAGGAGCCTCTAGGTAGGTTTGAACCACCAACCTTTGCAACTAGTGGTGGAGTACTTAGCCATTTGCACTACCTAAACCAACCAAAACCAAACCCATTGCCGTCGAGTCGATTCCAACTCATAGCAACCTATAAGACAGAGTAGAACTGTTCCATAGGGTTTCCAAGGAGCAGCTGGTGGATTTGAACTGTCAACATTTGGTTAACAGTCAAGCTCTTAACCACTACACAGCACCCAGGGATTCCAAACTCTTAATTAAAGTTCCAGCACTCTTTCTTATGAAATATACAAACTGATTCTAAAATTTATATGGAAATGTCAACAACCTAAAAGCTACTAACCCTATTGCCCTCGAATTGATTCCGACTCATAGTGACACTATACACGAACCAAGGACCTAGAATAGCCAAAACAATTTTGAAAAAGAAGAACAAAGTTGGAGGAGTAACAGAACCTGACTTCAAGGCTTATTATAAAGTGACAATAACCATAACAGTGTGGTATTGGTGTAAAATAGACAAAGGTCCACAGGGCATGGCTGTCAAAGCTGCATAAACCCAGAGGGCTGAATATTGAGCCACAGAGGATTACTCTAGGGCCTTGAAACCTAATGGAACTTGCCCTGCTGGATTTCAGACTAGCTTTGGACCCGTGATCTCTTTATTCCTTCCATTCTCTCCCTTTCAGAATGGGAATATCTATCCTATATCTATCCCATCATTGTATTTTGTAAGCAGATAACTTGGTTTCTAGTTTCACAGGCACACAGATGGAAAGAAATTTTGCCCCAGGATGGATTATAACCAGAGTCTCATCCATGCCTGATCTTGTGTGGTTATTTTGGGTTTTCTATCATGGGCAGCCAAACTTAATACTAACTAATATAAGGACAAACAGAAAGTACAAAGTATATCAATAATAACAATAGATATAAATGGACTAAAATACAATTTAAAGGAGGAGATTGTTAGATTGGATTTAAAAATATTCCAGCTATATACTCTTTAGTAGTTCCTTGACTACTAGCCGAAACGTTGGTGGTTTGAACCTACTCAGAAGTACCTCAGAACGTAGGCCTGTGATCTGCTTCTGAGAGATCACAGCCTTGAAAACCCTATGTTGCAGTTCTACTCTGCACACATAGGGTCACCATGAGTCCGGATCCATTAGACAGTAACTAACAACAACAGCATATACTCCTTAAAACCCAGAATTAAAATATCAGGACACTGGAAGGTTGAAAGAAAATTGTTTCAGTCCATAAAACTAATAGCTTTATAGGATAAAGGTGAAGAATTAAAGATTTCTAGAGCTTGACTGATGTTGTTTTGCCATGTTAAAACAAAAATCATGAGTTCCGGCAAAATGGCGCTCTAGGCAGAAGCACCACGCCGTCCCTCCACAACAAAGATCCGAAAAACTAAGGCGAACAGA
>NW_004444043.1:8591645-8592780 GCF_000243295.1 Trichechus manatus latirostris
CCCAACTCAGCCTCCTCTGCTTCCCGCAGAAACAGCAACTGCTTGGATTCCACACACCCGAACGGGTGGCTATCTGAGTGCCTTTTGTTGGCTGCTGGTGTTGCTTTTTTTCCGCTTCTTTTTATTTCTTCCTTGCCTCTCCCCACCTCCCCCTCCTTTAGCTCAAGTACCTCGCTCCATGCGCCATCTTTGCTTCTTTCTGAGGGGCTGCAGAGCTCCGGTAATTTATGATATACGCTTTCCCACTCTCTACCCTTCTTCACCCACACTTGGCCCCCACTGCTTCCCACGGACACAGTCTCTTGTCCAGAAACATCAGCCCGCACTAGCTGGCTCTCTGAGTGCCATTTGTTGGCTGCTAGTGTTGCTTTTTTTTTCTGCTTCTTTTGACTTCTTACTTGCCTCTCGCAACCTCCCCCTCCCTTCGCTCAAGTACCTGGCTCTGTGCGCCATCTTTGCTTCTTCCTGAGGGGCTGCGGAGCTCCGTTCGAGTGTGGAACTGCTTCCCGGTTTGGGCTGCCACACTGGTGGGATCCCGGGGATTTTGTTCATTTGTTTGTTTTGAACTGTTTGTATGTTTTCTTTTCCTTCTCTTGAGTTGGGAGCCCTTCCTGAGAAGGCTGAGCTGCGCGGCAGGGAGAAGCCCCTTCGGCTTCCACAGACGTGTAGAGGGATCCCTGAGGGCATTTCTTTTTATGTTGGTTTTTTTTTTTTTCTGTTTCTTTGGGGGCCTTTCTTGTTTTGTTTTGTTTTTTTTAATTCGTTTTGTTTTCTTTTTCCTCTTTTTCCCTTTTTGTCTTTCTTCATTGCTCAGTTTCTTGTCTCTCTGTATCTTCTTTCTCTTTCTGTTCCCTGAATACCTAGCGTTGCAGACCTCTACGCCTTCTAGCCAGGTTGTACTACAACACCTGAGAGTGACTTCCACAGACCTCATAGCTGCACCGGTGGGATCCCTGGGAACTCTGTGGTTCTTTAACCTTTCTGATTCTTATTTATTCATTCTTTTCTTTTCTTCTGCCTCCCCTTTCTGTTTTTCTCCAAATCATAGTTGCTCATCTCTCCACTCCAACGGCAAACTCCCCTAGTATTCTTTTTTGTTTGTTTGTATGTTTTTTGGCCCCTGTTCCTCTCTCCT
>NW_004444043.1:8599454-8613467 GCF_000243295.1 Trichechus manatus latirostris
AAAAAAAAAAAAAAAATCATAATAGGCCAATAATAGAAATTGATTGAAGTTTAATTTATAATTTGCAAATTGGGGTAACATTTCAACTAAAACCAAAACCAAAACATTTGAACTGCGAAGTGAACAATGTTCCAAAAATGAGCAGAACTTCCAAAATTCTTATGCCACAGCTTATTAACATTGCCATGGAAACGGGGGCCTGAACAGTGTTTACACAATAACATTTTACCCTAAAACACAACTTCTAGTCTGACCCTGGAGTTTTTGTTTCCTGAAACTGAATGAATTCTTCAGAAAAGCAAAATGTCTAATGCAGAACGATCTTATTAATTAGCAAGACAATTGTCAGTGGTGTCATTAGGGGAGTGTGGTGGCTGTGGACCCCACCAGGTGACACTGTCAGAGGAAGTGATACCAAAATGCCTGTCTATAAAATCTGTGTGCAGTGTTGCAGCAGAAGTTTATTTATTTATTTACTTTTTGGAGCAATTTAAATTTTTACTGGAATTTTTAGAAAGAGTATCTAAGGGAAATTCCATTTCTTGCCATACAACAAAATTGCCCTGATGCTCTGCTTCACTCATTTTAATTCCCCCAGGGAATCAGGTCAGTCGCTCACAAATTTCTCTCCTCTCTCTCACTATACTTTCTATCTCTCAAACGTACAGCCCATACGGCTTTTCTTTCTCTCACTCATTTACCTTTCTGTCTCCATCTGAATTTCTGGCTGTAAGACAATATAATGTTATGGTTCAGAGATCACCCATGGTGGACAGATTTCAGTGGAGTTTCCAAACTAAGACAGACTAGGAAGAAGAACCTGGTAGTCTACTTCTGAAAAAATTGGCCAGTGAAAACCTTATGAGTAATAGTGGAACATTGTCTGAAATAGTGCTAGAAGATGAGCCCCTCAGGTTGGAAGGCTCTCAAAAGATTGCTGTGGAAGAACTGCATCCTCAAAGTAGAGTAGACTTTGATGATGTGGAGTAAAGCTTTCCAGACCTTCATTTGCTGAGGTAGCATGACTCAGAATGAGAAGAAACAGCTGCAAACATCCGTGAATAATCAGAAAATACAATGTACAAAGTATAAATCTAGGAAAACTGGAAGTTGTCGAAAATGAAATGGACCACATAAAGATCAGCATCCTAGGCATTAGTGAGCTGACATAGACTAGTACTGGCCATTTTGAACTGAACAATCATATAGTCATATAATCATATAGTCATTCACGCTGGGAATGACAAATTAAAGAAGAATGGCATTGCATTCATCATCAAAAACAACATTTCAAGATCTATCCTGAAGTACAATGCTGTCAGTGATAGGATAATATCCATCCACCTACAAGGAATACCTGTTAATATGACTGTTATTCAATTTTATGCACCAACCACTAATGCCAAAGATGAGGAAATTGAAGATTTTTACCAACTTCTGCAGTGTGAAATTGATCAAACTTGCAATCAAGATACATTAATAATTATTGGTGATTGGTATGTGAATTTTGGAAACAAAGAAGGATTGGTAGTTGGAAAATATGGTCTTGGTGATAGAAATAAGGCCAGAGATTCCATGATAGAATTTTGTAAGACCAAAGACTTCTTCATGGCAAATACCCTTTATCAACAACATAAACGGCAACTATATGCGTGGACCTTGCCAGGTGGAATACACAAGAATCATACTGACCACATCTGTGGAAAGAGATGATGGAAAAGCTCAATATCATCCGTCAGAACAAGGCCAGGGGCTGACTGCAGAACAGAAATTGCTTACATGCAAGTTAAAGTTGAAGCTTAAGAAAATTAGAGCATGCCCACGAGAGCCAAAATACAACCTTGAGTATATCCTACCTGAATTCAAAGACCATCTCAAGAATAGATTTGATGAGTTGAACACTAATGACAGAGGAACAGACGAGTTGTGGGATGACATCAAGGACATCATACGTGAAGAAAGCACAAAGGTCATTAAAAAGATAGGAAAGAAAGAAAAGACCAAAGAGGATGTCAGAAGAGACTGAAATTTGCTCTTGAATGTAGAGTAGCTAAATAATGGAAGAAATGATGAGGTGAAAGAACTGAACAGAAGATTTCAAAGGCTGGCTTGAGAAGACAAAGTAAAGTATAATAATGAAATGTGCAAAGACCTGCAGTTATAAAACCAGAAGGGAAGAACATGCTCGGCCCTTTTCAAGCTGAAAAACCTGAGGGAAAAATCCAAGCCTCGAGTTGCAATATTGAAGGATTCTATGGGGAAAATATTAAATGACGCAGGAAACATTAAAAGAAGATGGAAGGAATACACAGAGTCACTGTACCAAAAATAATTGGTTGACGCTCAGCTATTTCAGGAGGTAGCATATGATCAAGAACCGATGGTACTGAAGGAAGAAGTCCACACTGCACTGAAAGCACTGGCAAAAAACCAGTCTTCAGGAATTGATAGACTATCAATTGAGATGTTTCAACAAACGGATGCAGCACTGGAGGTGCTCACTGGTCTATGTCAAAAAAAAATTTGGAAGATAGTTAAGTGGCCAACCAACTGGAAAAAAATCCATACATGTGCCCATTCCAAAGAAAGGTGATCCAACAGAAGGCAGAAATTATCAAACAATATCATAATGTCACACACAAAATTTTGCTGAAGATCATTCAAAAGCCATTGCAGCAGTACATCGACAAGGAACTGCCAGGAATTCAAGCCAGATTCAGAATAGGACATGGAACAAGGGATATCATTTCTGATGTCAGATGGAGCCTGGCTGAAAGCAAAGAACACCAGAAAGATGTTTACCAGTGTTTTATTGACTAAGCAAAGGCATTTGACTCTGTGAATCTTAACAAATTATGGATAACACTTCGAAGAATGAGAATTCCGGGACACTTAATTGCACTCATGAGGAACCTGTTCATAGACCAAGAGGCAGTTGTTTGAACAGAACAACGGGATACCTCACAGTTTAAAGTCAGAAAAGATGTGTGTCAGGATTCTTTTACCATACTTATTCTATCTGTATGTTGAGCAAATAATCTGAGAAGATGGATTATGTGAAGAAGAATGGGGCATCAGGACTGAAGGAAATCTCATTAACAACCTGTGATATGCAAATGATACAACCTTGCTTCCTGAAAGTAAAGAGGACTTGAAGCACTTTCTGATGATCAAAGACTACAACAGCCTTCAGTATGGGTTGTATTTCATGATAAGGAAAACAAAAATCCTCACAACTGGACCAATAAGCAACATCATGATAAATTGAGAAAAGATTGAAGTTGTCAAGGATTTCATTTTACTTGGATCTGCAATTAACACCCATGGAAGCAGCAGCCAAGATCTCAAATGACTTATTGCATTGGGCCAATCTGCTGCAATAGATCTCTTTAAAGTGTTAAAAAGCAAAGATGTCACTTTGAGGACTAAAGTACACCTGACCCAAGCCACGATATTTTCATTCGCTTCATATGCATTCGAAAGCTGGACAATGAATAAGGCAGATTGAAGAATTAACAACTTTGAATTATGGTGTTGGTGAAGAATATTGAATATACTATGGAATTCCAGAAGAACAAACCAATCTGTCATGGAAGAAGTACAGCCAGAATGCTACTTAAAAGCAAGGATGGCGAGACTTCATCTCATGTACTTTGGATATGTTATCAGGAGGCACCAGTCCCTGGAGAAGAACATCATGCTTGGTAAAGTAGAGGATCATTGAAAAAGAGGAAGACCCTCAAGAGATGGATTGACACAGTGGCTGCAACAATGGGCTCAAGCATAACAATGATTGTGACTATGGCAGGGGGCTGGGAAGCGTTTTGTTCTGTTGTACGTAGGGTTTCTGTGAGTTGGAACCCACTCGATGGTACCTAACAACATAACAATATGGTTCAGAGCATGGTCCCTGGACCCAGATTGATTAGCTTTGTACCCTGGCACCGTCACTGTTGGTTTCTGGCCTTGAACAAGTTTCCTAATAGAATTGGTTGGTAAGCATTGAGTGTTTACCTCGTGCCAGGCAGGTATTAGGTGACTGGCCCAATGTCACATAATTGGTTAGTGATAGAGGCAGGACTTGAACTCAGGTAGCTTGACTCCAAAGTCTGCACTCTTCAAGACTATTTTATTCTACCATGATTATGTTTTAGTTTTCTCATCGTCAAAATGTGGATAATAATAATAGCTTCTCATGGCAAGAAGGGTAACGTATGAGAAGAATGTTAGTTAGTATCTTAATTACATAATATATTATTTTTCCCCTGACATTAAATGCTCTTTTTTTTTTTTCAGTTATTCCTGGTATTGTTTTTTTTTTTGAGAACTTTATTATTTTTTATAAAAATATTCCTGTGGTTAGTTATAACAACAAAAAATTTTTTTTAAAGCTCAGTTTACATGTATTAATATACCTACAAGGCAAATACTCTATGCTAATTTACCTTTTACACCTTCTAACGCCCTCAGGTGGGAGCTGTCATTATTACTCTGTTACAATGATGCTTCAAATCGTGTGGTTTTGTCTGCACAGGCTACACGCACTCGCTGTTGTTTTCGTTGCTGCTGGTGTTGTTATAGTCACTGATTTTGTCAAATTTTCTGGTGTTTCAGCTACAATAGTGTGGTAATTAGTATTTGTGAACCTATATCAATGACTTTTTTGAGAATGAAGTATTAATTAAAGAAAATGAAGGAATGATATACGGGAATTACTATTTACGAGTAACATTAGTACCAAAAACATTATTAAGGATTCTGTATGGTCTAGTACAGGAGGAGATCCATGGATGGGGAGTGATACCATGAGTTACTTCACTGGGTGATGCTAAGCCTAGTGATGCCACTGACTGTTGTTTGACTTAACGGTGATTTTTTAGGAGACCAGTTTCTGCAAGACTCAAGGTTCAAAAGGACATCTAAGGGCAAATGGCCTAGCTAGGTCACCCTAACTCCATGGACCCCAGAAATATGGATTCCAGGAGAACTAGAATGGCTTTTCAGTCATAATCAGAAACAGGAAATTCAAGAGAAAGATTAGGTTTTGGGAAATTATAATGAATTCATTTAGTTATCTAAAAATGCAAATTAAGGGACTAGGTAGGTAACTTACTGAGGGAAAGTAGGCTAGAATAAATAATAGAGATAGATGGGGTTTATTTAGAAAAGGACACCATATTTGGTAAAGTAGAGGGTCAGGGAAAATCAGAGAAACCCTCAATGAGATGGACATAAACATATCAATGATCATGAAGATGGTGTAAGACCTGACAGTGTTTTATTCTGTTACATACATAAGCTCGCCATGAGCTGGAGCCTACTCCACAGCCGGTAACAACAACATTGTAAGTAGTGCAGTGATTGTTAAGCTTGACTGTGAATCAGAATTACCTGGAAGGCTTGTTAAAGCACAAAATGCTGGGCCCACCCCAGAGTTTCTGATTCAATTGGTCTGAGATGGGGCCTGAGAATTTGCATTTCTAAAAGGTTTCCAGGTGATATAGATTTACTAATCAACGACTTAGAGAACTTCTGCTACTTGGCTCCAGCTGCATGTATCACGAGGAAATAGATTCCAAAGCTGCTTCAGTGGTTCTGAAAGCTGACTACACATTAGAATTATCTGAAGCATTTTAAAAGCATATTGTTAGATGCCTTCAAGTCAGTTCTGACTCATAGCCACCCTGTGTACAACAGAACAAAACACTGCCCAGTCCTGCATCATCCTCACAATCATAACCATGTTTGAGCCCATTATTGCAGTCACTATCTCAATCCATCTCACTGAGGGTCTTCTTTTTAGCTGACCTTGTACTTTACCAAGCATGATGTCCTTCTCCAGCAACTGGCGCCTCCTGATAACATATCCAAAGTGCGTGAGATGAAGTCAAGCCATCCTTGCTTCTAAGGAGCATTCTGGCTGTACTTCTTACAAGACAGATTTGTTCGTTCTCCTGGCAGTCCATGGTATATTCAATATTCTTCACCAACACTGTAATGCAAAGTTGTTAATTCTTCTTCAGTCTTCCTTATTCACTGTCCAGGTTTCGCATGCATATGAGGAGATTGAAAGTACTATGGCTTGGGTAAGGTACATCTTAGCAGTCAAAGTGACATATTCATTTTTTAACACTTTAAAGAGATATTTTGCAGCAGATTTGCCCAATGAAATATGTCATTTGATTTTTCCCCATTAATAATACTTTTAATTTTCCAAGTCTTTAAATTTATATAAAAGAACTCATATGTATTTTTCTCTGACTTGCTTTTTTCACTCATCATTCTATTTCTGAGATTCATCCATATTGATATGTATGGCTCTACTGCATTTATTTTCTTTTATTGTGTTTTAGGTGAAAGTTTATAGCACAAATTAGTTTTTCATTCAAAAATTTATACACAAATTGAGTTGTGACATTGATTGCAATTCCCACAATGTGTCAGCATTCTCCCCCTTTCCATTTGTCTAATTTTCCTGTCCCTTTCTGCCTTCTCATGTTTGATTTGAGCAGGTGTTGCCCATTTGTTCTTGTATACTTGACTGAACTATGCAGCACGTTCCTCACGTGTATCATTGTTGGTTTTATAGGCCTGTCTAATCTTTGGCTGAAAGGTGGACTTCAGGAATGGCTTCAGTTCTGAGTTAGCAGGGTGTCTGGGGGCCCTAGTCTCGGGGATTCCTCCAGGCTCTGTCAGACCAGTAAGTCTAGTCTTTTTTTTGTGAATTTGAATTTTGTTCTACATTTTTCTCCAGCTCTGTCTGCCACGCGCTGTTGCGATCCCTGTCAGAGTGGTCAGTGGCGGTGGTAGCCAGGCACCCTCTAGTTCTTCTAGGCTCAAGCTGGTGGGGACTGTGGTTCAAGTGGTCCATTAGTCCTGCGGACTAACATTTTCTTTGTGTCTTTGGTTTTCTTCATTCTCCTTTGCTCCGAACGTGATGAGACTAAATCACGTACCTTAGATAGCCTCTCAAAAGCTTTTAAGACCCTAAACACTACTCAACAAAGTAGAATGTAGAACATTTTCTTTATGAACTATATTATGCCAATTGACCTAGATGTCCTCCGAGACCATAGTCCCCAGCCCTCAGTAAATTGGTCCCTGAAGGTATTTGGATGTGTCTAGGAAGTTTCTATGACTTTGCCTTGATCAAGTTGTGCTGCCTTCCCCTATATTGTGTGTTGTCTTTCCCATCGCTTAAGTTAATTTGTCTAATATCTAATTAGTGAATTCCCCTCCCTACCCCTCCTTTCTCTTGTAACCATCAAAGATTGTTCCTTTTCTGTGTGTAAATATTTTCTTGGGTTTTTATAATAGTGGTCTCATACCGTATTTGTCTTTTTATGATTGACTTATTTTACTCAGCATAATGCCCTCTAGATTCATCCATGTCGTGAGATGTTTCTCAAATTCATCATTTCCTCTAGGTTCTCAAATTTGTTGGAGTACAATTTTTGTAGCATTCTGTTATGATCATTTTTATTTCAGTTGGGTCTGTTGTAATGTCCTCCAACTCGTTTCTTAATTGGGTCATTTGATTCCTCTCCTGTTTTTCTTTTATCAGTTTGGCCAATTGCTTGTCAATTTTGTTGATCTTTTCAAAGAACTAGCTTTGGTCTTATTGGTTCTTTCTACTGTTTTTCTGTACCCTTTTTCATTTATTTATGCTCTAATCTTTATTATTTCCTTTCTTCTGGTGGCTGTGGGCTCCTTTTGCTGTTCTCTTTCTATTTGTTCAAGTTGTAGGGCTAACATTTTTATTTTGGCCCATTCATCTTTTTTGATGTGTGTGTTCAATGCTATAAATTGTCCTCTGAGCACCGCGTTTTATGTGTTTCAAAGATTTTGGTATGATGTATTTTAATTCTCATTTGATTCTAGGAATTTTTTTATTCCCTCTTTGATTTGTTCTATTTCCCGGTTGTTTATAAGCAATGTGTTATTCAGTTTCCATGTGTTTCATTTTTTTTCTCCTTGCTCTTCCTGTTATTGATTTCTAATTTTATGGCGTTGTGATCACAGAGAATGTTTTGTATTATTTTGAAGTTTTGGATTTTATTCAGGGTTTTTTTGCAGCCTAAAATGTGGTTTATTCTGGAAAATGTTCCATGTGCATTGGAAAAGAATGTATACTTTGCTGCTGTTGGGTGGAGTGTTCTATATATGTCTATGAGGAGACGTTGGTAGATTTGGTCCTTTAGATTTTCTGTAACTTTGTTTAGTTTCTTTCTAGATGATCTATCCTTTACCGAGAGTGGTATGTTGAAGTCTACTATTATTTTGGAATTGTCTATTTCTCTTTTTAGTCCTGTTATAGTGTATGTTACATATTTTGGAGCCCTCTTGTTGGGTGCATAGATATTTATTAAGATTATGTCTTGTTGGTGGATTTTCCTTTCAATCATTATATAATGTCCTTTCTTGTCTTTTATGATATATTTTACCTTAAAATCAATTCTTCTGAGATTATTATTGCCTCTCTGGTCCTTTTTGGCTACTGTTTGCTTGATATATTTTTTACATCCTTTGATTTTTAATATATTTATTTCTTTTTGTGTCTAACACGTGTCTCTTGTACACAACGTATTGGTAGGTCATGCTTTTTTACCCATTCTGCCACTTTCTGTCTTTTCACAGGTGCGTTTAAGCCATTTACATTCAGTGTACTTATTAATAGATATGAGTTTATTGCTGTGAGATTATTGTGCTTTTTTTTTTTTGTTTTTTTTTTTGAAGTGCCGACGTTTTCTTTGTTCCTCTTAGTTTCCTGTGCTGAGTTCCTTTTGTTTGTGGGTTTTCTTTTCTTTTCTTTCATTATTATAGATTTTGTATTGACTAAGATTTTATGTTTTTCTTCTTTTTTATTCTAATGAGTAGGCTTGTTAACTTTCTTCGTGGTTACCTTGAAATTCATCCTCATCTTCCTCAATTTGAACCAGTCTTTTATTACTTGGTATTACCTTGACTTCCTCTCCATTTGAAAGTTTTATACCTACACCATTTATTCCCCCTTCTGTTGTTTTAATGTTGTCATCAGTTACAGATTGATGTCTCTGGTTCCCTGTTTTAAGTCTTTTAGCTTTGTTTTATGATTGAGAGTTCTTTACCTAGGTTGATATCTGGCTGATACCATCCTGTGTCCTAGACTCCGGTTGTTGTCTGATGTTGGTTCTCTAACCAAAGGACTCCCTTTAATATTTCTTGTAAGCTTTGTTTTGTATTTATGAATTCCTTTAATTTCTCTTTATCTGCTAAAGTCGTAATTTCGCCATCAATTTGAGTGAGAGTTTTGCAGGATATATTTTTATTGGTCAGCAGTTTTAGTCTTTCAACTTTTTATGTATGTCATCCCATTGCCTTCTTGCCTGCATAGTTTCTGCTGAGTAATCAGAGTTTAGTCTTATTGTTTCCCCTTTGTAAGTGATTTTTCCTTTTTGTCAAGCTACCCTCAAGATTCTTTGTGTTTGGTTTTAGCAAGTGTGATTATGATATGTCTTGGTACTTTCTTTTGGAGTCTGTCCTATATGGTGTTCATTCAGCCTCTTGGATGATCAATTTTTCATCTTTTATGATATTTGGGAAATTTTCTGCCAGCAAATCTTCAACAGTCTTCTCTGTGTTTTCCATTTTCTCCCCCTGTTCTGGAACTCCACTCATGTACAAATTTTTGCTCTTGATTGTGTCCCATGTAATTTTTAGGTTTTCTTCTCATTTGATTTATTGACTGCTACTTCCATGGGTGTTGATTGTGGATCCAAGTAAAATATAATCCTTGACAACTTCAATCTTTTCTTCATTTATCATGATGTTGCTTATTAGCCCAGTTATGAGGATTTTTGGTTTTTTTATGTTAAAGTACAACCAGTACTGAAGGCTGTAGTCTTTGATCTTCATCAGTGAGTGCTTCAAGTTCCTCTTTGCATTTAGCAAACGAACAAGACTGTGTCATCTGCAGGTTGTTAATGAGTCTTCCTCCAATCCTGGTGCCACATTCTTCTTCATATAGTCCACCTTCTCAAATTATTTCCACAACATACAGATTGAATAAGTATGGTGAAAGGATACAACCCTGATGCACATCTTTGAAAGTAAACCATCCCCAAATCATTCTTGTTAAATCAGAATCTCTGTTTTGTTGCTTTTTAATTTTCCCGGGTGATTTCAATGGATAGACAGGCTGGCTAAAAACCACTCTTTTGGTCATCTGATATTTAAGAAGCTAAAATATGGATTTTTATGTAAATTTTTTATTTGTAAAACATTGCAGGATTCACATAAAAAAATACATGGGCTCCTAAGTTTGCAAATCAAGGTAGATGACTAGGTGTGACATTTAGCTCAGGTGCACAGTTGTTATTGTTGTCGTTGTTAGTTACCATTGATTTGATTCTAACTCATAGCAACCCATGTATGCAGAAAACTAACTGTTCCATAGAGCTTTCAAGGCTGTGACCTTTCAGAAGCAGATCACCAGGCCTGTCTTCCAAGGCACTTTTGTCAACCTTTGAACTGTCAACCTTTTGGCCGGTAGTCAAGTGCTTAACGTTTTATGCCACCAAGGGACTCCTAGGTACACAATAGGCAGCTGAAATGTAAGACCAGAGCCTGGAAGATAAATTTAGATTTTGGTCATAGATCTGGATATGCATGTGTAACTTTAAAATGTGGGAACAAATTCAAGCAAGCAAATGCAAACCAAGTGTTTGATATTGTTCAATTAAAATGATTAGTTAAAAAAATAATAGCTTTTACAAACATCATTATTATTGCATTTTATATTTGCAGTATAATAAGTTTTTACATATACTCATAGTATATTCAAGATGTAAAGCACCTGAAGAGTTTTTCGTTCCAAGGTACAGATAGGAAGCTTACCTTATTTGAACAGGGATATTCTGATATTAACCATAATTTTGAATGATATCCACCATGAGCATGGTCAGTGACAGAATATACTTTCTGGCATCCCTGAGCTTGTGCTTTCATTGATTAGTGTATTGATTTCCTATGGTTACTATAACAACACAAACTTGGTGGTTTAAAACAACACACATTTATTCTATTACAGTTCTGGAGGTTGGAGGTCTAAAATTAATTTCCCTGGCCAAAACCAAGAGGTGGGTAGGGCCATGCTCTCTCCTACGGGATAATTCATTACTTTTCAATTTTCAGCTTTTACAGCTACATTCCCCGCATTCCTTGGCTCTTAGCCCCTTCTTCCTTCTTCAAAGTCAGTAGCATAGCATCTTGCTTCAGTGTTCATTGCCTTCATCTTCTAAAGTCAAATCTCTTTCCTTCTGCCTTCCTAAAACACGTATGATTGCATTAGAGGTCACTCGGATAATCTCCTCATCTCAAGATTCCTTAATCACGTCTGCAAAGACTTTGCCATATAAGCTAATATTCACAGGTTCTAGGGGTATTTTTGGTGGCTATTATTCACCATGGTTAAGAGCTATAGCCACTAACCAAAGGGTCAGCAGTTTGAATCCACCAGCTGCTCCTTAGAAACCCTATGGGGCAGTTCTACTCTGTCCTACAGGGTCACTATGATTTGGAATCTATTTGATGGCAGTGGGCTTGGTTTTTGGTTTATTATTATTATACCTATCATGATTAAATATAACATAACCAAGGCAATCAAAAGATTTTTGATCATGCACAAATTCAGGATGCCAGAAATGACAGTGAGGTAGGAATTTGGCTACTTAGCTTTCCAAATGCTGAGGCCACGTTCAAAGTCAAATTGAAGATTATGGCCAAACACTAAGGAAGAAGCTCAATTCCTTGACACCCCCTATGTATAACACATGGGTTTATAACTGCTTTTTATTAACTAACAATGTATCAAAAATTTTTACCAGGTATAAGTATTTTTCTTCAATTATTTATTTTTTTATTTTACTGTTGTTTAACCAGGATTTATCTAACTGTTCAGTATTTTTCTATTTTATGAATAGTATTGCTTTAAAGCTACTTGTTCATAACTTAAACATATTTGATTGTTTCCTTGAAATAAACTCCTGGAAGTGGAATAACTGGGTCAAGCATTTGAACATTTTCATTATTTCCATACAATTTGCCAAGTGCTCCCACTAATGCTGTTAAAACACAGGGTCAGTTCTCTGTACTTTTACATACACTGTGATTGGGATAAAAAAAAGTGCCACTCCACTGATAAAAATTCTAAAATGTTGTTGCTTATTTTGCATTTATTATTTTATGTTTATTGGGGGTAGTCAATTGTTTATCTGGGTATATTGGGGATGGGGAGTACTACTCCCTGAGAAACTTCCTCTACCTACAACCATAGTTTCACTAATTTGCCAAATTGATTTGCACCTCTGAATTTCCTTTGTAAAAACAGTCCAACGGTATGATTTTGCTTACAGGAAATCAGGAAAAAGTATCTATGGCATTAGAAGTTAGGATACTGGTAACTTGGGGTGAGGAAAAAGGGGACAGTGATTGAGAAGGTACACAAAAGGGGCTGTGGGGTGCTGATATTGTTCTATTTCTTTCTTTTTTTTTTTGGACACATTGGTGTATTTCCTTCTGGTCTTCTTGCTACATATTAAAAAAAAATTAAAGCATAAGTATCACATTATGTACCAATATGAATATTCTAGTTTCTTCTAAATATTGTAGTATTTTTCATGTTATTACAAAAGTTTTGTGACATTAAAAATACTTCCTTTAACAATATTCATTAAAGTGATGCAGTTTTGTCATTCATTTCTGAATGAAAAGCCAGGTTATTTCTAATATTTTAGCTGTTAGAGACAATGGTGAACTCAACTTTTTTTGTGAAGTATTTCCGCCTGTATTTTAGGGTTTTTTTTATTTATAGATTCCGAGTAGTCAAAACACTGGATCAAAATGTCTGAGCATTTTGGGATAATTCCTCACATTGAATTGTTTTCCAAAACATCTTGAGGCAATATACACACCAACAGTGTACGGGGAAAACCCACATCACTCTACCTGAATTATATTGTTCTATTTCTTGACCTGAGTGGTGGTGATTTTGTTTTGTTCATTTTATGGCTATTTACTGAGATGTATACTTATGATTTTTGCAGCTTTCTATACATGGTATATTTCACTTTAAATTTTTTTTAAAAAATAAATAAACAACAAGAAGCGCACACACACACACACACACACACACATTAGTACTCACGTCAGTGAATGCTCAGTTTAGGACACAATCTGCTTATTGGCAGTCAAATCTCTTTGCTTCAGAACCTGATTACTCACCGGAACCTATTATTTTAATTAGATAATTAAATTAAATCTTATTTAAACTGTTGAATTATTAAGGGAGAAGGACTGAGCCATTTCTATGAAAACTAAATTGAAGGCTTCAGAAACAATAACATCGAGTTGCTAAGCACATTGCTATCTAATCTGTCCATGAGAAAATTTTTTTTAAAAATGGGAAAATATAAAAATCTCAAAGTAGTCTACGTTCACATTGCTTCACAGATGTCTTCTTCAGCATCTTTAATTTCTCTCTGCACTTTAAGGAAACAAACTGGAAACCATAGACAATTCAGTGTGAGTGCTATTTATACATGATTATTACAAACTCCAAGCAGCAGACCCAGTTCCAAGAAATGGCCTTGGCCCATAGGTTTAGCAAAAATATATTCAGACTAAAATAATTATCTTAAATATGCTTTAATTTCCAAGAGGTAGTTGTTCAAACAGAACAAGGGGATACTGAGTGGTTTAAAATCAGGAAAGGTGTGCGTCAGGGTTGTATCCTTTCACCATACTTATTCAATCTGTACGCTGAGTAAATAATCCGAGAAGCTGGACTATATGAAGAAGAACGCAGCATCAGGATTGGAGGAAGACTCATTAACAACCTGTGATGTGTAGATGATATAACCTTGCTAGCTGAAAGGGAAGGGGCCTTGAAGCACTTACTGATGAAGATCAAAGACTACAGCCTTCAGTATGGATTACACCTCAACATAAAGAAAGAAAAAATTCTCACAGCTGGAC
>NW_004444043.1:8613567-8667499 GCF_000243295.1 Trichechus manatus latirostris
CTTACTGATGAAGATCAAAGACTACAGCCTTCAGTATGGATTACACCTCAACATAAAGAAAGAAAAAATTCTCACAGCTGGACCAATAAGCAACATCATGATAAACAGAGAAAAGAAGTTGTCAAGGATTTCATTTTACTTGGATCCACAATAAACATCCATGGAAGCAACGTCAAGAAATCAAAAGGCACATTGCATTGGGCAAATCTGCTGCCAAAGACCTCTTAAAAGTGTTAAAAAAAGCAAAGATGTCACCTTGAGGACTAAGGCCTGCCTGACTGAAGCCATAGTATTTTCAATTGCCTCATATGCATCTGAAAGCTGGGCAATGAATAAAGAAGACTGAAGAAGAACTGATGCCTTTGAATTATGGTGTCGGCAAAGAATATTGAATATATCCTGGACTGCCAGAAGAACAAACAAATCTGTCTTGGAGGAAGTACAGCCAGAGTGCTCCCTTAGAAGCAAGGATGGCAAGACTTTGTCTCACATACTTTGGATATGTTATCAGGAGGGACCAGTCCCTGGAGAAGGACATCATGCTTGGTAAACTAGAGGGTCAGCAAAAAAGAGGAAGACCCTCAACAAGATGGACTGACATAATGGCTGCAACAATGCACACAAACATAGGAAGGATTATGAGGATGGTGCAGCACCAGGCCGTATTTTGTTCTGTTGTATATGGGGTCACTATGAGTTGGAACTGACTTGATGGCACCTAACAACAACATGCTTTAGTCTACTTTTCCTTTTAGTGACTTTACTAATCAGTCAGTGTCCTGATCATATCAGATAAGAGGTTCATCTGACATATTTTAGTATCACAAAACCAAAACCCCAAACCCACCACCGTAGAGTCAATTCCAACTCATAGTGACCCTATAGGACAAAGCAGAACTTTCCTCACAGGATTTCCAGGGCTGTAAATCTTTATGGAAACAGACTGCCACATTTTTCTGCTACAGAGCGGCTGGTGGGTTCGAACTGCTGACCTCTTTGGTTAGTAGCCAAGCGCTTTAACCAGTGCTCCACCAGGGATCCTTTAGTATCACAAGACAATGAGAAAAACAATGATAGAATATGTGGAGAGCAAGAGAAATCAGAGGTGAAGAAATTTTGTTAATTGGAGAAGAATGGCAGATGAACAGTAATTAGCCCACAAATATACATGTTCACGTATCAACATACTCAAATTCTGCCTTCTGCCTCAACCTCCAGCCCTGACTGGCCAACCAAGCACAGATTCTCTCACCACATACAAGATTCACTTTTTCCAAAGTATTAAAACCCAGAGAGAAGAGTGACATAGTATCTTCTAAAATTGTAGTCATCAAAAGCAAAGGGATATATCCATTGTTGGGTTAAAGAACAGACGGACTAATCCAGCTATGCTTAATGCCACCGTAAAATAGGAGGGCGCGGGAAGAGATAGAGGAGATATGACCGAGAGAGAAATTAAACGTCAACAATTTATCCAGGGCTTTGGTTTTGAAATCAGAAAAGGTTAAAAAAAGAAAAACTTTTTTATATCACTATACTAGCAGTTATATTAACAAATTTGAATTATTTTTCTTTCAGTTACTCATGTGGGTGGGAGAAGGTTAGGCCCCATTATCTTTTCAGTGACTGGTGATTGATTCACATTCTGGAAAAGTTCCTTGTGAAAACGAGAGAGTAGTTTGAGCAATGGTTGAAGTCATGGACTATGAGCTTCTTGGTATAATGATAGCTGTTACAATCAAAGGGATGCAAAATTTCACAGATTCAAGAGATAAATAAATTATTATCTCTGTCTCTTTCTCTAAATACATATATATATATATACTCGTGTGTGTGTTTGTGTGTGTGTGTGTACTCAGACACTCGTGCAATTTAGCTTGTCTTAAAGAAGGAAAGAAAGATTTAACAAACCCTACCTATTTAACTGACCACTTAACCAGTAGCCACTGAGTCAATTCCAATTTGTAGTTACCCCATGTGTGTCAGAGTGGAACTGTGCTCCGTAGGGTTTTCAATGGCTGATTTTTCAGAAGTAGATGGTCAGGCTTTTCTTCCAAGGTGCCTCTGGGTGGACTTGAACCTCCAACATTTCAGTTAGCAGTCGAGCACAGTAACCATTTGTGCTAACCATTTGTACCTTACCTATTACCCCAAGTTCAAGTGCCAGGCCCTTTCCTGCTGCATAACTCTGGGATACAATAAAAACACACAGCTCTGGATCAGATCTTGAAGTATATGTACCTCCTTGGCCCCTGTGCTCTCACCAAAGCTATTTTCCCTCTGTCAACGAAGGGAAGTAATCTGAATCTGATAAAGCCTTTAACCCATGCAGCAATTCCCAGAAATATATTCTTCCATGAGTAAAGTTCTACGGACAGGGTGATGCTTACCTCAAAAATTAAATCTCAGGAGGCCCTGTGGTTTTAGGGCAGAAAGGCATGCCCTTCAAATAAGGTTAAGTTTAGGGAATTGCTGGTCGTCTAATCACAATGCCTTTTCTATAAAACATGCTAAGTGAATATTTGCTGAAATGAAATGGGCTGGTGTGGTAACCTGTCTTCAAGGCTGCTCCTTTTGCCTACATTAAATAATGCCTGGTATAAATGGACTGTCCTTACTTAATTACCCAATAAAACATGATCAAGGATGAGCACATAGGAGTGAAACAGCATGCCAGTTATATTATGAAGCCTTGAGCTTTCACTGCCTGAGCATCAAAAAACTAGTGTTTGAATGCATAAACAACTGTGAAGCTGGGAGGAGAAGAAAGCAGCAAAACACAGCTGTCCAGGCATGGCTGGAGCACCACTCTGCAAGCTATGTAACAGCTGTTGTGTAATTGCACATTTAATTCAACATTATGCTGAGCAAAAGGACAAATATTGTATGACCTCACTTATATAAAAAGACAAAAAAAGGCAAATGTACAGAGACCAAAGTTTATTAGTGGTTACCAGGGGCAGGAGGAAGGGGAAAAGGGGAAGTAATGAAAAAATTGCATTTATTAAGGGTGGGGTTGCACAACCGATTATTATAATTGCTGTCAGTAAATTGTACACTTGTAAAAAGTTGTATTGGCAAAAGTTGTATGATAGATACATTTACAACAAAAAAAAAGTAGGTGCTGAGGCTGCTTATGTACAACAAAACACCTCACAGGATTTGGTTCTTTGGTTTGGAGGTTTATGGTTTGGAGGTTTGGACGTCATGGTTTCCTGGGACATCCCAATGAATTGGCCTAATAATGTGTTTAGTGCTTCTGTTCTATCTCCTAGTTTGTTGTGTAGTGCCTGGGGTTTTAAAAGCTTGCAAGTAGCCATCCAAAGCACAACAATTGGTCTCTATTCACCTGGAGCAACAGAGGAAGAAGGAGAGTCAGGAATAGGAGGAAAATATAAAATCTGTGGCTAATTGCCTCCATGAACAACTGCCTCCTTTGCCACGAGAGTAGAACTGGATGGTGCCTGGCTACCATTACCATTTTGACCAAAAATCCCATAGAAGAATCCTAATCAAAAGGGGAAAATGCAGAATATAATTTTAAATTCTTATGAACTCCAGGCTTTCTGGAGACATGGAAGGTAGATGAACCCCTGGAACTATTGCCCTGAGATAATCTTTAAACCTCAAACCAAGAACTTACCCTGAAGCCAAAACACATTTTTGAAAAACAACGAGATTTTCAGAGAGCAAGAGAGAAGGAAAGAAAAGAAAGAAAGAAAAAGAGAGAGAGAGAGCAAGAAAGAAAACAGAAGTAGGAATAACACAGAAGTTTCTAGCTGGTCTTCATGCATGAGACACAGGAGAATCAAGAACTTTGGGGATGGTTCCCAACTCACCTGGAGTAAAGGAGAATGAAGAACACCAAAGACACAAGGAAAGTATTAGCCCAAGACAGAAAGGGCCACATAAACCAGAGACTTCATCAGCCTGAGACTAGGAGAACTAGATGGTGCCCAGCCACCACCAGTGACCTCCCTAACAGGGAACACAGCAGAGAGTGCATGATGGAGCAGGAGAAAAGTGAGGTGCAGAACTCAAATTCTAGTAAAAAGACCAGACTTAATGGTCTGACTGAGACGAGAGGAACCCTGGAAAGCATGAGCCTCTGGACTCTCTGTCAACCCAGCGCTAAAACCATTCCCGAGGCCAACTTTTCAGACAAAGATTAGACTGGACTCTGGGACATAAAGTGATACTGGTAAAGACTGTGCCTCTTAGCTCAAGTAGATACATGAGAATAAATGGGCAGCTCCTGTCTGGAGGTGAGATGAGAAGGCAGAGAGGGTCAGGAGCTGGTTGAATGAACACAGGAAATCAGGGGTGGAATGGAGGAGTGTGCCGTCACAGTATAGGGGGAGCAATTAGGGTCATATAACAATGTATGTATAAATTTTTCTATGAGACACTAACTTGAATTGTAAACTTTCACTTAAAGTACAACAGTAAAATGAAAAAAGAAAAAAAAAAAAGAACCTTAGGGATGGTATTGCCTTAGAATCTAGGGAAGTTGGCAAACTACAGGCCGTGGGACAAATCTGACCTGATACTTGTTTTTGTAAATAAATACTTATCAGAAGATGCCTACACCCATTCATTTACTTGTTTATAATTCAGCTCACACTACAAATGCAGAGTCCAGTAGTTGCAACAGAGACTGTTTGGCCCAGAAACCCCAAAATATTTATTATTTGTCCATTTACAGAAAAGTTTGCCAACTCCTGCCTTAAATGAATAAAAGATTAAACTTAAGTACTTGTGAGGGTGACTATTCACTTAGAGAGCCAAAGCAGCTGATTCTTGAACCTGTCTGTGAATTCTATTATGGAGAGGAGGGCTGGGAGAATCAATAGGAATAAGAATCAGAGTTTTGAAGTCACACTGGCCTGAGATCAAATTCTGTCTCGCACTTATTAGTTCTGTGATTATGAGTAACTTCCTTACCCTCCCCACATCTGTAAACTGGGGATTCCAGGTCAGGATGGACAGAAGAGTCAGGCTCCTGCACTTGATTTGGAGTAACTATTCCATCAATCTTTGTTCCTCTATCTAAATTCAGTATTCAGCAGAGCTGGCAATTTTCACTAGAAAAAAAAATGTTATTCTTAATAAACAGAGTTAAGAGTACCCAAAGTTTTTTTTTTATCTTGTTATTTAATCTTATAATATTGTTTAATCTTGTTCCCTTTGTAACTTTTACCGGAGCTTCAATACAATAAAGCATTGTACTTAAAATGGGAGTAACATAGTTAAAAAAAATGTTTTTTTAATGTTCCCAGCTGGAAACATTCATTTTAAGAATTTGAATCATTTGGGAATCCTGTTTAATGCGTTGTTTGTACAATTGCCTATATCAGTGGTGATAAATACAGACAAATTCCATAAACAGAAGTTGACTTTTAGCAAATGATATTACCATATTGCTAATTGTGGTAGTTTTGTATGACAGAGCACTTTTGAGTACCTTAAAAATCTTACTGACTTCTCTGTTATAAAATAAGATATAAAATAAAAATAATTTAGAGCTTCTGAAATCACAGGAGGTCTACTTATCTAGCACTGGAATAACACTTGATTGATTTGATTTTTCTTTTTTTTAAAGCTGACTTAGGCTAGGGTCTAGAAAGAGAGCCTTTCTTTCCCAAACAACACCCTGGCCAAGGTCCTGTCTTCATCAGCTTCTACTGAGAACAAATGCCCTTTTAGAGTCTGTTGTAATCCTTATAGTCTCTGATTCCAAGTGTGTCAGAGAATGGAAAGTTACATAGTAGCATGACAAGACAAAATGAAATAAAATATAATAATAATAATAACCGGCCTTCAAGGCCAGCGCAGCTGTGCTGCGTGCCCTTATCGCAGGATTCGGCTTTGTAAATTAATTCGTCTGCAAATAGTGCACTGTCTCCAGGTGCAGCTTCGGTGCTAGAGCGCTGGTTTCTTAAGGATTTAAGTTTAAAGTCAAAGGCTTCCTGCCCTAGGTGTTACCAATAAGTAGTGTCGTTTTCTTTTAGCTCCAAGTTTGTTCATCCAATCATATCCCAGTATGCAAATTAACCTTAGCCCATTCAGATAAAAAGGAACAAATAAAGCCAAGTGCTCGATCAGAACAAATTGCTGAGCCTGTCACCTGTATTCCAGGAACCGGATCAGAAATGTCCTCAGCCATGCCCGACTTACCTGTTCCACTCGCCAATTTGAAGATTCAATACACTAAGGTTAGTACACTTTACATTTGCTGCTTTGCCTCAGGTTTGTGAAAACTACAATTATTTAAAGCACAAGGGGTCAATTTAAGCAAACTTGCGTGAAAAACCTTTGAAAATATAGAAATGAAAGGCTTGCAAAATGCAAGTCTGGGTTTTGTGTCTTGCTCAAATAGCGAACTGCAAGCATATCTGACAACTTTTCATAAATTCATTTCTTAAAATTTTTCCAAGTGGTAGGAATTCTCCTCTAAATGAAAGGTTCTTGTGCAGAACTCAGTGGATTTTACTAAGCAGTTCTATTAACTTGGCATAGCCTGGGGGACATGTTTGATTAGAGAGGCAAATATTTAGCTAGAGACACTTATTTGAAAGAGCCACACGAGTGGGAAATAATGAAGAAGGAGACACACAGAGCACACTGAAAAAACGTGACTTTTTAAGATGCATAATTTAACTAGTGTCAAAATTGAATGACCTAAGTCTGATAACTGGATGAAAGCTCCTGTTTCCAAAAACCTCAAATGAATTCAAATCATTTAGTACATTTTAGGAAAGAAAACATTCTTATGTCCTCAGATAACTTTGTTTCTGTTGGATGCAGGTGGAGTAATTGTTAACAGATAAATATTTACAGAAACAAGAGCAGGAACCAGATCCACACTTAAAAATCCACAGCTAGCAAGAACTAGGAAATGAATCTTGTTGAGTCATTCTGAGACTATCTCTGAAGTTTGCCTCTTTCTCATTGTTACGTGTCTGCCTTCCTGCCAGGGTCTAGAACTCCAAAATTAAAAAAAAAAAAATATTGTAGCCAGAATCACTTTATTAAAGTTAGCTTTATGGTGTGATGCAGAAGGCAAGGTAAGAAAGGAAATTTTGCAACTCAGGAGAGAGCCATTTTGCTTTCTGAATTAACAAATGAAAAACCAAGAGCGTTAGGATTTAATGATAAAGAAGGCCCCTCTACTATTTACTCTTTTCCTTACTGAAACTGCAGATGGTTTTGAAATCCTAACGTCTGTTATATTTTCATTCTCATAAGCGCAGTGAATATGGAAGTTATTCAGCTGACTGGCTCTTTTCCTCAGAAAAGTGTCATTAGAGATCAGATTGTGCCTTTAACACAGTTAACCAGAGCTATGAAGTTTATCAATATATTATTTTCACAAGGTTTACTAAAGGAATGTTTTTCCAGTTAAATTTCACTACAAATGGGAACATGAAAAATGAGGTAAGTCCATACTCCCAAACAATGAACACTTGGCAAAGGTGTGCCCAAAAGATAACTCGACTCCAGTCTCCCCCACTTTCTTACCTAAGATTGTCCTTCACAAAGAAATTGTAATTTGAAGTAGGAACGTTTAAAAACACATAAAGATCGAAATTGGTGGCAATGGCTGGATTATTCCATTACTATTATTAGGGAGAGTCTTTTTTTTTTTTTTGCTATGCTACCTGGAAAGATCTGAATGTCACTTGTTTAAAAAATTTGGCTTTGCAAAAGTTTACAAGTCTTCCTTGCATGTGCGTTTCAAGGAAGCTTTAATGTGAAATATTTTTTCTGTTGAATTAAGCCTCATTTAATAGTTATTAAGCATGTAACAAACAGTACTAGACAAATAAGATGGTCCTTAAAATTTTACAAGCACGTTAGTAGTGTGGTCCCTTAACAGAGAGAGGTTTTTAAGTTTGAAATCTCCTGTCCACTTAAAAGTCATTGCACAAGAATGCCCCTCTAGGGAAACTGACTGACCTGAGTGTTCAAAAGAAGGCAAGATTCAAAGAGCAGGCATTTGCCCTTGCTTTTAAGGACGTTTCTGAGTAAAAATACCCAGTGCAAGTCAGTGAATTTTTTTTTGCTCACACATCTATATAAATCTGTTTTGCTCAGATAGCATTTTATTGTTTGATTTTTTGGCTTCAGCATTTTCACACTTGGGAGGACACCAGTTATGTATGTAATTAAATCTAAATGGTTGAGCTTTTTCAGATGGCAGGCGCTTTGCATTTTCTTTTAACTGTGTCCCACCAAAGAATTGTTGTGAACTTGCCCTTGCAAGAGGAGTTGAAAAAGTGATGGTTATTAACTGAGTTTCCTGGTTGCAAACCAAGTAAGCAAGGATTTTAGAGTGTCTGGTGAGTTCCCATTTGTGGTCAGCCCCTAAACTAAATCCAAAACTAGTTTTCTCTTGTTATTTTAATGCCATTCTTTATTTTCACTAAAATTGGTGGGGTAAGGTGGAAGGAAGAGACAAGCAAGACTAAGTAACAAAAAAATATTACAACTATGGTAGAAGAGCTACGTAGTCTCAAGCTTTAAACTGCTTTTCACCCAAACAAAAGAAGTCATTGATGCATTGTTTGTATTACTTATTCTCTAGTACAGTCTGATTATTTCTTTATTGGCGTGGATAAAACAGAGATCAAAGTTTTAAAATACTTTCTAAAATGATACTAGAGTTTTTGAAATTTAAAACCTCAATGACATCATTATAAGTAGGGACATTTTCATGTGGTGAAAACCAGGGGAAACTGCACTGCGGATTAGTAAATAAGCACAAGCAAACCTGTGCGCACCTTGCTTGCTGGTTAATCCACCCCCCCCCCCACCCCCGATGATAATCAACATAAACTCGGCTCCATCCCTATTCTTGTTATTTTCCCCCTTCTTGTTAAATGGGGGTTCCGGTGGCACAGTGATTAAGCATTTGGCTGCTAACCAAATGGCAGTTCGAATCCACCAGCTGCTCCTTGGAAACCCTATGGGACAGTTCCAGTCTGTCCTATAGGGTCGCTGTGAATAGGAATCGACTCGACGGCAAAAGGCTTTTTGGAATTCTGAATGAATCTCATACCTGCCAACTCAACCATTTCATTGAGCTTTTAAATGAAGAACTTCTTTGAAAGTTGTGTAATCATTGGGGAAATTATGTTACCTTTCCCTGCCTCGTGAGCCGTGGTGGCACCGTGGTTAAGCACTCGAGACTGCTAACCCAAACGTTGGCGGTTCAAAGCCATCAGATGTGGAGGTCTGCCTCCCTGAAAATTACAGTCTTGGAAACCCTATGGGGCAGCTCTACTCTGTCCTATAGGATTGGTATGAGTCGGAACTGACTGGACGGCAACCAGTTTGGTTTTGGGTTTTTTCTCGCCGCCTCTGTTAGATGCAAAATGAGGATAATAAAGATACTGATTTCTTAAGGGTGCTGAAAGCATGAAATGAATTTAATGCATGTAAAGCAATTGGAATAGTGTCTGGCATATGGGAAGTGATTGATTAATGTTAGCTATCCCTGTCCTGGCGCCGTGGTTAAGAGCTACAGCTGCTAACTAAAAGGTTGGCAGTTGGAATCTACTAGCCGCTCCTTGGAAGCCCCATTGGGCGGTTCTACTCTGTCCTACAGGGTCCCTGTGAGTCGGAATCAACTCCAAGGCAACGGGTTTGATTTTTTTTTTTTTTTTAAATCCCTGTCCTATTTATTTTTCAGAATCCTTCCAGTTTTTCCAGAATTTTCTCTTTTGCCCAACCTTTCCTACACTAGTTTCCCACAAATGTTCCTCTCATCTCGTTCTTTTCTCCTGGTTTGTCTGTAACTCTTTCTTGCACAGTCATGTCCTACGTAACAAGCATTGGACTGGAGTGGAGTCCCTAGGGTTTAGCCAGGATTTTAGAGATCAAGAATTTTCTCTTACAGGATTTGGTAACTTTCTTTATTTTCCATTCTCCCTTTACAACATTGTCTTTTGCCTTAAAAAAAAAGAAAAAAGGAAATCCAAGAAGACAAGGTTTCCCAGACAGGATTCAACCCCTAAAAATGATTACTCTTTAAACTTAACTCTGAGACTTAACTCTTTAAACAATAGTTTGTTCATTCTGGAATAGATCTTCATCAGCTAATGGCATTTCACACACACACACACACACACACACACACATAGAGGAATACATATATTTTATATTATTGCTAAAATTCGTTGTTTTATTCTGTGCCAAGGGCTGTACTAAGTTCTTTACAATGATTTTATTTAATCCTGACAATAACCCTATGAGGAGGCTATGATTCTCTTTCCACAGATGAGAAAACTGAGGAACAGAATCACTTCACCACCAGGGCTCCTTTGAATACCTAAGTAATTCGTCTAAAGTTGGAGCCCTGGTGGCACAGTGGCTAAGAGCTCTTCTGGTAACCAAAAGGTCAGCAGTTTGAATCCACCAGCTGCTCCTTGGAAACCCTATGGGGCAGTTCTCCTCCGTCCTATAGGGTAGCTATGGATCGAAATCAACTCCATGGCAACGGTAGCTAGTAAAAGGCAAAGTCAGGCTTTGAACGCTGGCATCAATCTGAGTCTTCACACTGATAAGTGACTTGTCTAAGGTCAATACAGCTACTTGGGACAGCACGTTGCCAAAATCCTGTTCTATCCTTTATTCTTTCATTTGTCCATGACTGATTACTGGAGGGGCCATGACCATGAGCCTTTCCAGCTGCTGCTCAGCTGTTCTCAGGCCAGCAGGAGGAAGTTTGCTGCCAGTTTAGAAAAAGAGGCGAACAATAGGGAAGGCTGGAAACAAACATGCTTTCAGCTTTGATCCAAGAGGTGGAATTTGGGCTGGGAGAGGCTGTGATACAGAGGGCTTTGAAATAGGTATACTATATCTATGCGAACTACATTTCTTCAGCTCACATAGAATAAATTCTGGCTGGAGTGGGAGATTACTTTCCTAGTTTTCCAGTAATATTATTTAACCCATTTGGGTTAAAGACATGCTTTTGATAGAGAAGAGTTATGAGTCATTAAGCACTATGTGCAAGGCATAATTGTGGTTTTTTTTTTTTTTTAACCATTATCTCTGGTCAAATTCTTACAAAAAATTCAAGCCACATGCATTTCCAAAACCCATGCTCTTTGCTCATTTCAGTCTACACCCTCCACCTCGCCCTTTCTCCTTTTTTCCTCCCCCTTATTTAATAAGTCATTGAATGGCTGTTTGGTGCTAGGTCCCATAATAGAAGGCAAATATTACCTCATGGAGCTTATATCCTAGAAACGTGGCAGGGGGCAGGGGGAAGCATGGGACAGAAAACAAGCAAGGAAGTGAATACTGTAATCACATGTTATACTTCATGCTAAAAAGAAGAAAACCGAAAGCTCAGAAAATATTCAGGGAAGAGCTTACTGTTGATGAGGTTGTTATGGAGGCTCTCTTTGAGGAAGGGACATTTAAGGTGAAGCTGAGGGATGCAGAAAATAAGGTGGTCATGTAGACTGGGGAAAGATCCAGAGGTGATAATAATATGTGTGAAGACCCTGAGGACAATAGCTTTGTATGTTCAAGGAATTATCGAAAGGCTAATATGGTTGGACTGAGTAAGAGAGAGAATGGGTGAGATGAGACTGGAGATAGAGGCTGGGGCCAGATTAGTCGATAGATTTTATTTGAGGGAAACCACTGAGAGATGTTAGGACAGGATTTATGTTCAAGGGCAAAGCTGATTGTGCTGGGCACTGCTTTCATTTGGGATACCTTCTCAACTCTTTTCTAAGGGAAGCAAAATCTGTTTGCTTGTGGCCTGGAAGCAGTTGAGCAAATAGAAGGATGGCTGTAGGGTGCAATAGTTTAATAAGATAAACTGAGCTTCGATTCCCTGCTCTTCTACTTAACGTTATAACCTTGGCTGAAATGATAATCTCCTTGAGTTTCAGTTCTCTTATCTGTAAACTGGGAATAATAATGACTACCTTGGAGAGTGGCTGTGAGGATTAAATGAAGTGAATTATGGAAAGTGCCTGACTACTTGTTCTTTTCTACATTTAACCCTCTCCTTCCCAAAATGACTCCAAGAATTCTAAAATTATTCAGTTCCCAAAGGTAGATGGGGCTTGTATTGTTTGTCACAGTTCAAAGCTGCTTTCATATAAAGTAAAACCCGTGAAAACGGAACCTGTGTAAAGCGGAAAACCGTCAGAGAAGGAAAACTCAAATATTTTCCGTTAAATAAGGAGCGATAGATAAGTGGTGACTGCACCCTGTCAAAGGCAGGAAATTTAGAAGACCCGGGAAAACACGGCAGTCCTGTCGAGTTCCAGCTGTCACAGGTTTCACTATATTTGTCTCATTTGGGGCTTATAATTACCTGCTACGAGGAAGCTGGAAACCTTGGTGGTGTAGTGGGTAAGAGCTACTTCTGCAAACCTAAAGGTCAGCAGGGAGCTAGAGAAAATGTTACTAGTAATCCGTTTTAAAGCTGAGGAAACAGCCCAGAGAACTTAAGTGGTGGCTTCCTCAAGTTTGCAAAACTTGTAAGAGGCAACTGAATTCTGAATCTTCTCATTTCAGATCTGATACTTTTCCACATGATATCATATTTTTTCCCTAAGTACTAAAATTGATAGTACTCAGATCTCATTGGATTGTCTCTAATAAGTGCTTTCCCACCTATTACTTCACTTATATCATTCATTCCTTACTCTGACTGAGGGAATGAAATTTGGATTATGGGAGAGAATAAGGGATGGTTTGGGTACTGGATCCTCAGACTGGATTGGGCCAACAGGGAGAAGGCACTCTAGAATAGTCCTCAGATTTGAATGTACATATGAGTCTTTTTGGGGTCTTGTTGAAATGTAGATTCTAACTCTGTAGGTCTGGGATGAGGTCTGAAATTCTGCATTGTTGATTAACTGCCTTCTAGGTTTTGCTCATGCTACTCAAGAAGTAGTCTGCTCACCAGCAGCAGTGGTCCGAAAGTTTTGAGTCGGCCTTTTAGTTTTCTTGCAGCAACCACTATCTGGTTACTTAGGGAACTGGTTTCTGGTTCCTCCCAGAAATTCAACCACACCCAGCCAGATTAGAACCATTTACCTTCCCCTTCAGAAAATGCCAGATCATGGCCACAAACTAGAGATCTCTGGAATCATTCATTGATTTATCTCCCGGAAGATAGTCATTCACTATGAATTTAATATTTTAATGATAGAAACGTCTATCTGTGATATGACATATTTTCCTTTTAAGATATTATGTCAACCCATATCTGAGAGCTGCTGTCTTGGCAAGTGTTTTTGTTCCCAGTTACCTGCCTGGCTTCATGAAAATCTAATCAACAAATATCCTAAAATAAATAACACATATCCTAAGAAAGGGTATCATCCGCATTTCATAAGGACTCTGGGTACTACCAGTGTTCACATGATTTCTTTAATCTGAACTTCACCCAGGGCTTTGAACCAGTTCATTCTGGTTCAAATCCCTGCTGAGAATTTGCATTTCCATCCCAGATATACTGAATCAGAATCTACAGTTTAACAATATCCCCAGGTGATTCGTATGTATTCATAAGAATTTTAACAAGATCCGCAATTGAAAACAAATTCTTGTTAAAATGTAGATTCTGATTCAGTACATCTGGAGTGGAAATGTAAACTCTCAGCAGGGGTTCAGACTGGAATGAACCAGTTGGAAGCCCTGACTTCACTGAATGGATTTGTCACTAACTGCTTGCCAGAATGAGAGGGCTGGGTGAGAAAACTCGTAAAGAGTATGAGAAGTAACTCTTTTGAAGAGCAATTCAAAGTTAAGGTTGTGTGTTTGTTTGTTTAGTTGCTGCCAAGTCAATTCAGACTCATGGTGACCCCTTGTGTGGTGTTCGAGTAGAGCTGTGCTCCATAGTTTCAATGGATGATTTTTCGGAAGTAGATCTCCAGACCTTTCTTCTGAAGTGCCTCTGGGTGGACTCAAAATTCCAACCTTTTCAGCCAAGCATGATTACCATTTGTACAATGCCTTTGAAATGGCCTGGTTAATCTGTAGGACGATGCGATACCAGTCAGCATAAAAGAAACCTCATGGGAATACAGACATTGTTAAAACAGAGGTACACTTGTCTCAAAATAGCAATTATTTGGCTTAGGGTAGTCATAGTGGTGGTGGTTTGGGTTTTCATGTGATCAGGGAATACATTACACGTTTACCAGATATAAGTTGCAGCATAGACAGAGCCATGTTCCAAAGAACTTGAGTAATACTTGTTTCATAATCAAATATTCAATTAAAATTCACCACTGAAAAAATAATGAGAAAATTAAATATTTACATAAATCTGGATTTTATAACACTGGTATGTTTTGAGTGTGTGTGTGTCAAAATGATGTTGGGGCAGTGTCTGACCTCCTCTAACTTCACAAGGGGGAAGGAGAATCAAGATCAACACCCCAAGACTAATTCCTATGAGGTAAAGTTCAGACCTGCCTCCTCTCTCTGCCATCTTTACCAATTCTGACACCAACCGTCCCTCCCACAGCACTCTTCTTGCTGGGTTCCATAATTCATTGCAGTGGCCACACAGAACTCACAGACCATTCTCACAGGTATGGGGTTTATTATGGAGGTAACAGGTTACAATGTAGATTCAGGGACACTTAGGATACAGTTCTTCGATCAGGACAGCCTCTTCTCAGCTGTACCCATAGGCAGGTCTCTCTCTGGCCCTCAGCCCTTCAGCCGGCCTCTGCCCTGCTCAGGAAAGTGTTACAAAGCTCTTTTAGCTCCGTTGATAAGTGCCCAGAGGCACCCCACTTCACCAGTAAGCCTCGGCCTAGAGGTGCTCAGTTCTAGCTCTGTGGGTTGGCAAGCCTAGCTCCACCAAGTTTCCAGAGGCAGCCAACTTCGCAAGCAAGCCTCCTGCCCAAGGGTGCTCAGCTTTCTTGTCTGTGGGATGGGAAGCCCACCACACTGTCTCCTGCCGATCTGCTGCCTCTGCTGCTCCTCATCTTCGGTGTTACAGCTCTCTCTCTTCATTTCCTGGTTCCAGGAGCTTCTCAGTGCAGGGATCCTGGGTCCAAAGGATGCACTTCAGTCCTGGCTCTTCTTTCTTGGTGGTGATGAGATCCTCCCTTCCCACCTCTGGGATGGCTCATTTTAAGCCTAGCGGGATGGCAAAACTGACCAATCCCCTCGTTAGGGTTTCATACACCTTATTTGCATAGTCCCACCTCCACAGGGTGCCATGCACCTTATTTACATTATTAGCCAGCTATCCAATCCCCTTTGTGGGTCACAAGCACCGCATTTGCATAGTCTCACCCAGTTATTTGGTGGGAGTTGCATAGACTATGGCTAGAAGGGCTGTAATTAGTAATTCACTGCACCATAGGATGTGTGTCAAAAACTCCCCAAAACTATAGGCATAGCTTCTAAAAGATACAAGGTGTTGCTAATATCAGGGTTTCTAATATTACTATATTTCTATATGATACCTTTATTACAATGCTGGAGTACTTAATGGAAATGTGTTCGATGGGAATTTGTGCAAATATTGCAGCTCTCAAAACTATTCCTGAACGACCACCTCCTCCACCTCAGGCCCTATTATCTGACTATTTCACCTCCTTCCCCAATAATTTTTAAGAAGCTGAAGGAATATAAATAACAAACAACTGAATTATGCTCTACATTTGACATTTTCATTAGAAGGAAGAGAACATGCAAGCAATTATATCATTGGGTTTTGATACTGGTAAATATTAGATATGTACAGAAATTTCTAGTACTCCTACATCTTACCTCTTTGATGCAAGGTATATTTAATATACCAAAGTTGTTGACAATTATTTTTGTTATCTGTGGTACAAAGTGAAAATGTGGCTCAGAACTGAAATCCTTTGGCATCTTTTCTTTTTCCTTGACTGAGCTGAAAAGGCTGGAGAGTTTTTTCAAACAACAAGAAAAAAAGAGTATATGCTCATATTACTTAAGTCAGACTAGAATGTAAAACAGAAATGAAAGGAAAATTATATTTCTCCTATTTTGTTTTGGTCACTCTGTCATTTTGTTTTCATTCCTTTGACTGCTGTTAAATATTTTTCCTCCCATCCGTTATTTCCTCCTTAATTTCCTTTTATATTTTTCTACATTGAATACAAGTGTTTTCCCTAGCTGCCTCGGATTTTGTTGAAAGTAGTTTCAGTGATGTTCACGCCCTTGCAAAGATCTAGCTTTGATTCCTTTAAATGTTTAACACCTCACCTGACTTTTGCTCAGAAACTCTTTTATTATTCATCCTTCACTCCCATCCCCCATGGTCTTTGGTACTTTGAGAGGTTCCTAACACTGAGAAGAGGAGCCCTTGTGGTACAGAGGTTAAAGTGCTTGCCTGCTAACCAAAAGTTTTGTGGTTTGAACCCACCAGCCTCTTCTCTGGAGAAAGATGTGGCAGTCTGCTCCCATAATGATTACAGCCTTGGAAACTCTATGGGGCAGTTCTACTCTGTCCTATAGGGTTCCTGTCAGTCAGAATTGACTCAATGGCAATGGGTTTTGGGGTTTACGCTGAGAAAAAGTTTACACATTTACAACACTTAACACTTACTACCAATGGAGGTCCTGGATGGTGTAAATGGCTTACAAACTTGGTTGCTAACCAATAAGTTGGAGGTTCGAGTCCAACCAGAGGTGCCTTGAAAGAAAGGCCTGCTAATCTACCTCCAAAAAAATCATCCACTGAAAACCCTATGAAACACTGACACACATGGGATTGCCATGAGTCAGAATCAACTGGATGGCAACTGTTTTTTTTGTTTGTTTTTGTTTTTTAATCCCTCCCTATTTAGCAACCCAGGTTCTTAGGTTTAGAAATTCACACAGGTGACAAAAAAGGAGAATCTCATCATGCTCCTTCTCCCTTGGTATATCTTAAAATAAATGCTTTGTGCGTTGAAAATGTGATCTGTAAACGTCTCTCTACCACCAAGAAAGTGTTCTCTTCTCTTATAGGATCTAGAACAACTGGCCCAGTTGTGGCCCTGTGGAGATAATGTGAATTTGGGGCTCCCTGAGTATCTACTGGAGGGATTCAAGAATTCTGTGTTTTAGCCATGGGCTCCAAAGTCTCATAACAGAAGATAGGGCTAACAGGTCTTTATTTTGCCCATTACTCAAATTCAGCTTAATCCAAGTCAGAAATGTTTTGAGGAAAGTGTTTATTTAAGTAGAATTGTAGCTTTACACCGAAGACATTAAGACATGTTAACTTTTACTTTGGAAAGGCTTTTCTTTTCTTTGTTAAATTGTGACTTATGCTTGAACACTAAACTGAAGCCAGCCAAGGACTACTTGTTAGGACTACTTGTCAATCAAATGAAATGTAATATGATGCATCTTTTAAAATCTGGCATATCTAAAATTTACAGAGTAAAAATCACTTTGTAAGTTCTCTCAACATTCTCAGTGATTGTTTCCCCATATAAGAAATGCTTGAAGTCCAAGAGTATCAGTTGCATCAATCCGTCCCGACTCATGGCAACTCCACGTGTGTCAGAGTAGAACCATGCTCCACAGTGCTTTCAACGGCTCATTTTTCAGAAGTAGTTCTCCAGGCCTTTCTTCCAAGATGCCTCTGGGTGTACTTGAACTTCCAGTCTTTCCATTAACAGCCAAATGTGTTAACTGTTTGCCTACCTGGGAACACCAGAGTATGCAAAAACCAGGTGCCATTGAGTAGATATCGACTCATGGCGACCCCATGTGTGCAGAGTAGAACTGCCATCCATAGGATTTTCATGGCTGTGACCTCTCAGAAGCAGATTACCAAGGCTTTCTTCTGAGGTACCTCTGGGTGTGTTCAGACCACCAACCTTTCAGTTAGTAGCCTAGAGCTTAACTGTGTGTGCCATGCAGGGACTCCTAGAATATGCATAAACCCGGTGCCCTCAAGTCAATTCCAACTAATAGTCACCCTACAGCACAGAATAGAACCTTCCCATAGGGTTTCCAAGGAGCAGCTGGTGGATTCAAACTGCTGACCTTTTGGATGGTATCCAAGCTCTTAACCACTGTGCCGCCAGGGCTCCAGAGTATGCATAGGCATCTATAATTTCCAATTGCTATTGTGAACTTTAAATTCATGTCTATTGTAAATGTATAGTATTCAGAAGTGTCTTCAGTCCGAAGTTCATAATTAGAATATAGTCAATATAATGGTTAAAAAGGACCGAAGAATTTTTGCTTTTATAGCATGATACCTTTTACTCAAAACTTGCTAAAGGCAAACAGCAAATGCAAAATGAATGTTGTCACCATTGTAGATCATTTCCCCAGGTCTAAAATAGGTTTCATAATTATTATAATAAACATTCATTAGCCTACACTTCTCCATATAGCCATTTTATATGGCTACAGTAAGGATGATTCTCCAAAAACATTTCATCACATGGCTAGCTAGAAGGTAAATGCCAAATGTGAAGCTAATAAAATTAAAACAGAAAAATAAACAAATAACTAAAGGTAGTTTCTACCAATAAATTCTCTGTAAGAAAGAAAAGAGCAATACTTGGCATTAGAGCTCAGTATCTATGCTGAGTTCTGCTTTTATTCTGAAAGGCTTCTGTTTGTAGGAGAACATAATCTGAAGACTGTACTGCTATGTCACTCTATTCTAAAGCCTTCTTGCCTCGTGGATGGATGATTAAAATAATCTCCAGATGAATCCCCTGAACTCTTTCAAATCAGTTTTGGGTAATTTTTCGGTATTCCTGAAACATTTATTTGATTGTTTTACTCTCTCAATATATGCAGAATAAAGTCTAAACTTCTCACTCCAGGAGTCAATATCCACTACAAACTGACTTTGTTTTCATTGTCTGAGCTTGTCTAAAACTTACTTCCCCACCAGAACTCTCTATTCAGGGCTGATCTCTTGACTGTGTTACAAATATCCTAAGATTGTTCTCTTCCCTTGCTCGTTGTTCTCCTTGTTTCCACTAATCCAAATCCCAGTTTGCAAGGCTGCCTTCTCCCAGCCACATCTCTCTCTTCCTTGAGTTCCTCTATGCAATTAACCGATTGAAGTACTGCATTGGTCATTTTAGCCTACAACCTTCTATTCTTTTCCTGGCTGGTCTTGATATAAACACATTCTTCTCTTAGACTGCAAGCCCCTTGAGAAGATCCATGGCTAACTCATCTTGAAATTTCCCTTAGTAACTTCCAGAGTGCATCTCATATTTCCCCCATTGATTGATACACAACTTTCTGATAACACAAAAGTGACTATGTGGGATTATGTGAATGTAAACACAAATTGAAGCAAAAGCTAGGTACACATGTTCTCCTATATTAAAGGTTAAAATTGAATAATGCAAAACAGTTCCTGGTAATTTGGAACCCTCTACAACTAATTTTTTAGTTACCTTAAGCCTGCCACATAAGCTCGCCTTATTACTTTCGGTTCATGTTCGTTTTCAAAACAGTCACTGACTTTAATCTGAAGGGGGAGTTTGATATGTACAGTTTAGATGCAAGACTCTGATAATGAAGCTAGATAGTGCATACATATTATAATGTAACTAGCCATTTTTTTTCCCTAAGCTAAACTTCTTTTTAAATTCCCCTCAAGTTACCTTTCAAGCAGTGAAATAAAGGACCAGAAAATAGTCACTTATGATACCAAACCATTCAGTAGCCCTAAATGAGCCCGTTCAGAATCTGAAGTGGGAAATGGAGAAAATGATTCATAAGTATCAACGCCTCCAAAGCTTCTACTCTTGCCTCAAATTTATGGCTATTTCAGATAAAAGCAACTTTTTTTGAGATTATTTTCTTCAGTCTGTATTTTCAAGTACTGGAATAATCTCATACTTCAATGAAATTTAAAAGTATTACCTTATTTCAGTGTATATGAATATGTGCATGCATGCGTGTGAGTGTGTAAATAAAATGTCTTAAACAGCCAACAAAATCTTGGAGAAAGGGGGAGAAAAGGGGAGAAGTTGTAATGCTTTGGTTTGTTAAAGAAACAGTTGCGTCAAGTTGATTCCTACTCACGGGAACTCCCTGTGTATCAGAGTAGAACTGTGCTCCACAGGGTTTTCAGTCTCTGATTTTTCAGAAGCAGATCACTAGGACTTTCTTCCAAGGTGCCTCTGGGTAGACCTGAACCTCCAACCTTTCACTTAGCAGCCGAGAGTATTAACCATTTGTACCATCTAGGGACTCCTGTGGCTTGTTAGATATTGTGTAATGCTAGCTCTATAAACCATTTTTAAAATAGCTTGCATATTTAAACTCCTTTCTATTTATTTTCTCTTCATCCTTATAGATCTTCATAAACAATGAATGGCATGATTCAGTGAGTGGCAAGAAATTTCCTGTCTTCAATCCAGCAACCGAGGAAAAACTCTGTGAGGTAGAAGAAGGAGATAAGGTGAGTTTCCTAGCACTAGTTCATTTTATGCCCGGTTTCTTTGTCTCTTTCCATTCCGGGGCCCCAAACGCCATTGCTGGCTTAAGTAGGCACGTCATTCAAGTATGGCTTCTGGGGCTGTCTAGAGAAATTTTCTAAATCGTGCTTGAAGCAAAGAGATCACATAGTAGCCATCTAACGGTGATTAGCCTATGCTTTGGGGTGCTCTGTTTGATTCTTTTTGTACTAATTTTTCTTGCTTGTTTTTCATTGAAGGAATGTCTAGATTCACTGTACAAACTGCAAAAGACAGGACTGATCATAGATTTACAAAGAAATCCTTTATTCATATTAAAGTGTTCTTTTTAAGTTGCTAGATGAAACTTAAACAAAAGTTAATGTAGGATTTTAAAAACAATATATTGCTAAAATTATTTTACTAAAATCAGTGAATTTAATATTGATCAATACCTTTAAAACTGAATTTTAAATAATTTAAACTAAATAAGTTAAGTGTTATCATTCTCTAGCTAATAATAGTAAGAACAGAAACCAACTTTTGTTTAGTAATAACTTAAAAAAAAAAAAGCTCTAAATATTGTTTCAATTTAATACTCAAAGCGACCCTAAGAAGAAGATACTATTCTTAACCTTTTTTAGGAATGATCATGTAAGGGCAGAATAGAAAGGTTGTGTAACTCACTCAAGGTGACTGTTAATAAATAATGAAATCAGTATTCAAATGCTTCCTTCCAACACCAGAGCCTGTGACTGGCAGGGCTACTGTCTTACCTTGTGATTATTGTAAAAATAAGGTATTCTTAAGTGACCCCTGGGGAAAGGCAAGTAAAAGTCTACAGAAATTTTATCCGAAACATACCTTAAAAGTGTATGCATTCCTAGATCTAATTTAAAACAATTTTTCTAGTCTTTTTCTAGACCTTATCAAGCTTCAAGTCACTATAACATAAAATTTGGTTAGGTAAATTTCTTTTTTGTTGTGCAAAAAAGACCATTGGCAGATGAAGTCAGTCAAATCTAAGGATCTTACCTATTCATTACACCATGTTTTAATCAGTTGTACCAATCACATGCTCTGGGCCTGTTTCTATTTTTTCCCTACTGTTCCCCCAAGAATGAAATTACTAATTTTAATGCAAGGAGCCCTGGTAGCCCAAACAGTCAAGTGCACGGCTGCTAACTGAAAGGTTGGCAGTTCGAACCCACCCAGCAATTCCCCAGAAAAATGTCCTAGTGCTCTGATTCGGCAAGATTACAGCCTTGAAAACCCTATGGGGCAGTTCTACTCTGTTCCCTGGGGTTGCTATGAGTCGATGGCACCTAACAATAACAATCTTAATACATTAAGCCAAGCAGATCTATTCCATGATAGCGATAAATCTAAGAAGCTCTTCTGGATTTAGGGAAGGCCCCCAGGTTCAGGTTGCAGTATTATCAGAACGAAGTTAAGACTGATGTCTGAAGGCACAGGAGCACAGAGTTCAGCCACAGGAGTCAACAGAGGGAGAAATAGAAACAGGATAGAATTGAGTCACTTGCTTACAGACTTCACTTTTTATGTATATTAGAGGGTTCATCGGCGCATAAACTCTTCAAGGGTTTCTCACTACTTCTAGAAAAAAAATCCATGTGCAAGGTTCCTTATAATATTATTCAACCCTTGTTCCATCCACCAACGTGAGTTCCGACTGCACCATATCCAGTGCTGTCCCCCGAACATTGCATGCTGGTCATTGCCTCTGTGCTGGGTCCCTAGTACAGTCCTCGGGACCTAGTTCAGATCATCATCTGTAGTTAAGAACACAGAGGTTCTACATTTTTACCTACTCTCTTTCAGTTTCTGCCCCTTTTCATGTAAAATGAGGAAATAGAAAAACTTTGGGGAGTAATAAGAAAATATGCAAACATCTTTAACAGCACTGAGCACATAATAAAACCTCAATCATTACCAGGTCGTACATTTCTAAAGCTATCTCTAATCTTCCCAGGTAGAACTGCTCTGCTTTGTAACATTATAGAACGTTTTATTTGCCTATATTATAACCCTTGTATTTTATTGCTATTGGCTAATTTAGCTGAGGCAATATGCTTCTT
Source organism: Trichechus manatus latirostris (assembly GCF_000243295.1). Taxonomy (NCBI): domain Eukaryota; kingdom Metazoa; phylum Chordata; class Mammalia; order Sirenia; family Trichechidae; genus Trichechus; species Trichechus manatus. Next base: position 8,636,069 of record NW_004444043.1, read on the forward strand.
ATAGAGATAAAAACCAACTAAAAAAAGTTGTCATCAAGCCAACTCTGACTCATGGCAACCCCATATGTGCCAGAGTAGAACTGTGCTCCACAGGGTTTTCAATGGCTTATTTTGTAGAAGTACATTGCTGGGCCTTTCTTCCGAGGTACCTCTGGGTAGACTTGAACCTCCAACCTTTTGGTTAGCAGTGGAGCACATTAACCATTTGCACCACCCAGAGATCAATACTACATCTCAAATCTTTGTCCTCAGTACTTGGTATACTATAGATTATGAATAAATGTAACATTCTTCTTCTCCATCAAGCTTTGAATTGCCATACACCCCACATACTTGGGAAGACAGTTGGGAATCCAGTACTAAACTTACTATTAACTAAGGCAGTGACTGTCAAAATTTAGCTTGCACTGGAACCTCCTAGAGGGCTTGTTAAAACACAGGTTGCTGGACTCCATCCTCAGAGTTTGTTTTAACAATTGTAGAGTGAGACCCCAAATTTTCACTTCTAGTAAATGCTCAAGTGATACAGATGTTTCTGGTTGGGAGGGGACTTCACTTTGAAAATCAATAAACCAAGATACTAAACCATAAGGTGAATCTCTTCTCAAGTGTTAGCATTTAATAAGGTTTATGGACTTTAATAAGCAAGTAAGTTGATGAATGGAAACTGGACTGTGGCAATAACTCTGCACCTCTATGAAACGTTCTAAGCCCAAACTTGGGCAGAAAAATATTGCTCATTCCTGGCAAGATGACATAGGAAATTCAAAAACCTGTGTCCTACAAGCCCTTCCCAAAAATAAGAGGAACATTTATTCTTCACATTCAACCTTTTATCAGACACTTCTAGAGATCCACACATTGCATGACCTCAAAATCCCTCTGGTGGTTTGAGTGGCTCTGGCAAGCCTGGGGACTATGTGAAAAGCTTTAGAGGGCAAGGTAAGGACAATCATTCCCTGACAGCTGCCTACTCTTTCTCTCCACTCAGGAGGAAGGCTGCAGATCTGTTTTCACTTTGCAATTAACAAAAGAAAAAAAAAATATCCTTAATATTTTAACTCTGCAGTCTTGAGCATCTAGCTCTGCCGTTGGCTTCTGGGATTAGTTTCATCAGTAAAATGAATCTGTGCCTAGAGTTCCAGATGAAATCGTGGAAGGTAGTCTGAGGACGTTCTTGGCATTCATGGGATTTGCCTTCTTTCTCAGTTGTAGCAAGGGAAAGCTGATGATCATACCCAAAGCCTTCCAAATGTTCGTCATTTATTTGCTCTGTGCTTGTTAACAATTACTCCTGCTCAGAAAAGAGGAGGCCCGTCTGCACAAATGTAAATTAAGGACACTCATATACACACAGCAAAGCTTCAAATTTCATCACACGGCTAGGCTGCTCTAGTTGGCAGAATATTTGATCACTGAAATTAAATTGTTCATGGTATAAACTGTCCATGGAAAGCAACAGTTCCCTTAACATTCGACCCTCTTGTTGTAGCCTATTCCTTTCGGAATGATCTACTAACTTTTCTTCTTAAAGAATTATTGCTCTTCTCACACTTTTGCCTACAAATGTACAGGAACCTCCAACAACATTGCTTAGTGAAACGTACAAATCTAGTAAATTACATAGTCACAGTAAACCTAATATTCTGGAACTGACTCTTTAGCTAATGAGCCAAGAGGGTTTAGGGATTTAATTTATAAGTAGAATGGTGCTAACAATGGGCTGTATACCGCCTTTCAGTGGTATTATAAAGAAAGGAGGAGGGGCAAGAACAAATGGAGGTTACAAAGCAAAGCACAGATGTGGGTGGGAACTGTTTTCTTTTCACTTCAATGATTCTTTTAGGCTATATTGACTAATCCTGAAAACTGCGTTTAATACTAAAGCATGAGCTAGCAAATGATTGTTGAGGATAAAAGCAAATGTCCATTAAAGTAAGTGCCTATGATGGGTGTAAGAGTAAAACAGGTCTGATAACTACTTTCTCCATTTCTAAATGAATTTAATATCGAAGTGTACAATCTTGGAGTAATTGAAGAGTTTGGTCCTTTCTTAACCATGCTTAAGCAGCATTTGATGTTTCGTCATCATTTAAATTGCCTTCATACATTCAGGCTTGTGTTTCCTTACTTACAAAAAAAAAAAGTTTCAAACATTATAAGGCAAAAGTGTAAATGATGGTGGAAAATCTGAGTTAATGTTCCAGATTATTTTCTGGTTAATTCACCAATTGTTATCCCTGGAAAGGCAGTCCTGAAATAAAAACCCAGGAAATGCTAGTACTAGAATTAAAACAAAACTCTTATACCTAATAATTTTGATTAATATAAAAGCTGTTTGTCATATAATGAAATATATTAAAATAAGATTTACTATATAAATATCAATATGAATGATTTATATCACCTTTATCATAACCTCATATAAGATCAATGAGTTTATAACATAGGTAACAAAATTATTAAATGTTTATTACCTGCCTTTTGTAGGTCCAGAACAGTAAGAAATAGTATAGCTTATAATACAGACAGCAGTAAGTACTCATTGCAAAGAAGATCACTATTAGGACACAACCTGGCACAGCTATAAGGGCTGGATTTTGGAGTTCAATGTGGGATCACATCCTGACTCTACAATTTGCTGGCTCAGACATTTAGTATCAATGAGCCACAGTTTATTCACTGTGAAATAAGATCCATAGTACTTAACTATAGTGGTAACTGTGGGACTTGATGAGCTAATAGCTGTAAAGAGCTTAGCTTAGTGGCTGGAGCTTAGTGGACTCTTAACTAGTAGATATTATCACGCTGGATTAGTCTGGCAAGGGTTTAGGTACATTGTGATTTCTGAGGTGGGTCTTAAATAATGTGTAGGATTTTGAAGTAAAGAGGTATGCTGGGAGAGAATTCTAGGGAAGGAGAATTATGGGAACGGAGGTGAGAAAAAGTTGGGCCAGACTAAGAGTAGGAAAAATGTGAACAATAAGTTTTGGTAGGTGAGGTAGGGCCCAAAGACCTTGAACCTTGCCTGGAATTCTTGGTATCTCAATCACCAAATAGTAGTGGAAGGGCAACTGCTTCACACAAGCTCAGTTCAACCACTTTTAGCTATTGACCTTGGGCAAATCTCTTCTCTTCCTTGCTTCAGCTTCTTCATCTGTAAAATGGGGAACATGTTGTATCTCATAAAATTATTGAGAATTAAATGAGTTAATGTATATGAAGTTATTACAACACTACTGGATATATATAGTAAGCACTCCAGTGATAGCAGCTATTAAAAATAATTATTTGTTCTAAGAAATCAACCAGATGATGCTTTCATAAGCTCATCATTTTAGAGATAAGGCAGTGGGCTTAATTTCAACACACTGAGTTTGTAAATGTGCTAGACTTTGGGCTAATGGAGATACAGTGCTCACTTATAAGAAGCTCCAGTCTATTTTATAGGGTCATTGCCCTTGGATTTGCTAATATGTTTAGCCGACTGAATTGAATTACCATTTTTCTTACAGGCAGATGTTGACAAAGCAGTGAAGGCTGCAAGACAAGCTTTTCAGATTGGTTCTCCATGGCGTACTATGGATGCTTCCGAAAGGGGACGACTCTTATACAAGTTGGCTGATTTAATTGAAAGGGATCACCTGCTGCTCGCAGTGAGTATTAGCCACATCGGGCAGGTAGTAAGAGCTCTAGAAAACATCTGTTGTTTGAACTGGAAAGTTGGTAGGTTTTTGTAGTCATTAAGTTACTACAAGTGCTACAAACAAAATATAAAATATTTCAACTTCTAGATTTTATACAGAAATTTTAACATTGAACTTATTCTTAAATAATAATCTGTACTCTAGTTTTGGATGATGTAATCTCTGACCCTATAATAGATTCTACAGTCTAAACTTTGCAAACACTGAGTTAAACTAAAGTTCACAAATGTCTTTCCTTTACTCTAGAGCTTCTCAGAGACTTTGACAAAATCACATGCAGTATGGAACTCTTAGATTGATAAACTGCGTTTCTCAAACTTGCTTGATCACTGACCTCTTTTAGTGGAAAACCTTCTGGAGTTTGTTAAAGGTTCCCAGAATATTTTTCTAAAATAAATCTTATTTATCCTTAGTCTAGCTCACTAAGACACTTAAAAATGACAACTTCTTCCCTTTCTAAAATGTATCTGTTCATTTGATTAAATTAGGATCTTTTTACAGGTGGAAAAAAGGCAAAGAATAAAGAAAAAAAAACAATTATTTACGTGTCTATAAAAGTTATGTTTTTATATACACTGCTCTTAAAAATATATATTTTACCAGTTAGATGAGTCAGCAGTTAAGATGGGAGTGTATGCTTCCTTGTTTTCTTTTTTTAGTTGCGTGTTATAGTGAAATCAATTTAACCACAATCCAATACCAAGATCAGTTTTCAGAATAAATTTTTGTCTTTAGAATTTTAAACAGGCAGTAAAGAAGAGGCCTACCATTTTTTTTTTAATCAACAGTCATTCATATAATTAAAGTACCATTTATTACTCAAAGATTCAGCATAATTCAAAGTATGCAAAAAATATAGAACCAGAAGCTATGTGCAATAAAACTGCATTAACCAAAATGTCCTGTAGGAAGAAGGCGGCATTTGCTAAAACTTGACTTCTCTCATTTATCTAATCTGTGGATTATAGAGCGTTGAATGCATCTATCAGCACAAGTTTCTAAGGGAAAAAATGGCAGACATACAGAAATCATGTTTAATTTAATTTTGAGATGGTAGACAGTAAAATACAGAGACAGAGAACATTCCATTCTCTCAGCTGCAGATTCCTGCTTGGTAAATACCCCAGCAGAATATTAGGTCTCAAAGAGCTCTTTAAATTCTACTTAATAAAAGAAGGAAAAGAGAAGATAGGCTATTCTATAATGGTTAGGGCACCAGACTAGAAAAGGTTGAACTTTACAATCTGGCCATTCAAATGATAATTATGACAATAGCAAAATTCAAAGTATCGCAATTAAAAGAAAAAAAAATTCTAATTTTGTTGAAGAAAATTCTGTGTGTGTAACAATTTGAATAATCATAAAAATAACCATATTTGAAACATTTCTATTCACCTTAATTCATTTTTAATTTATAATCTAAACACTATGGTTCTTATTCTAGACTGGAAAATTCACGGATCAAAGACCTAGGTGTTATTCAAGTTTGTGTGACTAGACTGGTTGTATCTAGATGGAAAGCAAAAATTAAAAATAATTATTGAAACATCATTAATAGTCACTGATACTAAATTGTCACCCTCAGTTGGATTATACAATAAGTGAAATCCTGTTGGAACTCTGATCTGACTAAGGAGACTAGGTGCCACTGTTACCAGCTCTCAAATCATTTCTAGAAAGTTAATGTCTTCGTTACCTAGTGCAGCTATAACAGAAAGGCCACAAGTGGATGGCTTTAACAAACAAAATGTATTCTCTCACAATTTAGGACACTAGAAGTCAGAATTCAGGGTGCCAGCTCTGGGGGGAAAGTTTTCTTTCTGATGGGTTTTCTACTGTGGTAGTTGCTTAGATCCATTGGTCACAGTCTTAATCTCTTTAACAAAAGTTCATGTAGCCACTTCCTTGGTGAAAGTTCTAGGACACATGTCCTTAGTTTGTACAACATAATTTTCCAAAGCTTTAAGTTCTGTTTTCATTTTGCACAGTTCATTTTTAAGTCCATCTCTTTCCTCTTGCATTTTTACTGTAAGTGGCAAGGAGAAACCATGTGACCCCTTTAAGATTTTACTTAAAAATCTCATCAGTCAGATATTCAAGTTCATCACTTACAAGTTCTACCTTCAACCAAATATTTGAACATATTTCGAATAAGTTCATTTCCACTGCATAAAAACCAATGCCCTTCTTCCATTTTCCAGTCACATGTTGTTTTAGGCTGTGTTCTCTAGAGAAGCAAAACCAGTAAAGTGTATAAATATATATATATAGAGAGATTATATCAAGGAAACAGCTCACGCAATTGTAGAAGCTAGAATGTCCCAAGTCCGTGGATCAGGGTAGAGGCCTCTCCCAAGTCACACAGCTGCAGAAGCTGGAAAGCCCAAGATTGGAAGGTCGGAGAGCAGGGCTCCCACTCACAGGCTGTGCAGATCGATGAATCCCAGGTTCGGCAGATAAGCTGACAGCTCAAGTCCCCAGAACGGGAGATGAGACGACAGGAAGCAGCCGCAGGATCCAGAGAGAGCAAAAAGCTGGAACGTCTGCTTATATACAGATGTGGACCACACCCCCAAGGAGACTCCCTTTCATCTGATTGGCTACTCACAGTATATTCAGTCATGGGAGTGATTACATTAAAACACAGAGAATCACGGCCCAGCCAAGTTGACACACAATCTTAACCATCACACATGTTCAACATTTCCTTTTAAAGCCTCACAGAAGAACATGTAATGTTCACATTTCTAGCAACATTCTGTTACTGGTGCCATATGTGTTCTCTAAGATGATAGAGACATTCTCTACAGCTCTCCTCACTTCCTTCTGAGCCCTCACCAGAATTGTCTTTGGTGTCCATAATTCTACCAACAGTCTCTTCCAGGCAATCTAGGCTTCTACTATTAGGCATCTTAAAACTCTTCAAGCCTCTACCCACTACCCGATTCTAAAACCCCTTCCATATTTTTGGCATTTGTTAGTGCGGCACCCCACTTCTGGTACCAAATTCTGTCTTAGTTATTTAGTGCTGCTATAACAGAAATACCACAAGTGTATGGCTTTAAAAGACAGAAATTTATTCTCTCACAGTTTAGGAGCCTAGAGGTCCAAATTCAAGACACCAACTCTAGAGGAAGGCTTTCTCTCTGTTTCAGCTCTGGGGGAAGGTTCTTGTCTGCTTTCAACATCTGTGGGCCCAGCATTCTTGGAGATCGCCATGTGTCTTGGCTTCAATATTCCTCTGAGTCTAGTAGGTTCTCAGCACAAGAACCCCAGGTCCAAAGGATGTGCTCCACATTCAACTCTTCTTTCTTGGTGGTAATGAGGTCCCTGCCCTCTCACTTGCTTCTCTCTTGCTGGGTTGCTAACTGAAAGGTCGGTGGTTCCAACACACTAGCTGCTCTGTGGGAGAAAGCTGTGACAGTCTGCTTCTGTAAAGATTACAGCCTTGGAAACTCTATAGGACAGTTCTACTCTGTTTCTAGGGTTGTTATGAGTTAGAATCAACTTGACGGCAATGGATTAAGATAAAAGGTGTGATTCAAGCAAGGATGTGACTTAAGTAAGGATGTGACTTGAGTTACATCCTCTTGTAAGGCTGTGACTCAATATACACCCCACACTGATCCTGCCTCACTAACATATAGAGGTTAGGATTTACGACACATCAGAAAATGGAGGATAATTATATCAGGTGACAAAATGGAGGACAACACACAATACTGGGAATCAGGGCCTAGCCAAGTTGACACATATTTGGAGGACACAGCTCAGTCCATGACCACTGGTTTTCTAGAGCACACTCACAATGCCATAGGACGAGCAGTACGGCTTAGAAACCAGAATCCAACTACTATTTCTTGCTACAAGACCTTAAGCAAGTCATTTTAACTGGTTTTTCATTCTCCTCTTTTTAAAGGAGGTTAGACAAGATGACTTATAGTATTTATTCCATATCCAGAATTCTATAAAGCAAAAAAAAGAAACCCATTGCCACAGAGTCAATTCTAACTCATAGCAACCCTATAGGGCAGAGTAGAACTGCCCCATAAGGTTTCCAAGGCTATCATCTTTATGGAAGCAGACTGCCACATCTGTCTCTCAAGGAGCAGCTGATGGGTTCCAACTGCTGATCTTTCAGTTAGCAGCCAAGAGCTTTTACCACTGTGCCACCAGGGCTCCTACCAAAATTCTATAACACATAATTATTCAAAATATTGGAAAGACATATATTCATAAGGAGCCATGGTGGTGCAGTGGTTAAAGTGCTCAGCTGCTAACTGAATGGTTGGTGATTGGAATCCATCTGGTGCTCCATGATAGAAAGATGTGGCAGTCTGCTTCCATAAAGTTTACAGCCTTGGAAACCCTATGGGGCAGTTCTGCTCTGTCCTATAGGGTCGCTATGAGTTGGAATTGACTTGATGGCAATGGGTTTGGTCTTGGGTATATATATATATTCATGTATATTCTTTAATCTATACATTTTATGGAAGTTTAGATTTGAGGTTTGATCTCTTTTTCAGACACTGGAGTCAATCAATGGCGGAAAACTATTTGCCAATTCTTATCTGATGGATTTAGGAGGCTGCATAAAAACACTACGCTACTGTGCAGGCTGGGCTGACAAGATCCAGGGCCGAACAATACCAGCTGGTAAGTAGTTTTGGGAAACCACCAGGGATGGGGGTAGGGCATGGAAATTACTGCAGAGATGAATTAATTCCAAGCTCTCTCTTTTAAAAATGTCAACCAAATAAGGCAAATTTATTTTCTCCTTGACTTGGAGAAAATTCAGTTCTGAACCTGAAAGTTCTGTTAAGATTTATCAAATGGCTTTTAAAATTGTTTCAGCATAATCACACTGTATATTTTAGCAAACATTCAAGTAGGAGCATTCTTTTGGCCATAACTTTTGATTTAAGACAACTGCCTCTCTAAGAACCCAAACGTTTCAAAGCTGGCCTCTGAACTTACGTATTTGGGTTGTATTCCAATAGTGACATTTATAACTATCTATAATGTAATTATTTAAGCCTCTTGTTCCAGAATGAGTCAGTTATGGTCATCTGTACATGGTCTAACTCATTGTAGTCAGACCAGGATAATTCAACAAACTAATTCACATTGATTTGTTTCAAATAGCTTCAAAACAAGATGGCACTGGGTTTACAGATGTCTTAATTCATGTGTATGAATGTGTATGTATGTCTGATTTTAGTGAAGGCATGCACATACTGAGATAGAAATGTGAAAAAGCATCAGCTTGAGAAATAGTATGGGTGGAGTTTAATCCATATAAATTTATTGACTATAGGAATACAACAACCTCCAATCTGGTCCTGATGTGCCTTTCCAAACTAATTGGAGCATCCAGTAAGTTAGAAGTGATACCCAGGAAGTTAAAAGGGGAGAGTGAGGCCACGGTGGTCCCAAGGAATTTGATTATTTCAGTAACTGTTTACTTTATCCTTTGACAAATGGGAGGTACCATTTGAAGTACAAATAGACCTTGATAAGGAGAGTTCTTGCTGTGAGAGCCAGGACGCCTCTGTGGGAACTAGAACAGAACAGAAGATAAAGCATAATGTAACGCTCAGGTTGGCCACAACAAACTCTGAGGCATATGAGTCAGTTAAATCCAGGTTGAAAGAAACATCTTTTTTCTGGCTTTTTGTTTTATTTTTTCATGAATTAAGAGCGTTTACTTCTGTTGTTCAGTAGGTACAAAAAGAACATTTTAGAACAAGCCACTAGGAAAGGCTATATATGTATCTCATTGCTTTTAGGGAGTTTTTTGTTTGTTTGTTTGTTTGTTTTTTAATTCTACTAGTTTCTAACTTTCTATATTTTTAATTCTATTTTTTTTTAAAAAAACCTTACTACTAGTAGAAGTTATAATTGCCATAAATACATTTTATTATGGTTCTTCTCTTAGCCACACACATCCTACTTTCTTTCTCATTCCTTTTCTATAAAACTTTGAGAATAGAATAATAGAAAACAGGCCTCTTATGCAATGAGAAACAGAATCAATTACCTTTCAGATCTGTACGAATAACTTCAAATATAAGAATCAGCACAAAGTCAATTCCTATGAGACAGAGGTCAGACATACCTCCACACTCCACCCTTCATTACCAGTCCTGACACCAGCCATTCCTCCCACATACTCTCTACTTCTCTTCTGGGTTCGATAAGCCGTTGCAATGGCCACACACAACTCATAGACCATACTTACAGTTAAGTAGTTTATTAAGGAACAGGGTACAACTCACGATGAGGATTAACAGGCTAGAACTCAGGGTCAGGATCAGAAGCATGTAGGCAAAGACTCCATCAGTGCAGGACAGCTTTCTCAGTTCTTCACCTTGCAGGCCTTCTCTCGGCCCCTTCAGAAAGGCTCCTCTCAGCCCCCTCGGGACATGCTCCTCTTGGCTCTGCCATCTATCACTGTGGGCTCTGCCACTGGACCCCCTCTGAGCCTGTCACTGTCTTCAGTCTTACCGCCCTTGACCCATGTTACAGCTCTTTTAAGAGGTTCCTTGCCTCCTCTCTCTGCTGATTCTCTCTTTTCTCTTCCTTCTGCTGCTTCTTGCTACTTCTCTTCCTGCTGCTTTCTGTCTCAAAAACCTCTGTGGGCTTGGCTGCTTATATACTCTTTGTCAATTTCAGGCACAGCCCCTCTCAGAGGGGGCCACAAACTGGCCAATCCTTTCTTGGTAGGCCACAGATACTTCGTTTGCATAGTGGGCTATAGTCATTTGCATAATCTATTGGCCAATCCCTGCAAGGTTCATATCAATCATAGGGCAGGTTGTGGCCCAGGACCAGACAAAAACGTATCAAAACCTGTTTACTACTTACCCAGGGAATGTCGATTAACCTGCTCAAAAGTAACAAACCCTCTGGGGTAGAAAACTAGGGGAAAGGTGACTCCTCAGGGCTTAGAGGAAAAATATCTCAAGCTGTTTTTCCAAAAAACGTAGGCAAAGGCCACATAAAGAAACTCATTTCACTACAAGATCTTTTCTAATTTTAAGCATCTTTGCTTTGACCTAACTCAGTTTCACAATTCCTATCATTCCAAATTACTATCTGAGGACTCAAATTTTCATTTTGTAAGTACTGGAAGGTATGTTTTTTTTATTTTTAGTTTTACTTTTTGCCTACACCTTTCCCTCACATAAGCCTTAATCCATCAGTCAATGAACGTAAAATATATCTGTCTAAATATGATTTTGTGTGTGTTTTATTTTCCAGATGGAAACTATTTTACTTATACAAAACATGAGCCTGTTGGTGTATGTGGCCAGATCATTCCTGTAAGTTGGTCTCCTGTATAATTTTCAAACTTAATAATAAAATTCTAAATCATTCTAAATCTATTCAATTTAGCGATGAAGCTTTCTCCAACACAAATGGATCCTTACCAGGTATTTACTAAATGCAGAGTAAATTGTAGGACGTACCTGGTCTCCTTGTGACTTAACTTTTTGGGTATGAACTCGGTTGTCCAGAAACAGTGGTCCCACTAGAGTTGGTGTCACCCAGTGGTGTAACTCCTGGGGTCAATCCCCCCATGGACCTCTACCCACACCAGACCATACAGAATCCTTAGTAATATTTATTATCAATTTTACTCATAGGATAATATGTGATATAGTTCTAAATTGTTTAAATGTAATGTTCTTAGATTATATGAATACTAACAACAAAATTGTTTTATAAAATCTTTTTACACTGAATTACAACATTATTAGTTAAATTATTAGTAATTGAGCAAAGCCTTTTTTTTCTCTTTCTGTTCCTTAATTACTACTTCATTCTCAAAAAAGTTATTGATACAGGTTCATGAATTCTAATTATCACAATATTGTAGCGAAAGCACCAAAAATTTGACAAAATCAGAGACTATAAAACCACTGGCAGCAACAAAAACAACAGCGCGTTTTTGTAGTGGGTGCCTACGAAACCATGTGATTCGAAGCATCATTGTAATTGGGTATTAATGACAGCTCTGACAGAGCGCATTAGAGAGTTCAAAGAGTAAATAAATCCGCATGGAGTTTTAGCCTTGTAGGTATATTGATACATGTAAGCTGGGCTTCCAAAACATATTTTTGTTGTTAAACTACAGGAATATTTTTTATAAAAAATAATGAATTTCTGCTTGAAACACTGCACAAAAATTTTATAGACAGTCATTTCGGTGTCATCCCCTCTGACAGTGTCACCCAGTGCAGTCCACACCCATCTAGTGATGCCACTGTCCAGAAACCTATCTGTATCTTGATATATCTCTGGAGTGTGTTTCAATATTACAGTATCAACAAATCTTAACTTTTACTCTATGACTTCTTTCAAAAAGCAAGTTGTATTACATATTCTTTGTAAGACCCATGCTTTAAATGCATGTGACAAATGGTCATTGCAGGCCCATCTCCTGCAGGACACCATTTTAGGAAAATATACTAGGCCCTAGTACTCTCCAACCCATTTTATCTCCTTCTTGAGACTTCTCATCATGAAGAATAGTAACAACCAGGTTGTTCAAATCCTAAAAGAATTTCTTTTTAAAATTAAAATGTAAGAAGTACTGCCAGATGCATTTGGAGCACTATATGGAACATATTCTACCTTTAGATAAGCAGCTCTGATACTCCAAATCCTCTTAGGGAAGGTAGTATTCTAAGTGGAATCATGACGATTTCCTTCTAAGCCCAACAAACAGGAGACTATCTAAAGAATTTCACTTTGGCTGGCATATTCAAAAATGCCAAATGAAAAGGCAGGGAGGAGTCCTGAAGTTCTTAGAAATGACAAATCTTTTGCTCCAATGAGATTGGAACGTATCAGCGTTTTGAATGATTCATTAGTTCAAAAAAATCGATAAGAACTACATAATCCTGAATACTAATGATAGCTAATATTTATTGTACTGTGTGAATGGTAGAGCCCTGGTGGTGCAGTGGTTAAGAGCTTGGCTGCTAATCAAAAGGTCAGCAGTTCAAACTCACCAGCCACTCCTTGGAAACCTTGGGGAGCAGTTCTACTCTGCCCTATAGGGTTGCTATGAGTCGGAATCGACTCAACGGCAACAGGTTGAATGGTGAACTAGTCACTGACTGATCACTGTGTTCATAAGCACTAGGCCTACTTTCTCGATTAATTCTCAGGACAACCTTCTGAGGTAAAGAAGACTGTCTTCAGCATTTATAGCATGACAATGCACAGAGAGCAAATAACTTGTCAGGGTTCACATAGCTGGTCAGGCATTGAGCCAACCCTAGACTTCTTTGATTTTTAACAACATATTTGTCTTAAAAATAAGTGCTATTTAATAATACTATTGGGTAAATAATTACAGTAAATAACCTACCGGGAAAAGGGAATGATTACACTTTTTAAACCCAGATAGCTGACAATATGTTTAACAGTAAAGGTGGACTTCCAAGCCATGCAGTGATATTTTTCCTAGTAGGAAAAGAACTCAAAACTACAGCAGCTGAATAATTTCATAACTGTCTCCTGCTCCTTCCTCATACTCGATTTATTTAGAGCTTTTTAGCATTTACAATTTGCTTTTAGCAATGAATTTAAGTAAAATATTTCAGATGATTACACAAAACTACTACAATTACTGTTTAACATCTACAAGGTATGTATCATGTAAAAGTTAGATTAGCAAATGTGTCTTTCAGCAATACAAAGACTCTATTGTTATGCATTTCTTCATAGTGGAATTTCCCATTGGTTATGCTCATTTGGAAGATAGGGCCTGCCCTTAGCTGTGGAAACACAGTGATTGTCAAACCAGCAGAGCAAACTCCTCTCACAGCTCTTCATGTGGCATCTTTAATAAAAGAGGTAAGTCCTAAATCAAAATAAACACAAGAACTCAGGAATCCTAATTTATAATAGAAAGACCTCATTGGGTGCTACTGTAAACTGCATTCTCAGCAAATGGCTCCTGTCCAGTGGTGGAAACACATTTAGCACGGCTACTGCCTTGGATTTCTGGCAGCCAACCCAAATGAACCTCTCCTCAAAGGTACGTAAGAAGCCAAACTCAAATGCTGGGTGTCAAACCATCACCTTATGATCACTTTTCTGTTTCTTTTGCCCATCTCCTGTGAACACAGATTAGTGCTGAAATTCATATGGCTCTCTTTCAGATGTTAAAATGTAAGTTGGTTTATAACTGCCACGAACGCTCTGGCTGTTCTGCAAAGCTGTTTAAACTAGTCCATCCAAGGAGTCTCTGGGTGGTGCAGACAGTCAGCCTGCTCTGCTGCTAACCAAAAGGTTGGTGGTTACAGGCCACCCAGAGGCACCTCACAAGAAAGGCCTGGCAATTTACTTCCAAAAAGTCAGTCATTAAAAACTCTATGAAGCACAGTTCTACTCTGACACACACGGAGTCACCACGAGTCAGCATCAACTCGATGGCAACTGGTTAGTCCACCCAGGTGCTTAGTCCATCCAGGTGCTCCTTGGTTTGCAGCTGCAGACTCATACAGCATTCTTCCTCTGTCTCTCTACCTCTGTGTATCTTCTCCTCTTTTATAAAGACACCAGCCCTATAGGATGAGGCCCCACCCCACTCCAGTATGACCATGTTACCCTAATTAATAATATCTTCCAAGACCCTATTTCCAAAAAGAATCACATTCATAGGTACAGGAGTTAAGACTTAACAAATCTTTTTTGGGAGAGAAAACTCAATTCATAACACACACGCTATCTTTTTGAGTTACTATTATGAAATTAAGGAGGCCTGTAGGTGCAATGGTTAATCAATCAGTTGCTAACGGAAAGGTCGGCACTTCGAACCCACCAGTAGCTCCATATTAGAAATGGCCTGGCAATCTGCTCCTGTAAAGATCACAGCATAGGAAACCCTATGGGGCCATTCTACTCTGTCCTATAGGGTCGCTATGAGTCAGAATCGACTCGATGGCAATCATTTTTTTTTTTTTATCATTAGAAATGATGCATAAAAGTCAAACATGAATTTATCATGAAGAGAAATGGTCCCTTGATAATGAATATTTCAGGTTATTTTATGTGGGTTAAGAAATTAAATAATAATAATAATAATTTAATAATAAAACCTCTTACTTGAATTTTTCTTAGCAGGTTGTGTAGTAGTTAAGCTCTTGGCTGCTAACCAAAAGGTTGGTGGTTTGAACCCACTAGCAGCTCTACGGGAGAAAGATGTGGCAGTCTGCTCCCATAAAGATTGCAGCCTTGGAAACTATGGGACAGTTCTAGTCTGTCCTCTAGGGTCACTGTGAGTAGGAATTGACTTGATGGCAGTGGGTTTTAGAGGAAAATTTACAAGATTAGCATAAAGAGACAGCCTCAATCCCATAATGTCCTCTTCTTTCATAGAATTAAATTCTCAGTTCTGCTATAAGTCTTTTGCTTTATGCCTTTTAGGCAGGGTTTCCTCCAGGAGTGGTGAATATTGTGCCTGGTTATGGGCCCACTGCAGGAGCAGCCATTTCTTCCCACATGGACATCGACAAAGTGGCGTTCACAGGATCAACAGAGGTAAGATCATTTACTCAGGCCAGTTGTAATGAATGTCTGCCTCTCCAGCTGTCAGAAGCATGCTTTACATAACAATTTTTGAGCCGACACTTCCTTAAAACAAAAGTTCTCTCTAATGATTTGTTCCTTATTCTCGCCTTCACGTATGTTTATAGAACATAAGCAGATGTGGTTTGGATGAGATGAAATATCTGTCACAAGCTCAGGTGGACTAGAGTAAACGGTTCTTAGTGTGTTTATTATATTCCCTACCAGTTAGGCCTTGGTATACGATTAGTAAGGTTTAAGATAGAAAATATAAATTAGGCCACAGTGATTTGTATGAATGAATGTATTTTTATTGTGTAGGTTATGAAAATTAAATAGCAGAGCCTCACCCTCAGCTCCTTATTTGGGGGCTCTCACTTCCCTGGACGTTTTGAAAGGGAGCCAGAAGCCTAGCTCCCCTGGATGTTACTTTTGGCCCAGCCTCACTTCTCTACCTCGTTTCTGGCTCCAGCTTGATCATCCAGAACTTTATAGAACCCAACCATGGGCTCTGCAAGGAAAGACAGGAGGAACAAAGACAGAACAGTTTCTTTCTGTGTTTGGGAGAATGAGTTCCTATCTTTTGAGATTATTTTCTATCCTAAACAAAGGAATGTGGTGAAATGACATTGTATAAAGCAGAAAAATTCTTGAATCATTCTATTAGATTATGTGGCATTGTTAGATGTTCAGCAAAAGAAATAATCCATGCCTCTTTTTGCATGCAGGATAGAGGATGAAGGGTGAGAGTACCCCCATCTTATAAAGCTGCTAACACGAATCAGAGACAAGGCAGCACGTGATAAGTGCACTAAGATGTATACAGAGTGCTGGGAGGGGGTTCACAGGATAAAATGATGATGTCTAACTGGGTGCTAAAAATTGCTCTGGGTTTTGAAAAATGATTCAGACAGGGTCTCTCCAATACAAGTCTATATTTAGCCTACTTTTTTAGGGGTTTGATTTACTCCCATGAAATCTTCAGAAAAGCTGAAAAGCATTAGCGGATTAATTAATATTCTGTAATGCACAGTAGCAGGAGCCCTGGTGGCGGACTGGTTAAGTGTTCAACTACTTACTGAAAGGTCAGCTCGAACTCACCATCTGCTCTGCGGGAGAAAGATTGTGGCAGTCTGCTTCCCTAAAGATTACAGCGTTGGAAACCCTATGGGGCAGTTCTATTCTGTCGACAGGGTTGCTATAAGTCGAAATTGACTCGGTGACAATGTTTTGTTTTTTTTTTAAATGCACAGTAACAGGTTGTTCAATAACCACGTAAAATTTAAACATACAGTCAGTAAGCAACTACTTATCTTTTGTTCGGTCTGGATGGAAACTTTTTATTAAGATCTGATATAGAGTTGTGAGTTTCTACGTTAATGAGTTGCGATGCTCTTAAGCCAAGTTTAATTTGAAAAACGTTTGCTGGGTTACCTAAACGAAAACAAAAATGCAACCCTCTTCATTTTCGTTGTCACACAACAAGCTTATGCAGCAGCAATCTACATCTTTTAGCCTTTGAGAAATCCTAATACTTTTTCTGTGATGTAGTAAAAACAACCTAAAGAATAAAAGAATCAAAATAAAATGAATCATCTTAAAAAAAAAAAAAGTAAAGATATTTTAGTGGATGGAGGATTTCAACAAAAATAATGAAAAATAATTAATTATAAAACAGGCCAAGTTTTAGAGACAAAAAAACAAAAATAACTACAGAAAATAACCTTGATGGTAAGTCGTCCACAAAGAAAAAAACAAACAAAAATTCTAGAAACAATGTCTTTCTCTGAAGAGAGGCAACTAGCATTAAGGAAAAACCTAGAACAGTAGATTCCAGCCAACTGAGACAGCAGCACAGAGTACAGATCCCATTTCTTTCTTGTAGCTATACTATTCAAAGATATAGCATGAGAGAGAGAAGTGTGTCAGTCACAGCTGAAGGGAGCCCGCAGTGGTAGATCTTGTTGAGGAGAGGTATGCAATGGTGTAGGACGCTGTCACTGCTACCAAGGAGGTAACAATCTGTTGGGACATTTTTGTGTATACAAATAACACAATCTGAGACAGACTCTGAAGTAGTCCCAATAAAGTTTCTGTGGGAGTTCAGAGGAAGAGAAGGTCATTTGTACCTGGGGTCATCAGGGAAGGGTTCACAGAGGAGCTAAGAAAGGAGGTAGGTCCCAAAGAAGGGTAGGACCCAGAGGCCCTCCAGGTCTGAGTGAGTAGTGATGAGGAGCATACAGGTGAGATTTTGGGAGAGGGGGTGTGAATAGCCCTGTTTAGCTGAATAGAATTTTCTGGATTTTACCAGTAGAGGGTGAAAAGTCAAAGAGATAAATTGAGGTTGGGTCATGCTGTATCTGGTCAATCCATTAGAGAAATGAAGTTCTGATTAAAATGAAAAATAATGTCCTATCTAGCCTTGCACATCAAAATAAGCTATCACGCTCTACACCTCTGGCCTCTTGCTCATAAGCATTTTTATTTTATTTTTACTCATCTTAGGTCTGCTTGTATGGAGGAGCCTTTTATATCTGAAGGTGCCAAATCTTGAAAATTTCAATTTTTAACGTTTCTCCCAAATGAAATTTAACTATGACACACATATCCTATAAATTTCAATTACTGAATAAACCTGTCTTCATGAAAGCAGATTAAGAACCTCCTTTGTAATGCTCCATTTCAGGTTGGCCAAATGATCAAAGAAGCTGCCGGGAAAAGCAATCTGAAGAGGGTGACCCTGGAGCTGGGTGGAAAGAGTCCGTGCATTGTGTTTGCCGATGCTGACTGTAAGTAAAAGCTGCTGTGCTAACTTTTCACCCGACATCTTTGGTGGTGTCTGATAATGCCATTCAGTGAACTTGAATTTTACAAAAGGGTTTGCTTTGAACATTAAAGTGTAAGGCATTAATCAGAGTCCAAAATTACTCCTGCAAAATCTCATAAATTGCCCTACAGTTATAACCTCTAGGTAGGTCTAACGTATATACCATTTCTCCCTGGTTTGGAATAGATTACTATTTCTTCAGCAGAACCTCAGAGTAAATGGTTTGCATTTAGGGGCTATGTTAGTTTCCTAGGGCTGCCTTATCAAAGAATTGCAAACTGGGTGGCTTAAAACAATAGAGATGTATTCTCTTACAACTCTGGAGGATAAAAGTCTGAAATCAAGGGGTGCAGGGCCATGCTCTCTCCCAAAGCCTCCAGCAGAAGATCCTTCCTTGCCTCTTCCAGCTTCTGCTAGGCCCATGTGTCCTCTAGCTTGTGGCAGCACAGCTCCATTCTCTGCCACTGTGGCCGGTCACACAGCCAGCTTTTCCCTGTGTCTATGTCTCTGTGTCTTTTCTCCTCTTCTTGTAAGGACACCAGTCATGATGGATCAGGGTCCATCATAATGACCTCATCTTATGCTTTATTACATCTGTAAAGGCCCTGTTTCCAAATAAGGTCACATTCACAGGTACTGGGGGTTAGGATGTCAACATATCTTTTGAAGGGACAAAATTTAACCCGTAATGGGAGCCATGATGCATTTTTTTTTTTAAATTCTGTACTGTTACATATTAGCATTGCATTAAGCATGACGAGGTAGATGCCCATCCTCAGACATATTGAACTGGGACCAACTGTGGAGACAGCCATTACACATTTGTCATCTCCCTTCACTCTGGGCCAGACGCTCATTAAACGAAATGGCCAGAAGAAGATACTATCTACTATTTAAATAATTTCTCTTTTTTTTTCCCTAGCAAGTGTAATTGAATTTACATATGTTAAATCTACAGTTATGACGGGACTCCACTATACAATAATATCCTAGGTTCATTCTGATTATATTACCAAATAGAATCTCAGTATTCTCTCCTAAATGGGAGTCAGTAGCAGAAATAGATGATCAAACATTCATCTAATTCTTTCTTTAACAACTGCAATATCAGCATGAGGCTATTCATACAAATGGTTCATGGAATTGCCAGTGTTGCTGCTGTGATGTTAACTGAAGTTTTTTAGAAAGTATTACCTTAGTATGTATTCTACTAACATGGCAAGATTCCTGATTTTACAAAACCTTTCTGTAAACGGCTTCTGCTACAACTTAAGCAGGTGTGACTAGTTCACAAAATAACTGAAACCATACCCAGGTGCTATAATGCTGAATTCAACCTTCACTATTTAGAGAATTAAATGCAATGGATTTTTTTTTTTTTTTTCTTCTTGTTTAGGATCTAATGAAGTAATCTAAATCCTCCTTTTAAGGAATGTTTTTCACCATCTCAAAAAACTGAATAAGAAGAGTTCATAGGCATAAATGAAATAATATGGCATTCTTTAGATAGTAGATTTTGAAAACATCTTTCCTAGAATAAAGCTGTAAGGTGGGGGAGAGACTCTGAGTATTAGATTTTTTTTTTCTTATATATATATCACTTGTCCTATTGATTAGGGTATTTAAGAATGCTCTATTTAATGTGATTAAAACTTTCAGATTTTCTTTGTTATCTAATTAAAACCTGAGGCTGGAAAGAAATTTTCAGTCATAAAACTAGTTATAAATGGAGATAGTTATAAAGAACATTCACAATGAGATTTGATCTTATGAAACTTTCCATATTCTTGGTAATGCCGACATTAAAGTCATAATAACGGCTACCTTTTTTTTCAAGAGTTTACTATGTGTTGCTATTCTTCCCATAGCAAATAAGGATCAGAAAAATTAATTTGTCACCTGGCTGATAAGAGGTAGAATACATTGAGCCCGTGTCTGACTACCCGACTCACAACCTTTCTATACCATCATATTGCCTCTTGGACGTATACATTAAAATGTAGACTCTTTAGAAAATATCTCTTCTTTAACATGTCTTCTTTGCAGTGGACAATGCAGTGGAATTTGCACACCAGGGAGTATTCTACCACCAGGGCCAATGTTGTATAGCTGCATCCAGACTTTTTGTGGAAGAATCAATTCACGACGAGTTTCTTCGAAGGAGTATTGAGCGGGCTAAGAAGTATGTTCTTGGAAACCCTCTGACCCCAGGAGTAAATCAAGGCCCTCAGGTAGGTATAAAATAGAAGGAATTCTGTTATCAGGAGACAAGAATAAAGTACAGGCAGTCCCCAACTTACACAACTCTTAGCCAAAAAAAAAAACCCAAACCAATCGCCATTAAGTCGATTCCGACTCACAGTGACCATATACGACAGAATAGAACTGCCCCATAGGGTTTCTAAGGAGCAGCTGGTGGATTCAAACTGCTGACCTTTCGGTTAGCAGCCATAGCTCTCAACTCCTTGGCCACCGGGACTCCCGCGGACTGCCCTTACTTGCTCTTTAATATTATGTAAATCTGCCCTCACTTTGAAACGATTGAACCAACCCCTACTCACAACAAATTCTTCATCACCATCACCTTCACTCGCTGCACGTGTAGCTTTTAAAATCATTGAAAATGCTTAGGCTTTTTCTTGCACTAAAGTAAGGCTAAAGAAGAACCGTATGCGCCTGTTACCAGCTTACAAATTCGACTGAAAGGCACAGTTAGGAAGAGATCGCGCTGGTAATCTGGGGGCCGCCTGTATCCTCCTTTTCCTTCTTTTTTTGGCCTAGTTTTTAATTGAATAAGATTACTTCCTGTCTGCATATCTTTCTAGCTAAAGGTACTGTACCAGTCTGTTAATTAAAAACAATGGGTCTGTCTTCCAAGATTAAAGGAAGCATCTGGTTTTTGTATTGCCTAGTTTTCATGTTGAGAAACTGAGGCAGGCTGGAAATTAAAGGTGTGAGGAAAAATAAAAAATGCTGTAACTGTCTTGTTTTTCTCAATCTTCACCCCTCTTGATTCCCATATATAGTTGTCTATCCACTTGGAAGGTGGGAGCAGTGGTAGTTCAATGGTCAAATTCTTGTCTTCCATGCTGGAGACCCAGTTCAATTCCTGGCCGATGCGCCTCATGAACAGCCATCAGCAGTCCGTCAGTGGAGGCTTGCGTGTTACTGTGGTGCTAAATGGGTTTCAGAGGAGCTTTCAGGCTAAGACAGATTAGGAAGAAAGGCCTGGTGATCTACTTCTGAAAATCAGCCAATGAAAACCTTATGGATCACAACATCTGATCCCCAACCTATCATGGGGATGGCACAACACCGGGCAGTGTTTTGTTCCATTGTGCATGGGGTCACCATGAGTCAGAGGCCAACTCAACAGTAGTAACAACAATACACTTGGAAGTTCTTATATGATTGTATTATTTGTTCCCCAGAATCAGCCCTTTGTCTTAGCTGCCGTCCCACAGATGTAGACAGCTGTCGTGTCTCTAAATCCTCTCCAAAGTCTTCAGTTGTCTGACCTTCTCATGGTACCACGGGTAACCTAAAGGGATCTCAGTTCCTGGGTTTGAGGCAAATTTCTCATTGTAGTTGTTAAAGCCCAATTATTCCTCTAGGGCTGCTAGTTTTCTTATGTATGCTAGTATCCGTAAGGATGTCTCCTTCTTATCTAACAATCACTTTTCCTTCTTCCTTGCATGGCTCTCTGTTTATTGTCTGTTATTCAAGCTCCTGGACCTTTGGTTCTGAATTTTCTCCTGCCCTTTGGAGTCCCTGCTCTAGCAGTGGTTCTCAATTTAGGGTCACTTGGTCCCCCAGGGAATGTTAAGCAAAGCCAATAGATTGAAAGAGAAATATACATGAGGGAGGGGAGAGAAGAGGAGGGAAGGGAACATCTAAAGTATTGCCTACCCAGTGTTCAATGAACACTGGGTAGGCAATACTTTCCTCCTATAGAGCATCTGCACAATTCAACCAGAAGCTCAAAAGTTGAGCTAGAATACCTCATTACTCCTAAGGGAAGAGTTAAATTACACTTTTGAAAAATTCTAATTCATAGGATTCTTAAGTACATAATCCAGTGATCTAACTGCTTAATATAAGACTTTAACCTTCATAAATTAATAGATTTTTATTATGGGTTGCACTGAATATCTAGGTATGTTAGGACTTTGAGAACTAAAAAACCGATAAGTCCCCAGGGCTTCTTTAGTCTTACAAATATCCATCTGTTGTTAGGAGAAAGCTTGTGGAAAAGAGTCTCCGTTCACTGAGCTTCAGCCTATTGCTTCACCCACTGGTAGAGGAGTGAACTGGGGCTTTTTAAATATAATTAAAATCTTCCTCATTGTAACAAAACAGTTACAGAGAAAATAATCACCAAAGATATTTGTGAAAGAAAAATTTAAAGAAGTTAGTTTGGTTTTTATTTTGAAGTTCACAATCTTAAGGTATTTGGGGATTAGAATAATGCAAATTTATGTATATGTGTATATATACGGTATATATGTATACACACACATATATATATATACACACACACATACATATGTTTGTATGCCTGTATGTATATGTATGTCACCAGGTATCCGGTCACATGCAGAGAAAATTTATGACTTGGGAAACACATATTAAACAAAAACCCAAAATCATGATTTCGAGGACATAGTGAGATTACTGTCTTAAAATAGACCAGAGAAGCTTCACGTGGGTCCTTGACTATTTACTGACAAACTAAAATATCTTAACTGGGCAGAGAGTACCTAACACCATCCTCTTATTCTGATTGTATGAAGAATTATGTAATAGTTTAAATATAACTTCTCATTAAATTAAAACCATTTGCCTTCAAGTCATTCCTGACCCATAGTAACCCAATGTGTGTCAGAGTAGAACAGACTGCTCTATAGGGTTTTCAATGGCTGATTTTTCAGAAGGAGCCAAGTATCATGCCGAATTATAGTAAGTGTTTTCTGGTTTCAAACAGCGCTTAATAAAGTTGGAATATGGGATCTGGGTGTGTGCAGTCAGCATAACTTTATGGTACCTTCCTCTGGGCCTTGGAAAATGGGGGAGATGTGCAGGAGACAATGAAGATGATAAAGAAAAACACCTGTTTAAGTCACGAGACGGGAGTAAACTGGCAAGAGTCCCCCACCTTTACCTCCTGGATCTCCTTGTCTTTAATCCTTAACCCCACCACACCTGAGACAAAAAGGCAGCTTTCACCAGGGATTTGGAGTCAGGGAGTCACACAATCTGTCAATCTCCCAAAGTAAGAAATGAGGCAATGGTGGTCGGCGTTGTTGTTTTTATGTGCCCTAGAGTTAATTCCAGGAGCCCTGGCGGTGCCGTGATTAAGAGCTGTGACTGCTTACTGAAAGGTGGGCAGTTCAGATCCACCAGTTGCTCTGGAAACCGTATGGAGTGATTCTACTCTGTCCTGTAGGGTCCCTATGACTCGGAATTGACTGGAAGGCAATGAGGTTTAGAGTCAATTCTGACTCGTACTGACCCTATAGAACAGGTTAAAACTACCCCCATTTCAGGGCTGAAATCTAATAAAGATTTCAAAGTCAGTAAGGAGCAGATCACCACGTCTTTTCTTCCGCAGAGCCACTGGAGGGTTAGATCTTTCAGTTAGCAGCCAAGTGTTTTAACCATTGCACCACCAGGACTCCTTTGAGGCAATGAGTGGCCTCCAATTCCAGTGCATGGGGAGAGAGGCATGTGTACCTAGCTTTCCCAGCTGAAACTCTGGACTCATTTTTTTTTTCCCTCATAAAAACATTGTTTAACAAACCATTTAAGTGCTGTAATACTTGCCATATATTTAGATTTAAAGCAGTAAGATGGTGACAATCAGTTCAGGCCAGAAACTGGAAACATATCTCTTAATTGTGCCAGGGGAACCTGAACTGGGGAGGATAGGCAGGCTGCAGTCAAAACGCAGTGTTGAAGGGCATGGACCCGGCCAGAGGGCATGGCTCAGGAATATAGCCAAACAGAAGGATAAGAGTCTTCTTAAAGTCCAGAAGGATTTGATTTCCAACTGCTATATCTAATTAGACCCAGTACTGAGGTTTCCTTTTTCTTCTTTTACTCCTTTCATTTGAGTTAGGACTACAGTGTCCAGGTAAATGTGTTGAATTATTAACAGACTTTTATTCTAGACAGAGTTGTATGAAAAGGTTTATGTTTTCACTCCTATTTGCTTTTCTTACGTAACTGTAAACAAATGCTAGACACAAATATCTTTAAGATTTCTTTCCAGGCAAGTCATAAGACTAAAATACATCCAAAGAATGAATCACAGCCTCTGTCAGCTGTTTTTAATTCAATCTTTGATATGATAACAATATTTTAGCATTTTTGAATCCCACATTAACAGGCCAGACAATGTGTTATCGTCACAAATTGCTAATCCCCTCCCCTCCCTTTTTTCTGGTGATGTTTTTCAAATAGATTGACAAGGAGCAATATGATAAAATACTTGACCTCATCGAGAGTGGGAAGAAAGAAGGGGCCAAACTGGAATGTGGAGGAGGCCCGTGGGGGAATAAAGGCTACTTTATCCAGCCCACAGTTTTCTCGAATGTTACAGATGAGATGCGCATTGCCAAAGAAGAGGTAAATGGTTCCATTCTGTTCTGTTCCCTTTGTTGTGATGTTTTGTCTGCGTGTGTGTATACAAAGTGTCCATTTGAAATTCTCAGCTCTTTGAATATCTTTTCAGCAAATGTTGCTCTTCATTTCTGCTATTGATAAAGGTTTAAGGTATTTGGGATCAAGACTAAAAATAGCAAAGATTCCATTTAGCTGTCCAAGAATTTCCAGCCAAAGACAGATCAGGAGGGGTAACAATTTCTAGGTGCTTCCTTCATAGCATTAATGTAGTGAAAAAGAAAATTCCATCTTCATGGTTTTTCTTTATCTTCTTTTGAGATAATATATTTGAAAATAATTTGAAAAGGAAAAAGTGATATGCAGTTACAGGTGGGTTTTTTGTGGTATGATAATTGTAGGTTCACAAGCTGTGAGTAACATAGAAAGGTCTCCTGTAATCTCCACCACACTGTTCTCTCCTCTACAGCCCCAGGCAATGGCCAGCTGGTCTCTTTAAACATCAGCAATAAGTAGCTCCCTATTTCTTGAGAACTTTCCACGTTCGGACAGTACTGATCATTAGAAAGGTCTGTCTCTGGCTGGCTAGATTCTCTCCTGTTACATTCTACCTGCTGCTCCCATATTTACCCTCTGCCCTTTTTCCTCACAACAGCCATACATATATTTGAAAATAATATTCATCCCCTTTGTCACTCTCCACCTTCCATGTACTCTTGACCGCATACTTTTTAGCTCTCGTGCTTCCTAGTTTTCCTAGGCAAATAGATTGTAGTTAAATATTGGGTAATCACAAACTAACATTAAAAAAGAAATGATCCAGAGATAAGATAAATAACTAGGGAAAGATAGTTTGCATTTAGACATTGTAAATAATCTACCCCATGGGCACTGGGGGGTTTTAATAAATGCATGGATTAATTCAGTGGCTTTAGGCCATGAAGGTGTCATGGTAAGAAAGCAATGACAACTCAAATATATTGAATCATAATCCTTTCGTTCATTAAACTTGTGTTTAGCATCTACGATATGGCAGAGGATCTGGGAGGGTTATTTTCCTCGCCCCCAACATTTCCGTCATATGAGAGAAGAAGTGCAGAATCAGATTTGCAAACAGAGGAAAAACAAAAGTAAAAGAAAATGCATATGGATAATCAAGCATACTTAGTTCCTCAATGTCAATTCAGTCCTGAAATTTTTGCATTTATTGGCAAATACTTGTGTGATTAGTTCTGATGTTGTATGTCTTTGATTAATGTCAGAAAGATCTAAAGGAAAAATCTTCAGTGAAGGAAACATCCATTGTATTCCTAAAATATACATAGTAGAACAGCTTGATTGCTACTTCAAAGTAGTAGCCTGGTGCCATGTGATGCATTCATTTCAAATTATGTAAGCTGTTAAGATACTCATTGCAGTAGCAGCTATATATTTGGTTCTCAGGTTGTAATATAATGATTAGATTTACAACTTTTGGATTTGTGCTCAGCTCCATTGAATGGCAGCCCAACCCCTATGACTCTTCAATCAGTGGCAACACCAAAAAAACATTTCTCTTTTCTGGTTTTTGCCTCCCCTCATTCACATTTCCCAGAAGATCCTGCTCAGTCAGTAATACTCAGACAAGCCCTCTTTGTTTTAAATTTTAATAATTGGTTTAGAGAAATTTAATATAGGAGTTTAATTTTTAAAGGAAAATCCAGTTCTTTGTCTCCCACTTGGGACTGAGTTGGGCTGTGCTAACTCAAGCATCTGGTGAAAGTGAAAGAGTGGTTTAAGCTGGAATAAGCCAACTGTGATTTTTGTTTTCTGTTCTGTGACTATAGTCATTGCCAGTGAACTCATGCTTTGGTTAGTACAGGGTGATTGGAGATTTAAGACCTTGTAGTAATGAGCCATTCCCTTTGGTATGTGAGAGTTGCACAAGATTTAGCTACAGAATAGTATCAGAGCAAAAATTCATGTTGTTTCACTAACTTGTTCCCCTCAACACTCTGGTTTCTCTGCACCTAGCTAATTATGAAGAGATCTAAGTCCAACAGAGTAGCTGATGTATCAATCATTGGTACACTGATATTTAAAACACAGTTATTAATATATAATCATTTACCCAGTAGAACAAGCACTGCTCTCTGGCTTGCTATTTGTGTAGTAATTTGGAAGATGAGGAAAACTTAGGAGAGGATTAAAAATGTTCCTAAATGGGAAAGAAATTCTGAAGTTAATAATTTAATGTACCACCATAAGATCTTGGAAGCCTTAATGCCAACATCTAGAAAATGAATATTGCCATTTTTATTTATCCCCTACCCTGTTCCAAAGAGGATGTAACACATGACTATCACCTGTCTTTACTTAGCAATCTGGCATTTACCTATTTTGATTGTTACACATAGACTTGAAATAAGTAGGAAACTCTTGATCAATTTAGGATAGCTTGTAGGGGAAGTAACTCCACGATATAATTTAAAATATTTAGTCTTAACCTATTATTTGATTCATTTCATTCATTTTCTGTGGTGTAGATATTTGGACCAGTTCAGCAAATCATGAAGTTTAAATCTTTAGATGATGTGATCAAGAGAGCAAACAACACACACTATGGCTTATCTGCAGGAATCTTTACCAAGGACCTTGATAAAGCTATAACCGTCTCCTCTGCACTGCAGGCTGGGACAGTGTGGTAAGTGAACCCTAAGTAACACAGCCTTCTCACTGGTAACCACATTGACAGGTTACCCTGAGCCTCTTCGGAGCTGGATTTTTCATTTGGAATCATGTGACCTGCTGGAAAAGCAATTGCTGCCTAAAAAAAAAACCCTCATATCCAGCTTCCTGAAATTGCTTGCCCAAAATATTTTATTGATGAGATTTTCCTAGCCAAAGGAAGAGAAACAATGCTTAGTTAATATTGACTCTGTACTAGGCACTGGATTCTGTATTCTTTACATTCATTAGTTCATTTTCTCTTACAACTTAACAGTTATTGTAAGGTAGCATATGATCTCAACATGTCTCAAATTTATAGACAAGAAACTGAAGTTTATTGAGGTTAAGTAGTTTATCAAGATCACACGGTAAATGACAGAGCAGACTCAGAACTATGTCAGACTCTAAAGCAGTGGTTCTCAATCCTGGGTGCACATTGCAATCACCTGGGAGCTTCTAAATATACTTTTTAAATAAAAGACCCATGCCCAGCCTCAACCATAGAGGTAGATATAATTGCTGTGTCTTATGCACTTCCCCTCCTTAGCCCCAAATCAGTTTACCTATTTTTAAAATCGATGATTCTACTGGTTCCTGGTTCTTTCTACAAGAAGATGTTTTCTTTCAGGGACTCTTGAATAAAAACAAGCAAATTCTTAGATAATCAGTATGGCTAGTGATTAATGTGGAGTTATCCTATATGAAAAAATCATTAATAAAATTCAGCACCGCTATTGTATATATGTATGTTTTCTCCACTTACTGAAGCCTTACCATGTACCAAGCACAGTGACAAACACATTTTATACATTTTCTTGCTTATGCTTTAAAACAACCCTACTGAGTAATGTCTCCATTTTGCAGAGGAGGGAACACATGCTTAGAGAGGTTAGGTAGCTTTCCCAAGATCACACAGCTACTAAGGGGTGGATCCAAAGTTTGCATTTATAGGACCTCCATTCTTTACCACAAGGAAGAAGGATCACAGAAGAGGCGATCAACAAGGCTGATCATTTTGAACTTACGGTTTTCTCTAACTGGATATTTCTCAGTTCTCTGTTTACTTATACTGAAGTGGTTTCATTTCCATTTGTAGAGTAAAAAGAGCAAACTCATTTTTTGTGCTTTTTAACAAAGAGAAATATCTCACAACATCATTCCACTGAGTGTCTTGGGATTCCCGTCAGAAATGTCTATACTGTCAAAATGGAGGGTACCATATTCTCATTGTGTTATGTCCTGGAACAATTACATTCTGGAATTGTCCCAGAATAGGATAGCTCCTTGGTGTTTTCAAGACAACCATGTAATTCCAGAGTGGCTAAGATTTTACCCAGTAATTTCAAAAGTAAAGATCTTATTTTGCAGCTCACAGAACAATTAAACAAAGCTCACATAACCTGTCTTTTTTTTTTTTATAATACTTTACTGTGTTTTTGTTGAAAGTTTACACAGCAAATTAGGTTCCCATTTAACAATTTCTATACTTATTGTTTGATGACATTGGTTACATTTTTCACAACGTGTCAGCATTCTCATTATTACCATTCTGGTTATTCTGTTTCCATTAATCTAGCTTCGCTGCCCCGCCCCGTCTTACCTTCTCATGTTTTCTTTAGGGTCATTGTTGACCATTTGGTCTCATATAGATGATTAATTAAAGAAGCACAGTACTCACGAGTGATATTGTTTATTTTATGAGGCAATCTCTTATTTGGCTGAAAGCCGACCTCCAGGAAGTGGTTCTTCCAGTTCCAAGTTTAAAGCGTGTCTCAGGGTGATAGTCTTGGAGACTCCTCTAGTTTCTACTGGTCCACTACGTCTTGGCTTTCTTAGGAATCTGAGTTTTGTTCCACATTTTCTCCTATCTGTGACCTATTGTATCCCTGGTCAGAATGGTTTCAGAATGGTCAGTAGTGGTAGCCGGGTACCATCTAGTTCTTCTGGTCTTAGGAGAGATGAGACTGTGGTTTCTGTGGGCTGTTAGTCCTGTAGATAGTTTCTTCTTTGAGTCTTTGGTTTCCTTCTTTCTTTTTTGCTGCAGATGAGTACAGACCAATCATAGTAAACTGTCTTTTTTTAAATGTACATTTATTTAAGTGACTATCTTCCTAGTGGAGAGACATGGATAAGATGTACTCCAGGAATTCGGAGAGTAAATGTTTTAACTGAGAAACACTGGAATATTAGCTTAGGGCTAAAGTAATGAACAAACTCTTCTAAGCATAATGCAATTGATCTGGAAGTCACACAGTCATCTACCTAGTATAACAGCATGAAAGGAGGAAAAAGTATAAAAAGATAACATTCTTCTCCTTTAAACATATTTTTCCTCTTCTCTACAGGGAGAAACATGTTGTTAATTAGATGTTACTGTTCACGTAGGCCACCAGGAAATTTAAAACTCAAGAAACTGTTCGTGGCCCTCCTAACTGCGTTCGAACTTCCCCTCTAGTATTGATCTTCTATCGTAATTTTTTTCTTTAATTCAAATTATTTAAGTGCTTGTAATTATATGTACTCAAACAAACATCTTTAGACACTTTTTGAAGTATGTCAGGGCATAAAGAAACTTGTAATCAAATTCAATTCCCTCCAAGGCCTGCATTTAAGCAATTTACTGAACCAAATAATGAAAAAATGAACTGAGTAGTATAATACATATTGCAATTGCAAAAGAAAATTGATTCTAGCATGTTAAATACCCAAACCTCAAGAGAATTACAAAGCTTATTGAATGTAGAGAATAAAGAACACCTACCCAACAGCCTCAAGTCTCTAGGGGACTGTATCCTTCCTCTTATGGCATATTGGCTATTCTTTCTCTTATAATCCAAACTGCCGCTTCTCAGGGACATGAAGTACTACAAGAATGGGTATCTACACTTATAGGTACACCAGTCTGTTTGTTTCTAGGTAGCATATATATACATACCTACACTTCTGCATTCTAATTTACAGTGATGCTTTCTTATTGTACTGAATATGGTATATTGAAATTAATGGAGTTCTTAAGATGCTCTATGAATTTCTAAAATTCCAAAATTGGGAGTTATTTCATATGTTGAGTATTTGCTATAATGGACCTCATTTCTTTTCAGGGTGAATTGCTATAGTGTGGTGTCTGCCCACTGCCCCTTTGGGGGATTCAAGATGTCTGGAAATGGACGAGAACTGTAAGAATAGCTTTCTATTAAGATAAACACTTATCTTCATAAATATGCTTGCCACTCCTAGGGAATTAACCCAGAGTCACCTCCTTAAATAAAATTTGCCTCTGTTCTTTTTTTGGAGATCCAGACCATCAAATAGTTTACCAGATGCTGGTTTTAACCAATAGGTTTAAAAAGGTGGTGGTAGAACAGAAATATAATTTATTAAGGTCGAACTTTTCCTAAGTGACCACATTAGGCACTTTACATGGGTGATTAAAATACGTGTCTGCTTTTAGAATCGTTTGTTGTATATATTAATATAAATCTATTTGGAAAACATTTCCAGAAAAGAGATGGAAACTATAAATTGTTGATTACAAGAAGTGTGCAAATATAAATGTACTCTAGTTATTGGAATATAACTCTTAAATAAGTAAATTAAAAAAAACAAAACAAAAACCCATTGCTGTCGAGTTGATTCCTACTTGTAACGACCCTAAAGGACAGAGCAGAACTGCCCCATAGGGTTTCCAAGGAAAGGCTGGTGGATTTGAACTGCCGACCTTTTGGTTAGCAGCCAAGCTGTTAACCACTGCACCACCAGGGTTCCAAATAAGTAAATTAGGTGGCTTTATTTCAAAGAACTTACAGTGTATGACAAGTAATTCTCATTTGTTGAAATATTATTGATGTATACTCTAAAATTTTTAATAATCTGAATGAATCATTTTTGGTACTAAAATCTAAAGTGAAATTTTACTAAGGAAAGCAATATATCTTATAGTCATGACTAGATTGAAAATTTATATATAAATGCATTTATAAG
>NW_004444043.1:8668657-8678384 GCF_000243295.1 Trichechus manatus latirostris
TAGAAGGCCTCTGGGATCCTTTCCAGGTTTTAAGATTCTATGGTTCTAACCCAGTGAGAATTTAGTAGATAAAAACTTAATGGCAGTTAATAGAGTAAGAGAAGACCTCACGGAAGGGATGGGACTTGATCTAGGACTTTCGTAAGAAGAGAAGAGGGCATTCTTAGAAGGAACATTACATGTGGCATGTGGAGGGGACCAGTGAACCTGGTTGGTTGGTATGGATCTGTGGATGTGGGTAATATGTTTTCAGAGTTAAATATGATACAGATTTAAAAAGTCCTAAACTTAAGCAAGTTGGTTTGCATTTTATTAGTGGAACAGTGAAAAACCATGGATATCTTTAAAATGTTGGTGGGGAGGTGGAGAGTGGCAAATGATCAAGCCATAAAAAGTACATGATACTATAGAGGAAACAAGCTTTGGAGTCTCACTGACCTGAATTTGACTCCTGGTTCCACCGCTGGCTTGACACACAACCCGGTTCAAGTTACCTAAAATCTTAGCCTCTGTTTCTCCACATTCAAAATGGAGATGTTCACTCTTCTTGAGATGGCTGTGAGTTAAATGACATAATGCATAGAACTACAGCAAAGTGGGGATTCCTTGCTTAGTTCCTTTTCTTTATAATGTTCATTATTAGAGAATCCCTTGGCTGAACTAATTACTTCGCACAAAAAGCTAGGACAAAGAAAGGTCAGATCTCTATGATGGGCTGTTCATTGCTGGCCCAGCTATCTAATAATTTTATCTGGGAATATTGAAAATAAAACAATCAAAAGGGCTAAATAACTAAAGTAGGTCACATGTGTCAGTTGGGTTGAATAAAATTTGGTCAGACTTCAACTTTGAGGCACAAGGAAATCAAAGAGAATCACTGAAAACAGAACTCAGCCATCAGTAATTTCCTAAACATCTGGAATGTGGGTATTGATCATTTCTTCTTTAAAATACGAAGGAAAGTGTTATGCTGTAATTTTTTACTTCAATAATTCCAGCTGAGAGTGCTACAGTCAAAGTCTACTTGAAACCAAATTTGGCAAACTTAATAAACAAGTCATTTATTGCAAGATGTTTAAAAAGAATCACTGAAGCACTAACCTCAAATGATCCCCAAGAGTACAATTACAATCTGTCCTCAAAGATAGAAAGGCAGAATAGATCAGCTGGGAGCAGAGTCCTGAAAGCTACAGATGGTGATGTGCAGATCTTGAAATGGGTTTGGTGGTGACACAGAGCCCAAAACTTGGATTTTTCATCTCTGATCATGGTGCTGGCACTGGAATGAGTTCAATGGCAGAGATTCCTCTCTTTGAGTAATTGACCTGATTTTCACTTAGATTAACATAGGACAGTTGAGACTTTGCTAGTATGCCATTTCAAGCTTAGTTTATTCTCAGAACCCCACAAGATCCTTTTAACTTTTGCTCCTTTCAGAAAAGGAGAGTATAGAAGTGGTATAAACGACTGGGCTTCTAGCGAGAACTCAAATGGGTATTTTTTGCTTGATTGTATTTGCCAGGTCAATTCAGCACATATTTCTTCTGTGCCCACTTATTTAGCGCCAGGCTCAGTGCTGGGTACAGAATGAAAAGCAGATGTAACTTGTTAATAGCACTTTGTTCCCAGTGTGGTCTCTGGTTGAGAAACATGGGCATCACCTGGGAGTTTGTTAGAAATGCAGAGTCTCAGGCTTCACCCCAAACCTGCTGAATCAGAATCTGCATCTTAATAAGATTCCAGATGATTTATGCATGGAAGATTTTAAAGGCACAAATCTAGTATCTTATAGACTAGGAAGAGAAAGAAAAATGTAAATGAATGTTTTCGTATTATATCATAGATATGTGTCCATAGGAATACAAACGAGCAGGACCTATTTCAACCCAAGTATGACAATAATCACACTTATTACTCTTTTGAGAGTTTCAAGTGTCCATTAACTCAAAATACAGTAAAAAAAAAACCTATTGGCAAAATTCATGGGTCAATTTATCTCACTTATTGAGATAAAATACTTATTAAATATTATACTTTAATGGGTTTTAGACAAGTGAGGCTAAACCCTTTAATTACTTTAAAGAGCATGTTCATTGAAGCTTTTAGAAGGCATTTTCAGAAGTTCAATTGCCCAAGAAAATAATCAGTGTAAGAAGATTAGGTTACCCAGGAGAAAAAGATGTCTTCTACATACCTGTCATAAGGAGGGAGGGGTTAAAAAAGGATTAAGATCTTTTTCTTCTGTAAGCCTCCATGGGCATGGGTTTTATCATTTTAAGAGTACGTTTATATACAGTAATTTGATCCTCTCATCAAAACAAGAAAGAGAATAATTTAGCCCAATCCTTTTTGTTATCTCCTCCACAAAGGGAAAATTGAAGTCGGCTTCCAAAACTGGTAGGAGGTCCCCAGAAACATAATTGATAACAAGGTACTGGGGTTCAAATTGGTTGGCCTGGATTAATCCCTGATCACTTGGTTGGACTTAAAAGTTATACAAGCAAATGGCAGGGGATTGAAGAGGTTGTATGGAGGGGAAAATCTAACAACTGCAAACAAAGCCAAAGGCCTGAATTTAGGCCAATCTGTTAGCAAAATAATACTAATCATCATCATCATATTTTTTAAATCTAACAGTAAAGGTCAGGTTTTTGTTTCACCAAAAGTAAAATATATTGTTAAAAGTACAGCTAGAAAATATATTTTAAAGCCATAATAGGACAGGTTGGCACACCTTAGCATGAAAACGGAAGCAAGGTCCATTTTCAACCATCTCACAACTTCTGTGCCAATCACACATGGTGAATACAAGCTGTACTTGAGCAGAGAGTTTTATTGTGCTACTCTCGGGTGATTGTATATCACTAGTACTCCTCTTGCACTATAACTGTCTTATTTATTTGAACTTAAATAGAAATTATAGGATTCTTGTTGGACTGAACTGTCTTTTGTGGTTAACTTCAGTGGTTAGCTCTTTTATAGTTAAGTAGAACAATGTAAGAAACGGGCGATTTCTGTTGACAATCAACTGAGAGTACATGATTATTTAAAATGCAAGAATGTTCCCC
Source organism: Trichechus manatus latirostris (assembly GCF_000243295.1). NCBI lineage: Eukaryota > Metazoa > Chordata > Mammalia > Sirenia > Trichechidae > Trichechus > Trichechus manatus. Next base: position 8,671,726 of record NW_004444043.1, read on the forward strand.
ACAGAAGGATTTATGTAAGGCCAGATCTTATGGTTGACTAGTCACTATTTCAAATGCCTCCGTACTCTGCAAATATTTTCCATTGACTCTAGCCAGATAAGCAAGAACTAACTTGTACCAAATCATGGACTATAAAGTACATTTGTACTGCTATACTAAATTCTCTCTATGTCCCACCCCACCTCTCTCTAGGGGAGAATATGGCTTTCATGAATATACAGAAGTCAAGACCGTCACGATGAAAATTTCTCAGAAAAATTCATAAAGAAACCAAAGAGAGCAGAGAGAAGAAACTTCAATTGCGAAGCATCTCCTATAGTCGCTAATATAGTGGATTTTACATCCAAAGCTGTTCTTTGCTTGATTTTTTTAAAATAAGCAAATCATGTTAGCATTAATACCACACATAGAAAACTTGACATCTAGCTTATTCTAGAAGAAGCATTTGCTTTCTAATATGTGACCCTAATTCCTATCCTAAATAAATAGGACGGATTTGGATGAAAGATCTCTCTAGCTCTGTAATAGTTATAATAGCTCTTTTCTTTGTAGCTACTTGTCCAGGATAATCATTTTATAGAGGAGGACCAATTGCCATTTAGCAACTTTTCCTTGACAATCCCTTGAAGTGCTTAACATACATGTTAACTGCCCAGTAGGGGTGCTCTGTCCTCAGTAGTTGTGAAATCATTGGTGTCTCTTGAAATGTTTCCTAGAATGTGGTGTCTGTCTGTCAAAAAGAGTAAAGCCTGAAATACTTGGCTGTAATCTGAATATAAACCTCAATAAAAACAACCTTGCATGATTCTTTTTAAGTTTGAATTTTTTAAGTAGAGGTTTTGGTTATGGTGATTTATTTTCCCTGTCACTCAAAAGCGGTGTTACAGTTAAATAGAGCATAAAGATGCATTTAAAAATAAAAGCCTAATCCACCCGTTCTCAAAAGGATGAAGAAACGTATTTTACTTTCCTGAGGAAATGTATTTTACTTTTCTGAAGAACTATTGAAGTCCTTTGCTTTCACATTTGAGATGAATGGTTTCAGTCATTCAGAAAGTATCCGAGTGCCGACAAGTTCTGGGGACCACGTTAGGTGTGGTAGAAAACAGATGACGGTGGATGGTCTATTATCTCAAGATGCTTTAATGGTGAAGAAATACACGATCCAAAAAAGGAAAGGGAGGAGGTAGAATGGAAATGAGAATTCTAAGAATGATATGAGCACAGTAATAATACCAACGGAATAGTAATGAAATCTTAACTGTGGAAATTGGGAATGACTTTGTGAAGGAAATTTGACTGAATATGAGCCTTATTGATGAGCAGATATGAGGATAATAACATAAAATCCCCACTTTCCATTTCTTTGCCACAAACCGCACATGCAGCACTTCTTCCTTTGATCACAAGCACTTGGAGCTAGGTCAGATCTCACAAGATAAAAGACACAATCCTCCAGACTGTCAAGTAGGCCTAAGACTTCATATACCAGCTGCATTTTTGACAGTCCCCATGACACCCTCATTTCTGACCTGTTGGCTTCACATTTGGGGTTTTTCTACTATCTCCCTCAGGATACCCCTCACTTCTGAACTATTGGCTCCCACTACTCCCTTGAGTTCAATAGTTCACTATAACAACTCACAGGACTCATGAAAAGTACTAACAACTGCAGTTTTATTATAGGAAAAATGATACAAATGAAGACATAATAAGGTGACGCCTGGGAGGGCTCCGACTGCAAAGCTTCCATGTCCCAAAAAATGACATGCTACCCTCCTACTTACTTCAATGTCTTTCACCAACAAGTAAGCCCATGGAGCTTCCATGTCAAAGCCATTATCAGGGCCTCATTATGTATTCATAATTGATTGAATAAACCCACCTCCCCTGAGGTCAGCTAATAGCATACGGTGGTTTTTTTTGTCTTGGTCAGCCCGCACCTGGGTCACCTCATTAGCATATAAATTCTCAGGTGTAATTCGGAGGCTTATAGATAATAAAGGCAACTCAGTTACTCGGAAAATACCAAGGGTTTAGAGTTAGCTCCTGGGAACCAAGGACAAAGACCAGATTACTTGGGGTAAAGTTAATGTAAACCCACAGCAGTTTTGTAATAAATAAAAAGGAAAGAGTCTCTCAACGTAGTCTTTCAGGATATCATTCACTGGTGAAACAAACAAATTGGAAAATCCTATATATTTTCCCTCTCAGATTATCAAATTGCATATTAACACATCCAAGTTTCTGAGAAGTCCTGCAGCTTGTTTAGTTTTGTTTGATAGAGTGCTTCCCAAATGTATGTGACCAGAGAACTTGCCCTTCCCCATCCTCACTGAACACCAATTAACATTAAGAAACCCACGTGGGAGGATGCTACTCTATACCATGAGGTATCACTGGCTGCTCTGGGGAGAAATCTGGGCTTCAAAAGGGAACAGTTAGAAAAATGCCTTTTTGTAAAATTGACCGGCCCATACTTACATACTTACGTCCTCATACAAAGAGGTTCTGTTTGTGCTCCCATTCTTCCTTTATGAAGTGACAAGCCCAAAAGAAATTAAGTAAATATTTGTATATTTCCATACCCATTGCTGTCCAATCGATTCTGACTCATAGTGACCCTATAGGACAGAGTAAAACTGCCCCATAGGGTTTCCAAGGCTTGTAATCTTAATGGAAGCAGACTGCCACACCTTTCTCCCGTAGAGTGGCTGGTGGATTCAAACTGCTGACCTTTCCACTTGCAGCTGAGTGTTTAACCACTGCTCCACCAGGGCACCTGTTTGTTGTATTACTGTATATATTCTAAAACAATCTTAGATCATTAAGGTAAAATTTGAGCCAGCTAATTTTTAGGATCTAGGAGATCATTGGTGGTTCACTGGTAGAATTCTCTCCTCCCATATATGAGACTCAGGTTCAATTCCTGGTCAATCCACTTCATGCAATCCACCACTCGTCTGTCAGTGGGACTTGCATGTTACTATGATGCTGAACAGGTTTCAGTGGAGCTTCCAGACTAAGATAGACTAGGAAGAAAGGCCTGGCAATCTACTTCTGAAAATCAGCCAGTGAAAGCCTGAAAACTGCCTGACTTACAACTGATCGTGGGGATGGCACAAGACCAGGTAGTGTTTTGTTCCATTGTGCACAGGGTCACTGTGAGTCAACGGTGGTTAACAGCAACAACCATTTTTAGCATAATGGTTTTTTTTTCAGATTCAGCTTTTTATAAAAATAATTAAGTTTGTTGTTTTACATGAGCAGACACTTCAGTGCTAGTGCTAAAGAACACAATGTTAGCTGTCACAGCTGAGTACCATGATCTAAGAACAAATTAAATTCACTAGAAAATGAAATGCATTAGCTTCTTTGACCTTAAATAATTATAGCTCCAATTGAAAGAGCGTCTCAAACTTGTGTGGGCCTATAACATTTGTAATCTGCACTATCTTATAAGATGTGGAACATAATTACTATTTTGAAAACTGGAGGAATCAAAATCTTAGAGCAAAATGACAGATGTTTGGGCGTTGAGAAAGAAAAATATCCAAATACAGAGGAGGGTTGTGTTTTCCTAAAACCAGACCGCGTCCACCTTTTTCAAAGATTTGTTTAAAATCTCGTATAAATAAATTAATAAGTAGACAAGTTAATTTTGTAATGGCACCCCACCAGAACATTTTTAAATGTATAACAAAGAGAGCCGAACACAGAGCAAGACAAAAGCCAGAAGCACGTTTAAATATTTAAAAATGAAATCCCCGTTGTATAAATAAGACTTTGCAGAATTAAACAGAAAATTATCTGTTTTATATTGGCTCGTTCTGAGTCTCTAGACATTATTTGTATTTCTTTACCTCCAACTTATAAAGCCCTATTGCCAATAAATCCTAAAACCTTGACTTCAAAAAGTTAAAGAATATCTTAATAGCATCTGTGCTACAGGAAATAGAGGAAGGATCTTTATTATGAAGAATTCAGTTTTGCAGTCTTAATAAGTATGATCTCATTACCCTCAATAGCCACATGGTAGGAAGTATTTTCATCTCCAGGAAAACCAAACTAAGTCACAGAAGTTGAAAGTAACTTGTTTAGGCAGAGACAATGTTACGGCTTTCCAAATCTATAGGTTTCCAAATATCTACCGTCTTCCCCACCCCCCGGCCCCCAATTTTCATGATAAATACTTGAGGATTTATTTTGAAATAGCCAAGGAGAATTAGGTATTTTTTTTCTTAAATCCTTATAAGACGGTTCCACAGAGCCAACTCAAAGAATTTTAGCCATTTCTTTGTATGATTTGTTTCAAAGGGAGTGATAAACCCAAAAGACTCCTTTCTCTGCACAATACATATAATTTTTTTAGGATCTCATTTCACTGAAACTTTAGAAGTGCAATCATACGCAACACGCAAATAACTAAACTGTTATCTTTGGGTGGTTTTCAGGGGGTATGCCAGAATAACCAATTTACATTTTCACACGAACCACAAGCTCCTAATCAGAGTTTCATTTGATTATTTACTTCTGGATTTTTGAGTTTTCCAAAGGTGCTTTTGAGCCTTCCCATTTTGAGAGTGAAGGAGATAAAGGCTAAATTTCCTGGATACCAAAATTCAGTTATGGCCAGGAAGGGTGAAAAGCTTTCTGTGTAGCACCCTGAAACTCTGGTATTCTGGAAGATATCATCCTGAGTCAAGACACAAATAAAAGGGAAGCAGCCCAATTCTCACATTGACTCTCTGTGGAAGAGTAGAAATGGTGTCTCTCTCTGAAGACAAGGCCACAAAATTCTCCGTGGATGTTTGGGTCAGCTCTAAATCATGTCTCTTAACTGGCCTTCAGATACCTAGCACTGCATGTATCCCAGGGAAAAAATAGTCCCATTCACAAACATTCGGATGATTCCCAAACATCTAGAAAGTCAGATTTATCTCCTGATGAAATATCTATGCCGAAGACAGAGCAACTCTTTTTGTACATTTACATTAGTTAATGAATGTGTTGACTAGTTTCAGAAGAATTTAATTAAAAATAATCGGTGACTTTTGAGTTTTACAGGCATGTTTACAGGAGACTCGTACTGTGCTATCCTGAAGAGATTTCACCAGACTTTTAGGATTTTGTTTTTATTTCTGTCAGATCACTTGCTTGCTTAAGGAGCCGTCAGTCCTAGTCTTAAGAAGTATATTCAGTGTGAAAACATAATACTGATAAAACTGGCAACTGATTTTTTTAATGTTTTATTTTAAAATACTAATTTCAAACTATTATAGAAGCTATAATAATAGCTCCTTTATTCACGAATTTTTAACTTTTGCCTATATTTGCTTTGTCATTTTTATTCTTTACATTCATACATTTTTTTCTTGAGACAGTTGAGAATGACTTTCAGGCATCATGTCCCTTTACCTCAAAATACTTTAGTATGATTTTTTTTTCTAGGAACAAAGACATTCTTTCACAAGACCACAGTAAAATTAGCTACTTCAGGAAATTTAACATTGACAAAATACTAGTATATAATACACAAGCCATATTCAGTTTTCCCCAATTATCCTACTAATGTATATGGAATTTTTTTTTCCACGATCCAAGACTCACTCCATTATCATGTATTACATTTAGTTATCATGGTTTCCTTTGGTCTTACTATTATTTAATAATGAAAATATAACTGAGATAGAACTAATATTCAATCAGATTGGTTGGTACAGTCTTGGCCTGAGAAGAAAACCTAAGGCACACACCTTAGTTCAGAGAGTTCCCAAGTTAACTAAGAATCAGAGTAAAGGAGACTGAATGGTTTTAAAGAATAAACACATAATCTCAAAACGTGGTTATTAACCATCTACCACCATGATAAATAAGATGACAATATTTATGTAGGCTGAAAAAAAATGTTTCTTCTCCTTGGGCAATTTTGACGAAAAGTTGTATGTTTCTCATAAGGGTATTTGTGCCTACCGATGTGTGTATTATTACACTATTGCCCTTTGTCACATCATTTCCTAGCTTACTGATTTGAATATTTTTCCTTGATAGCATTAGGTTGCATACATTTTGATGACATTTGACAATCGTAATTTCAATTAGTTTCTAATTCCTTAGCCACTTTTATTAGCCACATAGAAACACTTTAAATGTTTTCCCTTCCAAAGTACATACAGTGGAAAGATCTTGGTCTTTGAAATTAAAGCAATATCAAATTCTGGTTCCACCAATCCTTAGTGGTATGATCTTAGGTGAATTACTAAACTCTTCTCATACAGTAATCCTTCAACAGATAATGGTGGCAATTAAATTTTGAGAAGCAATATAATACTCTCTATGACCACATGGAGCTTTGGAATCCAGCAGTCTGGTTACAAATGCCTGTTCTGCACTCACAGGCCTTGGGATTTGGGACAAGTTACCCAAGTTACCCAACGTTCCTAAGTTCCAGTTTCTTTAACTGTAAAAAGACATTAATAATGGTGCTTATTGCTTCAACAAATGGATGCAGTGCTGGAAGGGCTCACTTGTCTATGCCAAGAAATTTGGAAGACAGCTACCCGGCCAACCTACTGAAAGAGATCCGTATTTATGCCTATTCCCAAGAAAGGTGATCCAACTGAATGTGGAAATTATTGAACAATATTATTAATATCACA
>NW_004444043.1:8679699-8681120 GCF_000243295.1 Trichechus manatus latirostris
GCACCTAACAACAATGAAAAATTTAACAGGGTTATTCTATTAAATGAAATAACTTTTGCAAATTGTGTAGCAGGATCCCTAGGACATAACAAGTGCCCAATAAAGGTTACTGATCTGCTGATCAACGTCTTGGCATTAATAATAGTATCAACAAAAACAATAAATTTTCTTACAGACACCAAAGTAAGTATGTTTCTCTTGGCCTTGACTTTGTGCCCTTTTACAGATCTTCTCCCAATCATCCTTCATCCTAACTCTTAGGCTAATAGTTAATCAATTGTTAGGGGCAGATTATCCAATAGGCAAGGTAAGCACAGTGTTTAACTTGCTTACCAGATCATCTGTAGTGAACAATTTCACATTTTTTCACCACATCAAAGATTCGGCTTCTAAATATGGCTGGCATCTGTCTCTTTCCCAGCCCCACAGCACCTTCCTACAGATTCAAAGACTCTTTTCAAATTTACAATCCCTGACAGGTGCAGATGACCCAGTCAGCAAGATAAGTATGGGCTTACTTGTGCTTACTTATTAATCTGTACTACAGATGATCTGGTAAGAAAGGTAAGCACCATGCTTATCTTGCCTATTGGATTATCTGCCTCTTCCAGTTGTCATCAAGCTGACCTTTGCTCATGGCAACCCCATATGTGAACTGTGAGTAGAACTGTACATCACTGGGTTTTCAGTGACTGATTTTTCAGAAGTATATTGCTGAGTAGGCTCCTTTGGGTGGACTCAAACCTCTGACCTTTAGGTTACCAGCCAAGCACGTTAACCATTTGTACTACTCAGGGACTCCTCACTTAGGATCCCATAATTTTCTTTGAACAGTGTGATTGCCCCTCTCTTCAATCTTCTTTTTTCCTAAACATTCCCTTGAGATAAAGGTTAAAATTCATCATCAAAGAATGAACAGGGTGGAGAAGAATGTGAGGAAACAACTTGGTTTAGAGATTAGGTATTTAAATACATTAATACCAACATAAGGTTAGTTCTAATTAAATGAACTCAACTGCCTTTCCTCCTGAGTTGCCAGTCATCTCAATTAACCTTCAAGCTAATAGTCAGGGACAGCAGGATTAAGTGAGCAACAAACAGAAGAGGCTGGTTTCAAATTCAGCCCAGGAGCCCACAATGACTTTGGTTGCTTAATGATCAATTCCGGGACTCAGCCCACATGAATTCAATGGAAAGGATTAGCAGACTTAAAAGCACATGGCTTAGTATTTGTGTTCAATGTTCAGTCATCCCAAATTCATGTAACCACAAAATGTCAGAGCCAGAAAAGATCTTCATGTTCTTCTAGCTCAGTAACTTCATTTCACAGAGACACAGAGAAATCAAGTGACACTTGAAAGATCACTAAATTATCAGTGGCAGAGTCTGGCTAAAAACTCTTTGTAGTCTAACTCCTAGTT
>NW_004444043.1:8681929-8683754 GCF_000243295.1 Trichechus manatus latirostris
GAGCACAAAACGTTTGCACCACCCAGAGACCTTTAAAAGTAGGAAATCTCAAGGTTCATATATGAACAGTGAAGGTCCTCTTTGGTTGGAAGATAAGGCTGGACAGGCAAGATCATGGAGACCTTGAATTCCAAGTTAAACTATAAAGACTTCATTAATCAGACAGACAGGAACCTTAGGATAAATGGCAAATTCATTGAAGTTAAATATTTTTAATTAAAGTTTTTATTGTGAAATAATTTCAGATTTGCACCCAGAGAAATAATAGAGATTTTGTGTATCCTTTACCCAGTTTCCCTCAATGGTAACATCTTGCAAAACCATAGCACAACATCACAACCAGGATACTGACATTGCTACAGGCAAGATACAGAACATTTCCATCATCGTATTGATACTTTCCGTTGCCCTTTTATAGCCACTGTTACATTTTATTTGTATGCATTTTATTTATTATGTCTTATTCCTTCCCATCCTCACCCCCTCCTTAACCACTGACAACCACTAATCTCTTTATATCTATAGTTTTATCATTTCAAGAATGCTATATAAACAGAATCATACAATATGCATCCTTTGGGGATTGACAGTTTTTCACTCAGCATAATTCTCTGAGTTGTACGTATCAAATCATAATACAGAATCACACATGATTGTATTTTACCTCTTGTTATGGGAATTTTTTTGGCAGGTCCTAAGACAGGTATCTTTAGAGAGAAGTTCATTTACTTTTCTTTAATAACTTCTGAATAGAGTTAAAAGATCTTATCATTGTGCCCCAGTCAGGTATGAGTATAGAAAGACAATGAAGAGGTGAGTGAACAGGAGAATCTATTGGTGAAAATGTGGGATATTCTATTTCTCTACTTCTGGAGGTATAATGAATCTCCTCTGAAGTTCTGAGTTAGACCTGTAAAAAACAGAAAGGACAGCTCTTCCAGCATCCATGTTAGAAACAAAACAAAGCCTTGAAGGGCACAGCACAGAGCACCCATGCGAGAAAGACCTCGTGTTCTTAAGACAAGCACAAACAGGTCAGGAGATTTTCAGCCCCGTGTCTTCTTCACCCATCTCCATTCAAGAGTCCTCCTCAGAAATCCAGAGGCAGAAAGCATGTGGCTTGTCCATCAGGACCTTCTGACATACTTGTCTTCACCCTGCAAAACAGATTGGTCTTCTCCAGCTTCTCCTTCAGCCAGAAGAACTTACACCACCCCAAGACAAACCTGGCTCTTTTCCCCACCAACTACTGTGTTAGACTCAGCGTCTCTGGGTGCTGCAAACATTTAACATGCTTGGCTGCTAACCAAAACGTTGACAGTTTGAACCCACTTGGAGGCACCTCAGAAGAAAGTCCTTGCTATCTACCTCCAAAAAATTACCCATTCTACTCTGACACATATGGGGTCACTGTAAGTCGGATTAACTCTGTAGAAAGGAGGAAAAAAAAAAAAAAGCCTCAGAACTCAGCTGACTCCAGACCCTCCCTGCAAAGCCAGAGGAGCAGCACCCCTTGTCATCAGTATAGAACAACAGCAACCCTTTCCGAACACTGACTATCTGCTGGATGCTATTCTAAGTGTCTTCAATGCATGATCTCATTTTCTCCTCGCAATTACCTTGTGAGAGTAGCACATTTGTCTTCCTTTAGTAGATGAAGGAACTTTGGCTCAGAAAATTTAACTAACTTGACTAAGTTACACAGCTGGTAAGTAGCAGCGCAAAGATTCAAAGTCATGTAGTCTAACTACATAATTCCCACTTATTCTTGAGCAATAAACCATAATAACTGGGCATCAGGTCCAGTCAAGCAATAACAAACTAC
>NW_004444043.1:8685317-8687035 GCF_000243295.1 Trichechus manatus latirostris
CAGTTCCTGACTGTGATGTGAATTATCGGGTAAAACAACCTAAGTTTTACCTGATTCATCTCATCAGTAAATGGGGATAAAATAGTGTCACCTTGAGAAGATTGTGAGAATTAATCCCTGCAAGTAACTAATTTAGTTTATAACTAACTTAGCATGGTATTTGGAGCCCTGGGAGCACAGTGGTTAAGAGATTGTCCGCAAACTAAAAGGTCAGCAGTTCAAATCCACCAACCCCTCCTTGGAAATCCTATGAGGCAGTTCTACTCTGTCCTATAGGGTCGCTATGAGTTGGAATCAACTTGATAGCAATGGATGGTGGTGGTGAACCATGGTATTTGGATCACTGATCATGATTCAAATTGACCTTCAAACATTTCAGGAGGTAGAGTACGATCAAGAAATCCAAGCTGCACTGAAGGCATTGGCAAAAAACAAGGTACCAGGAGTTGACAGAATACCAATTGAGATGTTTCAGCAAACAGATGCAGCGCTAGAAGTGCTTACTCATCTAAGCCAAGAGATTTGGAAGACAGCTTCCTGGCCAAGCAACTGGAAGAGATTCATATATATGCCTTTTCCAAAGAAAAGTGACCCAACTGAATTCAGAGATTATCGAACAATATCATTAATATTACACACAAGTAAAATTTTGCTGAAGATAATTCAAAAGTGGTTGTAGCAGCATATCGACAGGGAACTGCCAGAAATTCAAGCAGGATTCAGAAGAGGACGTGGAACCAGGGATATCATTGCTGATGTCAGATGAGTCTTGGCTGAAAGCAGAGAATACCAGAAAGATGTTTACCTGTGTTTTATTGACTATGCAGTGACATTTAACTTTGTGGATCACAACAAATTATGGATAAGAATGCCAAGAATGAGAATTCCAGAACACTTAAATATGCTCATGAGGAACCTGTACATAGATCAAGAGGCAGTCAGTCATTTGAACCGAACAAGTGGATACTGCATGGTTTAAAGTCAGGAAAGGTGTGTGTCAGGGTTGGATCCTTTCATCATACTTATTCAATCTGTATGTTGAGCAAATAATCTGAGAAGCTGGACTGCATCAGGATTGGAGGAAGACTCATTAACAATCTGTGATATGCAGACAACACAACCTTGCTTGCTGAAAGTGAAGAGGACTTGAAGCGTTTACTGATGAAGATCAAAGACCATAGCCTTCAGTATGGATTACCCCTCAACATAAAGAAAACAAAAATCTCACAACTGGACCAGTAAGCGACATCATGATAAATGGAGAAAAGATTGAAGTTGTCAAGGATTTCATTTTACTTGAATCCACAATTAATAACCGTGGAAGAAGCAGCAGTCAAGAAATCAAAGGATGCATTGCGTTGGGCAAATCTGCAGCAAAAGACCTCTTTAAAGTGTTGAAAAGAAAAGATGTCACCTTGAAGACTAAGGTGCACCTGACCCAAGCCATGGTATTCTCAATTGTCTCATATGCATGCGAAAGCTGGATGATGATTAAGGAAGACCGAAGAAGAACTGAAGGCTTTGAATGGTGGTGTTGGCAAAGAATATTGACTATACCATGAACTGCTAAAAGAACGAACAAATCTGTCTTGGAAGGTGTATAGCCAGAATGCGCTATAGAAGCAAGGATGGTGAGACTTCGTCTCACATACTTTGGACATGTTATCAGGAGGGATCAGTCCCTGGAGAAGTACATCATCCGTGGTAAAGTAGAGGGT
>NW_004444043.1:8688932-8689867 GCF_000243295.1 Trichechus manatus latirostris
CAGAGGTTAGATAGAGCAAGAGAGCGGAAACAAGCGTAAGAAGGCAGGAGCAGGTTGTGGAGTAGCATTTGTAAATAGCTCAGAGAGCTCCCTGCTTGGTGCCTGAAAATTTGATTCCCAAACTCTTCATATTCAGCAGATGAGCAAAGACTTCAAAAGAAGGTCTGAATAGTGTTGGCAGCGGGACACTACTGAAGTTTCTGGATCTTTCATCCAAACAAATATTGGAAGTAAAATGGTCATTATTAAAATGCCATAAAACATCCCCAGAATAGGATTTATAGCACAGAGCATTCTAAAAGTAAATGTTAACCCATAAGCCTGGCAAACCTAGAGACCTTTGCATATAACTGAAGCTGAAAGGTCTGTCATATTCTCTTTCCAGGCAGAAAGGTCTGGGGATAGATGAAAATGTTTAGCTACAACCTGCCCTTGGGGTAATTGCATGTTCCAAACAACATCAAACAATAAGACAGTCCTGACTTTATTGGCACAAAGTAATATTAGGTTGTCAAGAATCCTGTGATCTCAAACTGCAAGAATAAACAGAAAAATGACTGTGCAGATGATATTAAGGGTGTGCAGGATAGTCTCTCCATTGTCACATTATCATTTTTTCCCTGTTCATTTTGAGTCACATTGTGGAAGAGAAAAGAGCTAGATATGATTTCCCCACAAGGCAGAGGTTGCAATCTAAAGAAAGGGAGACTGTCTTAGTTATCTAGTGCTGCTATAACAGAAATACAACAAGTAGATGGCTTTAACAAACAGTAATTTATCTTCTCACAGTTTAGGAGGCTGGAGTCTGAGTTCAGGATGCTGGCTGTAGGGGAAGGCTTTGTCTCTCCACCAGCTCTAGAGGAAGGTCCTTGTCTCTTATGAGCTTCTGTTCCTGGACAACTTCATGCGGCTTGACATCTCTCGTCCCCTATCTT
>NW_004444043.1:8692200-8693188 GCF_000243295.1 Trichechus manatus latirostris
ACTTCCATTCCCTCCACCAGTTGCCATGAATCAACTTTGACTTCAAAGTACTGCAGGAATATAGGAAAGCATAGAACAATCTGACTTACAGAAACTTAAGAAATTTTATTGACTTTATAACCCATGCCACCAACACAGAAAAAAATTCATTAAATGTATATTTCATATATATTTCAGATCAAAGACATACATTTTACTATTACATAAGCTTAGCCATTGTTTTCCTTATAATATTTGTCAACTCTCCCATAACCATAACAACCCACTTTCCACAACATACAACAGAATTGACGTCAAAATTTTAAAAGAGGAAAGCTTTCGGTGATTATAATTTGGGGTTCATCAGGCATTCATTTCCTCTTGTTGTGGGCACCAGGCTTCTTGTGTGTTTCTGTCATCTCAGTGCCAAATATGACACCTAAGTCTGTGAATAGCTTCCCAATAAACTGCCAGTGTCCAGCATCTACACATAAAAACAACAATCAAATTTTATAAGTCATCCAAAGCTATTTGGGAAAAAGTAGAGAATCTGTAACAGATTATTCACAAAAAGCACTGTAAAAAATCTAAGGGCAAAAGGAATATAGATTCTACCAAAAGGGCCTATCTTTCAGAAAGGAAATACAGAATATTAGAAAACTGCTTTGCCAGAATATAAGCGGAAGAGAAAGGCAAGCTGCTACTCTGAAAATTGTTTGTCCATATTAGTCATGATAATTCTATTGGGATACATCCCCTTTGTTTTTCCCTTCTCAAGCAACAGTAAATGACAGCGGTGCAGTGGATTTCTTTACATAAACTTTCTGGCCCTGGGTTTGTTATTCTCCAAAATGATTGGTCAGGCTGCAATCTTGCAAGTGATTGATCAGTTTACTATCTACATAAGAGGCTTGCAACCACTCAGTAAGACCGGTTGGTTTGTGATCCATCTAAGGGACTGATCAGTTTAGGAAAGCCATGCCCTGAAATTGACAAACCGTGTTCCTGT
>NW_004444043.1:8694432-8699198 GCF_000243295.1 Trichechus manatus latirostris
TATTTATTACAGGTTTGTTTATTCATTCATTTATTAACTCAACTTTCATTGTTGTTGTTCTTTGCCCTACTCCTGACAGCTCTCCCATTGTCCCTTTTTAATCAAACCACCACACCCAGAGGGACTCTTGAGCTCAAACGAATATTCCTGCTCCAATCTTCTTAGTAATGGGAACCTAGACCCACACCACCACACTCAACTCCCAGGTACTGTGACTGCTACTGCTAGTTTTATGACAGGATGATAAAACACTTGACAAAATAGTAAAACAACCAAGAAGAAAACACTTGACAAAAGTCTTGGGAGGAGATTGCTTTTATTTCAATTGAAATTTTGCAAATGAGGAAGTAGGCTTGAAAGCTTGACGCTTCTATATCCAGGCACACTGTGTTTAAATTCAGGTTTCACCAGTTCTAGTTGTGGGACCTTGGACAAGTTGTTTAAGTCCAGGTTTGTCACTTGTAATGTGTGGATAAAGATAGTTAAACACTCATAGATTGCGAGGTTAAACCAGATCATGTACACACAAATGGCAAGGCTCAACCAGTCTCTTTTCTAGGTGCTGGGGATACAACAAAGAAGAAAACCTAGAATTCCCATGCTCTTAAAACTTGTTGCCTTTGAGTTGATTCTGGCACATGGTGACCTTATAGGACAGACTAGAACTGCCCCGCAGGGTTTCCAAGGCTGGAATCTTTAAGGAAGCAGACTGCTACATCTTTCTCCCAAGGAGCAGCTGGGGAGTCCAAACTGCTGACCTTCCTTTTAGCAGCCAAGTGTTTAACCACTATGCCAACAGGGCTCTTTCCCACGCTTTTACTGATGATCTATTCTAATGATGGGAGAAAGCCAAAACCGAAGTTGACAAAAAATATACAATCTTTTGAGTTGTGATAATTGCTAGGGAGAAACATGCAGAATAAATATCTGAGAGTGGTTATGGAGCAATTGGGTTACTCCTGAAGGACAAAGAATAAGGAACATAGAGTGATGACCAACAGTTCACCTGCTCCCCGTTTGTGCTACTCCAGATGTACATGGAAAGTCACGTCTCTTCATAAAAACTTGTTGCTGTAAAGTCAATGCCGACTCATGGCAACCCATCTGTGTCTGAGCAGAACTGTGCTCCATAGAGAGTTTCCAACAGCTTATTTTTTGGAAGTAGGTCTCCAGGTCTTTCTTTTGAAACGTCCTCTGGGTGGACTTGAACTTCCAACCTTTCGGTTAGCAGTCGAGCATGTTAACTGTTCACATCAAACTCACAGTACCATTGTGGAGGAGAGAAATCCATAAACCCTACTTTAAAATAAAGTGTAAGCTTTTATCAATTCTTTCTCGCTCTTTTTTTTTTTTTCTGTATGAAAATGAGTTATTAAAATCCCTGAATATAACTGGCTGGGCATTTTTTATTTCACTAATTTCTGACTATATTCACTCTTTCATCCAAATTTGGTAGCCTGCAGGACTCAGAATACTTTCATGAGGAAGAGGCTTGAGGGCTTTCATATCCATATGCTTAGTTCCCATTCTTAGAAGTCACAGGCTTCATGTGATAACAAACCTGAGCTAAGATATTCTTAAGACCATCCTTTTATGCTACTGGAGAAGAAGATGGCACCTAACATTCTAAAGTTTGGCATTGCTTCATCACGATAGTCAACTTGGGCTGCTGCTTTTTTTATAAGACACCACTCAGAAATGATTAGGTTAAGGACCCACCCTACTCTGTTATGGCCTCATTAACATAACAAAATAAAACCCTATTTCCAAACAGGGTCACATTTACAGAGACAGGAATTAGGTCTTCCAATCTCTTTTCAGGGGATACAATTCAATCCACTGCACCAACTCTGCGTCTCAAATTGGAGCCCATGTACTTGAGCTCAGCCCTCCTTCCTTCATTCAACACATGATTATTAAAAATGTACTCTGTGCAGGACTATCTGAGCATGACAGGGCTTTTCCAAACAAGATGAAGTAATCTAAATCTGCCCTCTTTTGAGTGAATGTCTTAATCCCGGCTCCAAGGATCAGATTCCCAAAGGCTCTTAAAAAGGCTTTAGGCTTTCATGCATACCTGGGCATCCCACAGTCCCTGAGGCATGGCACACACTAGACTCTGAAAACCCTCAGGGTCACCAAAAGAATTTGGCAACACCATCTAGTAAGTTCTTAGCAGATATTTCTCAGAAGAACCAATAGATAATGATGATTTTAAACTTTCCATTTCTCTAAGGATAGGCCCCATCACCACCATCCACCCAGTTGTTGTGGAGTTGATTCCGACTCATGGCAAACCCATGTGTTGTAGAGTTGGACTCTGCTCCACAAAGTTTTCATGGCTGTGATCTTTCAGAAGTAGATTGCCAGGGCTTTCTTCCAAGGCATTTCTGGGCAGCTATGAACCAACAACCTTTTAGTGAGGAGTACTTAACTGTTTGTGCCACCTAGGGACTCCTACAAGCCCTATAAACAAACAAAAAAACCAAACCCATTACCGTTGAGTTGATTCCAACTCATAGCGACCCTATAGAACAGAGGGGAACTGCCCCATGGGGTTTCCAAGGAGGAGCTGGTGAATTCGAACTGCTAACCTTTTGGTTAGCGGCTAAATTCTTAATCACTGTGCTACCAGGGCTCCTGTAGGTCCCATATGAGAGATAATAAGCTTGGTCTCATGAGAAATGTCTCCTCTACCTGATTAAAATTAGGAGGAAGGAAGGAAGGGAGGGAGGAAGAAGGATGAAGGGACAGAGAGAGGGAGAAAAGAAAGGAAGGAAAAGAAGTAGAGAGGCCATCCTGATACATCTAACCAGGCACCAAGATGAAGCAAATGGCTTCCTCTTGCTTTCTACCCATTTCCTTAACACAGGTAAATATCATTGACATGAAGGAACTCTCAGTGTCCCACTAGGAATTTCCACTGCTCAGGCCACCATAGGCTAAAGCAGTGGTTCTCAATTGGGGTGGCTTTGTCCCCTGGGATATTTGGCGATATCTGGATATTTTTATCACAACTAGGTTGGTGGGTGAGGGTACTACTGGCATATAGTGGGTAGAAGCCCGAGATGCTGCTAAGTATCTTATAACACATAGGACAACCTTTGTGTCTCAGA
This sequence comes from Trichechus manatus latirostris, assembly GCF_000243295.1. Classification (NCBI taxonomy): domain Eukaryota; kingdom Metazoa; phylum Chordata; class Mammalia; order Sirenia; family Trichechidae; genus Trichechus; species Trichechus manatus. Next base: position 8,697,549 of record NW_004444043.1, read on the forward strand.
GGAAAAAATAAACTCAGCTGACATCTGGTTTTCACTTAGGTTGAACCTTAAAGAGTAATAAGATTTAGATTTTTAAATAATTTCAGTTTTGAGGAAGAGCAACTGTATGAAAAAGTTTATAGGTAGGGATCAAATAAAGTCTTTTATAAAGAAAAGTCAGGGCTATTAAGACCATCTTTTCCACTTCTTCCCTTAAAGCAGGTTTCTCAACCTCAGCACTATTGACATCGACTACTTTGTCTATGCATGGGCAGGAGCTGACAATAATCATCATAATTTATTTTTTCCTCTCAGATATCCTAGAAAAGGAGCAATTCTTTCTGGAATAATTCAATACTTTGAAGAATGGCCCAGAAATACAAGTAAAGGCCATCCTTGCCCTCTTCTAGCCAATAAAGCTACAAGGACAAGGGTGTCCAAGTCTTCTTTTGAGGGATATTTTCAATGCATCTCATCATTTTGGAATATGTGGAAAATATGTTTAAATGTCTTTGCTTTGGTTTCCTTTCCTTGATTTTTTTTTTTTTTTTTCCCTGCTGCTCAGAGGGTGTATGAATGGAGATGATGTAAATGGACAGGACAAAACCAAGAACTATTTCTGTTCTTGAGTTTTTGCCACTGAAGTGAAATTATTACAATAATAATAATTGTTGTTGCTGCTAGTTACCGCTAGGTCAGTGATTCATGGTGACATCATGAACAATGGAACCAAATTCTGTCCAGCCCTGTGCCGTCCTCATGATCAGTTGCGGCTTAGACCATTCTGATCCATAAAGTTTTCATTGGCTGACTTTCAGAAGTAGATTACCAGACCTGTCTTTCTAGTCTGTCTTAGTCTTGAAGCTCCACTGAAACCTGTTCAGCATCATAGCAACAAGTAAGCCTCCACTGACAGACGGGGGGGTGGCTGTGCATGGGGTGTATTTTGGGGAATCAAGCCTGGGTCTCCTGCATGGAAAGTGAGAATTCTACCACTGAACCATTACTGCCTCCACAATAATAATAGTCACTATTTATCAAATGATGTTAAACACATCATGATCTCATTTAATTCTTGCATCAACATGCATGGTAGTTATTATTTTCTCTGCTTTATAGATGAAGACTGTGGCTCCTGGTGGGTTAACATGCCCAAAGCCACAGCTTGGTCCTCGCTGCTAGGAACCATTGTCTTCAACTGGACACTTTGCACTGACTATCTTGTTTAATCTTCACAGCTTCCCTAGAATAAATACAATATTATCAGTATTTTCGTAACTTATCAAACTCACAGGCTAAATGGAAAATTCAGGGCAGAATTCAAACCTAGGTCTTTCTAACTCCGAAACCTGTGCTCTGCCTGTGAAACCATAAACATTCTCATTTTTTGTCACAACAAATGTCCAAAATAGATGGTCACCGTGCATCGGCCACAGTTATAGAACTAGTCTTTTAGTATGGATTTGATGAAAAGCATTTTTAAAACATCCTTCAATAAGCATTTGCTGAGGCCTCCTCTGGGCTGAACCATGGACTGTACACTGCAGGCACGGTGGTTATAGAGATGGACCTAGACTTTCCTTGCTCCCAAGGAGCTCACAGTTGAGGAGGGGCAGAGAGGAAAATTAGATTACACAGCACATAGTCACATGTTTACACAACACACACCTA
>NW_004444043.1:8710086-8711013 GCF_000243295.1 Trichechus manatus latirostris
CAAATTCCATTTTCCCAGTAACTTGCCAGATGGCTTCTGATTAGTTTCTACCAATAGGAAGTGTTGGCAGGAGTTTGGAAGGCAGGAGTCGGGAAAAGGAAGGTGTTTCCTGTTCAGCTTCTGTTGGCATTTTCCAGCAGCTAGAGACTGCTAGCACTCCATCATCGTCTGGCACTTCTGACACTCACAGCAAGGAGTTCATCAGTGCTAAATAGCACCCTCTCAGCAGTCCCAGTACTGGTAGTTGGTATGTCATTTGTGGTTTTGAGACTGGCCCAGGCAGGCACCTTCTCTATGATTCTAGACTCTGGTGACATCATTTCCTCCATTTACTTCTTTAGCCAGAGAGCTGTAGCTATCCCCAGTAGTTGCTCAGCCTAGAGTTACCTGGGCATAACCAATTTCCTGTATTAGATTCATTCTGTTGAAAACCTAGAGTGGTTTCTGATGTACATCTGTCTTTAAGGCCTGGATATTCAGATTCATATCAATTTTAAAAAATGAAGAAAAATAACCTGATAAATAAATGTATGAAATGCTTTCTGGAAAACCATAGAAGACCACAGAACAAACTAGAAGTTACATATATATATATGTCTATATCTCAACCATGCGTCAGTTTGTTGTACGCTGGTGGATTGTAGGTTGCTGTGATTCTGCAAGCCATGCCATTGGTATTTCAAATACCAGCAGGATCACCCATGGTGGACAGGTTTCAGCAGAGCTTCCAGACTAAGACAGACTAGGAAGAAAGGCCTGGCAGTCTACTTCTGAAAAAACTGGTCAGTGAAAACCTTATGAATAGCAGCAGAACATTGTCTGATATAGTGCCTGAAGATGAGCCCCTCAGGTTGGAAGACACTCAAAATATGACTGCGGAAGAGCTGCCTCCTCAAAGTAGAGTCAACCTTAATGATGTGGATGGAG
>NW_004444043.1:8711714-8712549 GCF_000243295.1 Trichechus manatus latirostris
CGTTCTGTTGTACATAGGGTCTCTTTGAGTCAGAACTGACTTGATGGCACCTAACAACAACAACATATATGTACGTAATTAAGAAGGTACACAATTAATTACAGTAAAAGGCTAATGCTGACTGTGAAGGATTGAATTGTGTCCCCCATAAATGTATGTCAGCTTGGCTAGGACATGATTCCCAGTATTGTGTGATTGTCCACCATTTTGTCATCTGATGTGATTTTCCTATGTGTTGTGAATCCTGCCTCTATAATGTTAAGGAGGTAGGATTAGAGGTAGTTCTGTTAATGAGGAGGAACTCAATCTACAAGATTAGGTTATGTCTTAAGTCAATCTCTTTTGAGATATAAAAGAGAGAAGCGGGCAGAGAGACATGGGGACCTCATACCACCAAGAAAGTAGAGCCAGGAGTACTCGTCCTTTGGATCTGGGGTCTCTGCGCTGAGAAGCTCCTCGACCAGGGGAAGACTGATGACAAGGACCTTCCCCCAGAGCTGACAAGACAAAAACCCTTCCCCTGGAGCTAGCACTCTGAATTTGGACTTCTAGCCTCCTAGACTGTGAGAGAATAAATTTCTCTTTGTTAAAGCTAACCACTTGTACTTCTGTTACAGCAGTAATAGATAACTAAGACACTGATGTATTTGCCTAACAAATATTTAAGTCTATTTAAAATTCCGTATTTAAATAAAGAAAAGGAAAAAAAAAAAACCTTGAATATTCAAAAGGCAATCTGAGACTGGAAAAATATTTTAGTCACTGCCTTAGTTCAGGCATTTATCAATTACAGGTTGGCAAGACCCTCCAAACATTCTCTGCTTTGACTCTCTCT
>NW_004444043.1:8714002-8715485 GCF_000243295.1 Trichechus manatus latirostris
GCAGCAATGGGGTATAACATTTGCAATTGATGTAATACTTTGTGTGAGTTTTATTTGCTTAAGTTGTTTAAATATTTAAGAGATTTTTTGTGTTATGTTTTTAATTTAATCAAATATTTAGAAGAGTAAAATTAAGTAAGTTCATAATTGTTTAAATATATGGGACATTTTAACTTAAATTAATAAGTTTTGATGTATTGATCTTCTAAGTAATATAAAAACACTTAGAGGGATTGTGATTGTTCAATGTTTAAGTAAATGTTAAATAACAAAAAGGTTTTAAGCTTAATAAATCGTGCATTAAACAAAGTAAAAATAGACGTATGCATTTTCCATGGTGGGGCTGAAGGATATATCAACACTTTTGACTCACTCCGTACAATGCCACACACTGATAGAAGTACGTATTATTCATTGGGGGTGGGTGAAGGATCTGTCAATGCGTTTGTCTTTCCCTGAACCAATGCTAAACCAAATATCAGTTGCTGTTGAGTCAATTCCTACTGATGGTGACCCCGTGTGTGCAAAATAGAACTGGTCCATTGGGTTTTCAAGTGTGTGACCTTTAGGAAGCAGATTCCCAGGACTTTCCTCCAAGTCACTTCTGGGTGGCTTTGAAACACCAATCCTTTTTTTTTTATTAAAATATTTTATTATTATAATATTTTATTGTGTTTTTGGTGAAAGTTTACACAGTAAATTAAATTCCCTTTTAACAACTGTTCAGTGACATTTGTTACAATTTTCACAATATGTCAACATTCTTGTTATTTCTGTTGGGGTTGTTCCGTTTCCATTAATCTAATTTCCCTGCCCCCCACCCCATGTTAGTTATCTAGCTGCTGTAACAGAAATACTACAAGTGGATGGCTTTAACAAACAGAAGTTTATTTTCTGACAGTTTGGGAGGCTAGAAGTCTGAATTCAGGACGCCGTCTCTAGGAGAAAGCTTTCTTTCTCTGTTGGCTCTGGAGGAAAGTCCTTGTCTCTTCAGTTTCTGTTTGCTGGTTCCTTGGAGATCTCCATGTAGCTTGGAATCTATTTTACCCAATCTCTGCTCTCTTGTTTAATCTCTTTTTATATTTCAAAGCAGATTGACTCAAAATATGCCCTACACTAATCCTGCCTCATTAACATAACAAAGACAATTATATATAACTACAGGCATAGAGGTTAGGATTTACAACACATATTTTGGGGGGACATAATTCAACCCATAACATTCCACCCTTTGGCCCTCCAAAATTCATGTCCTTGCTACACACAAAACACATTCACCCCATCATATCATCGCAAAAGTCTTAAATCAACTCCAAGTCCAAAATCTCATCTTCTGAAGCATCTAAATCACATATGGGTGAGACTCTAGGTGTATTCCATCCTGGGGCAAAATTCATCTTCATCTGTGAGTCTGTGAAATCTAGACTACAAGTTATCTGTTTCCAAAGTACAATGGTGGAACAGGCATTAAGCAGACATGTCC
>NW_004444043.1:8716152-8717542 GCF_000243295.1 Trichechus manatus latirostris
CTGTCCCCTTCAGTCTAAGCTGATGGGTTTTCTGCTGTGGTAGTCGGTTAGCTCCATCAGTCACAGGCTTAATCTCTTTAACAAAAGATTGTGTAGCCACATCCTTTGTGAAAATTCTTGGACACATGTCCTGAGTTTCTACAACAGAATTTTCAAAATCTTTAAGTTTTGTTTTCAGTTTATACACTTCATTTTTTAAGTCCATCTCTTTCCTCTTACATTTTGCCATAAGCAACAAAGAGAAACCACACAGCCCCTTTAAGATCTTGTTAGAAATCGCCTCAGCCAAGTATCCAAGTTCATTACTTACAAGTTCTACCTTCCACCAAACATTGCACACAATTCAAACTAGTTCTTTGCCACTACATCAAAAACATCGCCTTTCTTCCATTGTCCAGTGACACGCTCTTCATTTCCTTTTAAAGCCTCACCAGAAGCACCTTTAACATCCACATTTCTAGCAACATTTTCTTGCTGGCGCCATTATGTGTTCTCTAAGACCATAGAGACTTTCTCTATGGCTCTCCTTACTTCCTTCTGAACCCTCATCAGAATTGCCTTTTAAGTCCATAATTGTACCAACAGTCTCTTCAAGGCAATCTGGGCTTTTATTATTAGGCACCTTAAAACTCTTCCAGCTTCTACCCATTACTCAATCCCGAAACAACTTCCACATTTTAGGTATTTGTTAGAGCAGCACCCCTACTTCTCAGTATCAAATTTTGTCTTAGTTATCTAATGCTGCTATAACAGAAATATCATACGTGGGCAGCGTTAACAAACAGAAATTTATTCTCTCACAGTTTAGGAGGCTAGACGTCTGAATTCAGGGTACTAGCTCTAGAGAAAAGCTGTCTCTCTGTGTCAGCTCTGGAAGAATGTCCTTGTCTCTTCAGCTTCTGCTTTCTGGTTCCTTGGAAATCTCCATGTGGCTTGCCATCTATCTTAACCATCTCTACTCTGTTTGCTAATTTAATTTCTTTTTATATCTCAAAAGAGATTGACTGTAGATACACTTGCTAACCTGCCTCATTAACATAACAAAGACAACCCATTCCAAAATGCGATTATAACCACATGCATAGAGGTTAAGATTTACAACACATTTTGGGGGGACATAATTCAATCCATAATACCTCTTGACCTTCTCATATTTGCTTTAGGGTAACTGTTGACTATTCAGTCTCACATAGATGATTTTTTTAAAGGAGCACAGTACTCATGGGTGGTATTTTTTATTTCATGAGGCAATCTGTTATTTATCTGAAGGGTGACCTGTGGGAGTGGTTTCAGTTCAAAGTTTAAACGGTATCTCAGGGTGATAGTCTCGAGGGTTCCTCTAGTCTCAACTGGTCCAGTAAGTCTGGACTTTTTTAGGATTTTGAGTTTT
>NW_004444043.1:8719123-8720398 GCF_000243295.1 Trichechus manatus latirostris
GAAAGTCTCCCCATCGGACTTTTCAAACTGAACTGGAACTATTTTGTTTCAATGTCTATCTCTCCTACTTAATCACAACCTTCTTTAGGCTTCATTCTTCTTTGTGTCCCCAGGTCCTAACACATAGTAAACGCTCCATAAATATTGTTGAAGGGGTTGATGAGCACAGTAACATTTTGTGAATGCTGCGAATGCTGAAAAGGGAGTGCAGAAACTGTTATTCACATACTATTAATAAGAAAGTAAATTGGTGCAACACATGAAAATGTTCATAAGCTATGATTACATTTCTAGAAATTTGGCCTTAGGAAATAATAAAAATAAGCGAACCAGCAAAAAATATTGGAAACAAACTTCATGTCCACCCATAGGGAATTGGTCAAGTAAATTAAAGCTCATTCATCAGATGGAAAATTCACCCTCTATTAGAAGTGTTTTGAATGTAATATAACCATATGGAACAAACACATTTATAGCATAAGCTTATTTATTTCAAAGGCAGCATTTAGAACAATTATAACAACACTATTAAATGCACATGGATTAAAAGCTAGAAGCAAATTGCATCAAAATTATAACAGAGTTCATTCTACACACCCTCCATTTCTCAAATTATATGAAACATGGTTTTGTAAATTACCCTGCCTTCTGTCTTTAAATTTTCATTAAAATTAGCTGCATTTTTATTAATTTTATTCTCTCCAACAGTATAGTCAGTTGTAGGAATCAAAACAGAATATGTATTTTAGAAAATGTGATATTTACTCTAAAAACAAATTCTACTTTCAGTGTTAGCTCATAGCATACATGAATTCAGGACGTCTATTACCTTTGATGGCAACCCTGGTGGTGTAGTGGTTGAGAGTTACGACTGCTAACCAAAAGGTCACCAGTTCAAATCTATCAGCTGCTCCTTGGAAACCCTGTAGGGTAGTTCTACTCTGTCATATAGGGACTATGAGTCGGAACCAACTCAATGGCACCTAACAGTAACAACAGCATTATCTTTATATAAGAAGCCGAGTCTAGCATACAGGAGGATGAGGGGCCACAAGGAGGATAACTGAGGCACCCCACCAACAACAAGCACTAACTGCCAGATAGGGAGTGATGCTATCTCGTATCAGCTTAGTGCAGCTACCTGAGATAATCCAGGCAAGATCAGCAGAAAAACTACTCAGACAATCCACTAAAGTTTGAGAAATAATAAATCATTATAGGTTAAGTCACTATGTTTTAGGGTGATTTGTTAAACTGCAATGTTATTATAGTTGC
>NW_004444043.1:8721619-8723028 GCF_000243295.1 Trichechus manatus latirostris
ACTTGCTCAGCATACAGATTGAATAAGTAGAGGCGGGGCCAAGATGGCAGAGTAGTCAGATGCTTCTGGTGGTCCCTCTTACAACAAAGACCCAAAAAAACAAGTGAATTGATTATATATGACAATCTAGGAGCCATAAACATCAAAGGCAAAGTTGAGGAATAGGACTGAGTGGCAGGGGGAGGGAGAGATGGTTGGGAAGCAGTAAGGAGTTGCCAGACCCGACCCAGAGGAAGCCAGAGCTCTTCAGCCTGGATCAGTTTAGGGTATGTGGTGAGGCAGGCAAGCAGCTAGGCTTGGGAGGTGTTTTCCACATCAGGAGAGACCCAGGGGCAGAGAGTCTACTTGGCCATCCAGAACCAGTGAGAAGCCCTCGATTGGCAAAAGATAAGTACTTGCGCCTGGCCTACCACGTGGATTAAAAACACCCCCCTTAGATAAAAATCTCTCTCCCATTTACCTCCCTGTTCCCTGCTCTACACTGGGTCTGGGACAACTTCAGCAATGGCTGAGTCCCCTGGGCCAGAAGTAGGACCCATTATGTGCCCTGAGCCATTCTCCCAGCCTTGGAGAGGGAACAAATTAACAAACAGGGGGGAAAAATAATCTGCTGGCTCCCTTAAACCAGGAACTCAGGGTAGGCATAGCTCCTTTGCCTAGGGACAGGCATAAGGGATCCACAGACTTTGAGTGCCTTTCCCTTCCCCCTGCATAGGCTTATGTGGGCCCATTTCAACAGCATAGGCTCTCTTTACCACAGTACAATGGGGTATATACCTGAAGTCTAACTTCTACTGTTTCAGCTGTGAAGTGGCAGGTTCATGACATTCGACACTACTCTGCCCATTAAGCAGGGTCTTCACCTACCCACACCAGGGGCTTGAGGACTGGTGGCTCCACCCATGCCACCTAGCTACCTGTGACAGGGGCCCAAGAACAAGAGGTGCCCCCAGTCCCTACAGCCAACAGCACTGGGTGCTCAAAGTCCAGCTGCAGAACCTACCCACCTATGCACTCTAGGGAACAGGGATGTGCTTTCCTCCTGGACACCCGGGGGCAGCCATTGGCCCCCTGCCTTCCTCAGTATGTGTCCCCCCGCTGCAGCCAGATGCCTGTGCCCACACCAATCACCCATGCCTATCTAGGACATAGGTGAGAGCCTGCACCACACAGTTGGTGGCTGACTACCTGGACTCCTGAGCTGAATCCATACAGGAGGAGTGGGTGGGCTCCTGGGCTCACATACTTAGTGGCAGTTCAGGATGTTGGAGCTTCAGGGGCTCTGGTGAGCATGCTAGCTCACATGAGCTGCCTATTTGGGCGTATCAAAACAAAACAAAACAAGAAGGTAGGACACAGTAAGCAAACATAAAATAAATAAATATAATAACTTATTGATGGCTCAGAGA
>NW_004444043.1:8724968-8726261 GCF_000243295.1 Trichechus manatus latirostris
TTCCATTTGAACGACTGCCTCTTGGTCTAGGTACATGTTCCTCATGAGCACAAGTAAATGTTCTGCAATTCCCATTCTTCGCAATGTTATCCATAATTTATTATGATCCACATAGTCAAATGACTTTGCATAGTCGATAAAACACAGGTAAGCATCTTTCTGGTATTCTCTGCTTTCAGCCAAGATACACCTGACATCAGCAAGTATCCTTTGTTGCATGACCTCTTCTGAATCTGGCTTGAATGTCTGGCAGTTCCCTGTCGATGTACTGCTGCAACCGCTTTTGAATGATCTTCAGCAAAATTTTACTTGTGTGTGATTTTAATGATATTGTTCCATAATTTCCACATTCCATTGGATCACCTTTCTTTGGAAAGAGCACAAATATGGATCTCTTCTACTCGGTTGGCCAGGAAGATGTCTTCCCAATTTCTTGACATAGATGAGTGAGCACCTCCAGCTCTACATCCGTTTGTTGAACGTCTCAATTGGTATCCTGTCAATTCCTGGAGCCTTGTTTTTTTGCCGTTCCCTTCAGTGCAGCTTGGGCCTCTTCTTTCAGTACCATTGGTTCTTGATCATATGCTACCTCCTGAAATGGTTGAATGTCGACCAATTCTTTTTGGTACAGTGAATTTGTGTATTCCTTCTACCTTCTTTGATGTTTCCTGTGTCGTTCATTTTTTTGCCCATAGAATCCCTCAGTGTTGCAACTCGAGGCTTGAATTTTTTCTTCAGTTCTTTCAGCTTGAGACGTGGAGCGTGGAGTGTTTTAGTTTTCTGACTCCAGATATTTGCAAGTTTCATTATAATATTTGACTTTGTCTTCTGAGACTCCTTTTGAAATTTTCTGTTTAGTTCTTTTAATTCATCATTTCTTCCCTTTACGTTAGCTACTTTATATTCAAAATCAAGTTTCAGAGTCTCTCCATTTTGTCTGCCAGGTTATCACACCGTGGTGGTGTTGCTGTGATGCTGGAAGGTATGCCACTGGTATTTCAAATGCCACCAGTATTTCAAATATCATAATGGACAGGTTTCAGCAGAGCTTCCATACAAAGACAGACTAGGAAGAAGGACCTGGAGGTCTATTTCTGAACAAACTGGCCAGTGAAAACCTTATGAATAGCAGCAGAACATTGTCTGTTATAGTGTCAGAAGATGAGTCCCTCAGGTTGGGAGGCGCTCAAAATACAACTGGGGAAGAGCTGCCTCCTCAAAGTAGTGTAGACCTTAATGATGTGAATGGAGTCAAACTTTTGGGGCCTTCATTTGCTGACGTGGCATGACTCA
>NW_004444043.1:8727308-8728901 GCF_000243295.1 Trichechus manatus latirostris
AATTACACACCTCACTGAAAGATTTTAAAAGGTAAGAGCAACACCAAGGATATCCTACACTGGTATTTCCATGTGGGAAATCCTCCTTAGTATTTCTTGGGAAATATACGTTTCAGAATCCCAAGAAAAATTATTTGAGATATCAAGGAAAAGAGAAAACTATTAGGATTCTTCGATGAGAATTAAAGGTTAACAACCAACATAAAGGTTACTGATTTAAACGAGTCCCCTGAGGTCTAGTTGAAAGGAAGTCATTTAGTGCCTGAAGGTTAAGGCCAACATTTCCAGAAACCTGAAGGATGAGCACTGGTGGTGCAGTGGATAAGTGCTCAGCTGCTAACTGGGAAAGATTGGTGGTTTGAATCCACCAGCAGCTCCGGGGCAGAAAGATGTGGCAATCTGCTCACATAAAGATTACAGCCTTGGAAACCCTATAAGGGTCACTAGGAGTTAGAAATGACTCAATGGCTATGAGGTTTTTTTTTTTTAGTGTGTGAGAGAGAAACAGGAATTATCTAATCAGCCAGTCTTGGTGTAGCTGTTGTCATATTATAAGTGGGTGTTTATGGTCCTGTCTGCTAACCATGAGTTGTTCTTTCAAATTAAATAAGTATCAATAAGTTCATCCACATGTGTACTTTAAGCAAACCTTATGAGTGGTGTGCCAAACAATAACAAGTTTGGAAAGCAAAATAAGTCCTTAAATTGGCAACTTTCACTCCTGATTTTGTGTAGTACTTTTAACCTTGCCAGTAAATTTGAGCGTTTCCTTATCTGAATACTACCCAACAATGTTTGCTGGCATTTACCAGTGTTTGAATATTTGCTTCAGTCTACAGTTCTTTGTAAATACCTTAACAGAGGAACTGCAAAGAGAAGAAGATATGAATGCTATTGAGGAATACTCCCTTGGAAAATCAGAAACTGATCTAAAATCTGAATTAGTAAAAGTGATATTGATTTCAGCAGAAAAAAAGTTTTAAAAAAATATGAGAAAGGAAATGAGTTTATATGAAACAACATGCATCCTACTTTAAGATGTTTTGGATGCACTTTAACAAGTGAACAAAGGTCAATGAAAAATTTTTTTAAAAATTGTCATGATACAAAGATCAAGACCATTGACTACAACAATAAATGCTTTTAAAAAAAATCTAAGAATTTTAACTTTTAAACATTAAATACCTATGTTATTCAGCCTTGGAAAGCAGACTTCAGATTCCACCTTGCCTGTGACCACTTCATTGCTCTCCATCAACCAGAGCTCCCAAACAACCCCCTCTATGAATGACAAATCCTGGTCTCCCCCACCTCATGTCCTCTTATTTGGGGGCTTCTCCATGGCCTCCCAAACCTGAGGTTGTAGAATGTGAAGCCAGGTTTTAAAGCTGTGGGTGCTTCTGCAGCTGTTGCTCCTCCATATCTGGCTGTACAGGAGGAGACCCCAGCCCCTGTCCACCATGGGGGTCTCCTTCCAGGCCACTCAGGACATTTTTATCCTCTGTCCTCCCCTTGTTCCCTTTTCCTCTGAATGCCCCTGTCATCAGCCCTCCCAATCCCCAGGAAAGACTGCCCCTGAGAGTAAGGTTCTGA
>NW_004444043.1:8735610-8812730 GCF_000243295.1 Trichechus manatus latirostris
GTAGGTGCAGTGTTTTTAAAAATACAGAATTACTTATTTCAGAAATTCCTAACAATTCCTGTGAATTCTGATTTCTCATGTCCAAATCCCAAAGATTAATATGTGTTAGGGGTTTACAACCACCATAATACTCTAAGCCCAGAAGTGGTGAAAGTCAGGAGGCAGAGGAGGGACAGGGAGAACAGGTTGTTTGAGATTCCACAGGGAGACTCCTTTCCCGCTAGCCAGGCAGCAGTGTCTGAGGATGTGCTGGAGCTGCCACCAGGTGGCAGCAGTGAATGTGAGCGTGTAGGTCAGAGACTGGACAAGGCTAGAGAGGACAAGAAGAGCCACACTTAGAAGCCACTTAGGTTAACCCTGTTAGCGTCCTTGAAAACTACTAAGATACCTAAGCTGTCAGCTGCCTAATTTTCCTATTCTGATTATTGAATATTTTGACTTGATTTTGATTGATTAGCAAGAAAATATAATGCTGTGGGTTCTTTTGTTTTCAGAGCGGAAGCATACCAGTACTACAATAGTATCTAGCACAGAGGAGGCACTAAATATATGTGTAGCAAAATAAAGTAATAGATTTCACAGAAGAACTGAGGACTTTTTTAGTTGGGACTGGCCGCTTTCCTGTAAGTCAAAATTATGCAAATCCAATTAAATTTCCCATTATAATAGTGTTGCCATTTAGAATTAGATTCCCTATTGTAACCTTGTTGCATATCTTTTATAAAATAACTACACACCATTGTTATTTTTTATAAATGTATCCAATTGGAGAGTTAAGAATCCACTTTATTAGAAAACTTAGCATTTCTTCAGGGGTACTATGAGAATCACCTTAGCAAAAGTTATTAGGAGATTCATAGATATATGAAAAAAGATCAAGGTTAATTGTCATCTTTTATAATTGCAAATTGACCTTCTCACCTTTACTGCATATAAAATTGGGATCCAGTTATCCAAAATCTGCTTCTCTGTTGCGTGCTACTGATAACAGTATTTACCAGTACTTGAAGTGTACATCACACTTCTAAGCCAAGGACTGTCTTATCACTGCTGTTGTTAGTTGCTATCAAGTCAGCTTACACTTGTGGTGACTCCATGTATGAGGGAACAAAATGTTGCTCCATCCGTGTCATCTTCACAATCACTGGTATATTTGACTCCACTGTTGTAGCCACTGCGTATTTTGAATGCCTTCTAACCTGACAGGCTCATGTCCCAGCACTATATCTGAAGATATTTTATTGTGATCCTTAGGGTTTTCATTGGCTGGTTTTTAGAAATAGATTGCTAGGCCTCTCATCCTAGTCTGATTTAGTCTGGAAGCTCCTCTGAAACCTGCCCACCACAGGTGACCCTACTGGTATTTGCAATACTGGTGGCATAGCTTCTGGCATCATTGCAACACACTAGCCACCACAGTACGACAAACTGACAGATGGGTGGTGGAATCATTGCTAGTCACCAACTAATCCTTAAAATTTCTCAAAGATAGTTGAAAGTAAAATATTAATAAGCATTAGTACTTAGCTAAGCATTCTTTTAAATGCTTTAAAAGCTGTTTTGAATATGTCTTACAAACATGTCATAGTTTGAATTCCAGGAATGTCAGTTCAACAAGGTTCATCCATATCATATGCCTGCCATGGTAATTCCTAACACATATGGAGTGCTATGTGTCAGACTCAGAGAACACTCACAAAATCCCACGGAAACCACGTAGGGGGCACAGTTTCGGAGCCTGCCTAGATGTAACCAAACAACTCATGGGATTGGTTTACTGGGTTGAAAGGTTTGGTACCATAGTCTCCAGGGTCAGCTTAGGCAATTGGCATAACATAGTTCACAAAGATAATGTTCTACACTCTAGTTTGGTGAGTCACATCTGGGGTCTCAAAAGCTTGTGAGTGGCCATCTAAGATACAACAAATGGTCTCTACTAGCATGGAGCAAAAGAGAATGAAGTAAATCAAAGGCTCAAAGAAGAAACTAGTCCGTGGGACTAATAGCCCACACAAACCACAGCTTCTGGTAACCACGGCCTCTGCTAACTAGACAGTGCCCAGCTATCACTACTGACTGCTCTGACCACAGACACAATAGAAGGTCCTGGATAGAATGGGAGAAAAACGTAGAACAAAACTCAAACTCCTAAAAAAGGTCAGACCTACTGGACCCTGGACCAATAGAGACTAGAGGAACCCACGAGACTATCGCTCTAAGATAACCTTTGAACTTGAATTGAAGCTACTTCTGCAGGTCACCTTTCAATCAAATAATAGATTGGCTTATAAAATAAATATCACCCTTGAATAATGTGCTCCCCTAAACAATCAACTGTATGAGACCAAACAATCAACATTTACCCAAAAGCAAAGATGAGAAGGCAAGGAGGGGAGGGAAGTTACATCAATGGAAACAGAACAAGCAGAATGGAAATGATGAGAACGCTGACACATTGTAAAAATTGTCACCAGTGGCATGGAACAATTTGCATAAAAATTGTTAAAGGGGAACCTAATTTGCAGGGTAAACTTTCACCTAAAACACAATAAAACATTATTTTAAAAAAATGGAGAAGGTACTATTATTCTCCAGATTTTACAGAGAAGTACTGAGGTCATGCAGTTAACACGGGTGGTGCTGGAATTCCATCTGGACCCTGGACCCCAAAGCCCATTCTCTTCACCATTGAACTACAGCATGTCCCACCACGCTGTGTGGTCTGCCCCAGACCAGGCGCTGCTGTGGACACAAAGAGAGCAGGCCTTAACGTCTGGCCTTCAAGAGTTCAAACTTTAACCAGGTGAATGAACTAATAAGCAGTTGTGAAAATAAAAAAAAAAAGAAACAGTTATAAATGGTAAGATAAGGACATGAATCATGAACTGTTACATCTGGGGAGACGGCATAACATAGTAGATAAGAGCATGGACTCTGGACCAGACCCACCCGAGCTCCAATGCCAGCTCCAGAAGTGTCCCTTTCTCAGCCTCTCTGCCCTTCATGTGCCACGTCGCTGAAACCAGGATAGTCATTATAGACCCTCAGAGGACTAGGGTGGGGACTGACTGAGGGAATCTATGCAAGGAGCACAGAGCAGTACCTGCAGCCAGAAAGTCTGTATAAGTATTATGATCATGGAAAAGGAGGTTATCAAAGCTGATGGTGACGATCTGGAAAGACTTTTTAGAGGATCTCAGATTCGAGCTGAGCCTTGAAACAAGAGTTGCTATTTGAAGAAAGGCTATATAGTCTGAGGGCAGCCTACAAAGCACCTTTCAGACTGCGGAAGGAACCAGGAAAGTAAACAACAAATAAAACACACCTCACTCAGTAAGGGGCATGGTGTGTGCAGCGGAGAATTTGGACAGGGAGGTTTGTGAAGCTTCCTAGGGAATCGTGGGGAAATAAGGCTGGAACCCTAGGAAAGCACTAGGTACTAAAATAGAGAAAGTCCTAAAAGTGAAAGAGCTTTTAGGTACCTCAGCCTAGAGGGACGAATTATTGGTTTTCCTTTACCTAAATGAAAACCTATTTCTCTTCTCAGAGAATCCTGTTTGTTTGCTTGTTTCTGTATTTTAAATTTAAAAATTGAATTGTAAGCCTTTAGGACTCCAGTAGCTCCAAACTCTATATTTTTCTTGATCCTTTACCTTTTCCCAGAGCACATATCATGATAAAAAATAATAATAATAATAATAATTTAATTAAAAAAATAAAAGATTGATAGGGTGGGTTTGGGTTGGGAAAGGGTTTGTTTTTAAAGTTAGTGAGGCAATTCTGAGCAAAAGCAAGCCATATAGTTAATCTCAGCAAGAGGAGTTATCCTAAAGTGTAAAAGGACTCTTGAGTTTACTAGTTTTGACTTTATGTGAAACTTGAAAAAAAAAAGTTTGAGCTCCCCCTTGTGGTACTACATTTTAGAGAGTCTTTGTGCAGAAAAAGCAGGGATTATCTCTTTTGAGAGACAGGGGAGAAATTTTGTTTTTAAAACAAAAATCAGGAAAACCCATACAGACAGTTTCAGAATGTACAACAGAGGGAGGTTTATTTAAAGGCCTTTGAATATCAAAGTGTACACTGATACCCACAGATGGTGGGGGTGTGTGTGTGTATGTGTGAAGGAGAGACAGAGACAGAAATAGAGACAGAGACACAGAGACAAGTTGTGTTAATTACTAACATTTGAATATTTTGATACTTCACATAAAATTCCAGATTTTGGCATCTCTCTAAAAATCAGAAGATGTGGGAAAGCTGGGTCTGCAATAATTAGCTGGAATTGAGAAGTGAGGATGTGTTCTTTCCATTTCATCACAGTCTCTGCTAGACAGCTTCACTTATTTGTATTACTTTCTGGCTCCAGTTGGCATCCGGTTCGTGATCTCTGTGAAAGCAGGAAGTGCACAGCAAAAGGTTCACATGTTGTTGAAAGAATACAGAACATGGAAGGAAAGGTTTTTCTGGTTCCAGCTTTGTCACCTCCTGGCTAGCTCATCTTGAGCAAAACAGTCTGTATCTTAGAGTCTCTGCCTTCATCATTTCTTGTATCTGTTCAATCCTGCTGGGCTCTGTTTACTAAATAGAGTGTTTGGTATGTAGAACAGGTGAGGATTATACCGTTCAACACTAATGTGAGGATCATACTGTCCAACACTAAGGCGAGGATCATACCGTCCAACACTAAGGTGAGGATCATACCGTCCAACACTAAGGCGAGGATCATACCATCCAACACTAAGGTGAGGATCATACTGTCCAACACTAAGGGTTTTTTTGTTTTATTTTTAGTTTCTCTAAAACAAGCTAATTATGATCTGAGCTCCCAACAATCTGATTCTTGGAAACTTCATTTTTTATGAGCCCCTCCCCACCAAGGGGTCCTAAGTAATCAAAAACATTCAAAGAAGTGCCCTCTGGTTGTCCTCTTTCCATCAGCTATGTCTCAATTCCAATGTCACCCTCTAATATAAGCTTCTCTGGTCACCTTCCTAAAGCAGCCCTCCCAGTTACACCATTACATTTACCTTTCTTGACCTTTTTTTCTTAGCCATTATCAGTAGCAGAAGTTGCTTTATTTTTTGATTATTTATTCATACTTTTATTCAGTTCATTTGTTTTTTAATGGTTTATTGTCTGGATGTTTCTTATGGAAATAAATCTATTGTGTTCAATGCTGGGTCGCCAGAGTCTAGTACAACGCCTGGTACAAACTGCCCACAAATATTTCTATACCTCATAGAATAATACTTCCCAGCCTATTCTGAAGACTAGTAAGCTCTCTGTATTCTCTCTTGTTATCTCCGGGCAGTTTAGAAAAGGAAGAGCTAGAATCGTAGAAGTCCAGCTGATATTATCAAGGAAGGAGGTAGTAATTAACCTTGCTAGATTGTGTACCAGCACTTTGGAAACACTTCTTAGTGGTCAGTGTCCAGTAGAAATGTAACGGGAGCCACAAATGCAAGTCACATAAGTAATTTTAAATTTCCTGGTAGCCATTTTCAAGGAAGGAAAAAGAAATGATTGAGATTAAGTTTAGTGATTTATTTTATTTAACTAAATACACAAAAATAGTATATTTTCAACATGTAATCAAACTGAAAAAAAAATTAATGATATGTTTACATTCGTTTTTCATATGAAGTCTTTGAAATCCTGTGTGTATTTATACTTCTGTTGTTGTTGCTGGTGCTGTCCAATCAATTCCGACTCACAGCAACTCCATGTGACAGAGGAGAACTGCCCCATAGGGTTTTCTAGGCTGTAATCTTTATGGGAGCAGATCGTCAGGTCTTTCTCTCATGGAGCCACTGGGTAGGTTTGAACCACCAGCCTTTACAGTTAGCAGCCGGATGTTTAACCGTTGCACCACCAATGCTCTTTGTTTATTCTTACAGCACATCTCAATTTCCAACCATGTTTCAAGTGCTCACTAGACACAGTATTGAACAACTCAAGTTTGGAGCATAAGGAAGGAATTTTAGGCATCACCTTATGAACCCCCTTACCTTATAGATAATTGAGCTCTCCTTAATTACAGATAATTGAGATTCAAAGAGGTTACATGATTTCCAAAAGACAAACAGCTGATTAGTAGCAGAGACCACTGGGACTCTAATACTCTAATGCTCAACTAAATGCATTTTTATTCATTTAATGGGGTGTTGTTTATGGATTGAATTATGTCCCCCCAAAATATGTATTGGAATCCTAACCCCTATGTCGATGGGTATAATCCCTTTTAATCCCCTTTAGGAATGAGGTTTTCTTTGTTATGTTAATGAGGCCATATCTGTGCAGAGTGTGTACAAAACCTAATCACTTCTGAGTCACGAAAAGGGCAGATGAGACACAGGAGCACACACAAATGGAGAGAAGATAGATGCCACCTGAAGATCGACAAGGAACAGAGGAACAACGCTGAGGCAACAGAAGCTGGGCAAGGATCTTACCCCTGGGCCGACAGAGAGCCTTCCCCTACAGCCGATGCCCTGAGTTGGAACTTCTAGCCTTCTAAACTGTGAGAAAATAAATTTCTGTTCTTTAAAGCCACTCAGTTGTGCTATTTCTGTTACAGCAGCACTGAATAACTAAGAAAGTGCTTCTCTTAAATTTGTTAAGCCATTCTGCTACTGAAACATTTCCATCTGAAAAATAAGACTATACCAAAATAATCTAAATAGTTGTTTTTATTGAATCTGTAAAAAGATTTCATTTTTTCCAATTGAGTAAAGCCTCCCTTGCAACTGGTTTTTGATTGATAACTGTCTCAATTAGATCAATTAAAATCACTCTAAATTTTTAATTAGAACGTGACTAAATTTTTCAAATAAAAATAATTGATCACACTAAAAAGGAAAAACCACGGGTAATATTTATCCGTCTCTTAACTACGTAGTAGTTCCCAGCCTCAAAGATTTTCAGCACCATCTCATATAATCCCTGCAGCAACTTGAGTGGAGATGATTAAAATCCGTTTTAAAAATGAGGCAATTGGGGCTTAGTGAGGTTAATAATTAGCCTAGATCAAAAATCTAATAACGACAATAATCGCTGCTAATGCTTATGGAGCACTTTACTTTGGACAAAGAATTTTAAAATGCCTTTTCATCTGTTATTTAATCTAGTGAGTAGTGGAGTTTAGAAGTAAATTTGAGAAGCTAATCCCATAATGCACATGTTTAACTCCCTGTAATTAATAGCATGGTCACATTAAGAGGGTCCTAAGAGATCATCTGTTACAGCCACTTCACAGGTGAGGAGCCTAATACCTTAAGAAGGAGAAGCCTTGCCCCAAACATTTTCAGTCAAGTACAGAACTCAAATTCCAATACTGGTCCTAACTCCCAGGCCAGTGCTCCTTCACTCCACCACTCAGCCACTACCATAGGCATCTCGCAGTCTATTCAGTTGAGATACATGAGTCTTTTCTATGATACAAGTCCAAAAGGCTGAGTATTTCCACTGGGTTTTATCTATTGTTTTATTAGGGACAAGGATATCCCATGGAATCAACCCATTCCATGTTCCACTGAGATCAGTTGTAATTCCAGCCATGGCTCCTTTTGCAGCAGGCTGTTTAAACAATATTGTATTTCTCTACAAATGCATTGATTAATTCAGAGATTAGTGACTTGACCCAAGCAACTTGTCATTCAGACCTGTTACCCTATCTGTTCTCCTATTCAGGGTTATCCTCACACCATGCATAGCAATCTGACATTCACACAAAATTTTTCTTAATATTATTCTTTTTGACTTCCCAACACATAAAATCCATTTTCAAAAATTTATACTGAATCTGTTTTCCCCCAGTGACTTCTGTTATCAAATCTGCATTATATTCCGTTGAAAAAAAGTTTGTTTCTGAAAGAGGGAAAAAAGGGAGTACATTTTAGAATTTTAGCGCTCAATTCAGTGAGACTCTCTCCCGCTGTTGACTCTCCATCCATATACATTTAGCCCATTTATATAATTTCTGTAAGATATTAACCATAGCTATAGAGCCTTTCACTCTGATTTATAAGCACACTGATGTCACAGATTGTTAATTCCACAGCTGGATTACATGAGAGATCAAGTAAGCAGATGCTCAGAAAATCAATAAAGCAGGATTTTTTTTTTCTCCCCAGTAAGAAGCATTTAATTTCACCATGCATGTAAGTTTGGTGTTTTAAGGCTAGTATTGTTTTTATGTTAAGTTGGATCTTGGGGAGCACCATGTTGTTTGCAGTGTTGAGGGCATGCAAAAATCATGATCAGAATCTGGCTAATTCTCATGTATGGCCAAGCAGAAAAATTATTTACACCACAAAAACAAGTACTTAGTTTCCATAAAACCAAAAACACCAATTGTGACTATTATTGAGTACTAAATATGTATAAGGTATGATGTTATGCACATTGCATGCATTATCTCACTTGATCCCAAATAATAACTTTATGAGGAGGAATGCTATTACCCACATTTTCAGAGTCGAGAAACAGGAAGTTCTGAGAGGTTGAACAAAGTCAACACAACATATTTTAATTTTTGCCTGCTTTAAATGAGCAGGAACATTTCCATACTTGGTTAATTAACTAACACATAAACAAAAAATCAAGGCATAACTTCTGAATAAGTGAAAGAACAAATGAAGACCAAAATGAATTCTATTTTGATACTTCATGACCTACAGTATCGATGAAAAGCAACAGATGCTTTTTCTTCAGGTCCATTTGGACACATTTTCCGCTTATATTACAGCCCAGCCTTAAACCCCTAGCCCAGCTGAGTCAATCAGATGCACAGGCATTGTGTTAATTTCCTAGGGCTGCCATAACAAAGTACCACAAACTGGGTGGCTAGAAACAACAGAAATTTATTATCTCACTGATATGGAGGCTAGAAGTCCAAAATCAAGTCTGCAGGGCCATGATCCC
Organism: Trichechus manatus latirostris; assembly: GCF_000243295.1. Classification (NCBI taxonomy): domain Eukaryota; kingdom Metazoa; phylum Chordata; class Mammalia; order Sirenia; family Trichechidae; genus Trichechus; species Trichechus manatus. Next base: position 8,744,533 of record NW_004444043.1, read on the forward strand.
TCTGAAGAATCTAGGGAAGGATCTGGTCTGTGCCTCTCTCCCTGCCTCTGGTGGCTTGTGGACAATCCTTGGCATTCTTTGGCTTGCCGTGCATCACTCCAGTTTCTGCCTCCAGCTTCACACGGCCATCTTCCTGCTGTGTGTGTCTCTGTGTCCAAAGTTCCTCTTCCATAATGATGCCAATCAATGGATTATGGTCCACCCTAATCCAGTGTGACTTCCTCTTAACTTGGTTACATCTGCAAAGACTCTACTTCCAAATAAGGTCACATTCACAGGTTCTGGGTGCACATGAATTTCAGGAGGACACTATTCAACCCAGTATGGGTATGAACGCACGCTAAGTGAGAATGAGCCACTTAATACGTTTATATACCATCTAGCTCCAAAAACTGAAAGTTTTTCAAAGGCCTCAGTAGTTATATTATCCAATTTTCTTTCTTTCTGTTATGTTACAAAAATTTTATTACTGTTTTCAGTAGAAACAATGCAGCACAGAGTAAAACAGAGAGTTCTAACTTATGGTCCAGTGCTCTGTTGAGCACAGTCTTGTCCTCCCCTCCAGTATGTGAGCTGAAAACTAACTCTAGGATGCTCCAAATGTTAATTCATGGCACTTTCCCATACTGCAACAGGCAGGTCACCTAATTTGTTCCTGCTTCAGTTTCTTTGTACGTAAAAGGAGTATCATTCTACTCTACCTCAATGGAAATCATGAAATTAGAACTTTGCCTTCTTTTTGAAAATCAAGCACCTAAAATTACTACTAATAATTATCTCGCAAATTACTGAATCTTTTTTTTTTTTTTTCTTTCCTGGCTGAAGCACTGAATGATCTCTTAATGATTCTCTCCAGTTCATCCTCACCACTCATGTAAGCATAATGTGTTGGTTGGTGCAGAATATTTTGCTTACAAAGGAAAAGTGAATGCAGAAGATGGACTACAGTAATAGAGTCTCGTACTGTTTCGACCTCTTTATCCATTGATCTTAACGGCTCTCAATAATAGCTTTGGTGATAAGGAAGTAATTGATGAACTTGATTTGTTATTTTTGAATGATTTATGTACATCCACAATTTTAGAGTTTTACAGGGAGCATGGATACTCTAACCTGATTTAAGATGATATTTTCCACTAAAATTCTTGATGAAATCCCTAAATGGTTGGTCAGGGTTTTCAGAGCCTACTTCATTCTCCGAATTCAGCCTGGATGCTGTTGGATATGCCATGATTCCCCTGAAATGACCAATTGCTGATTTGTTATATTATGGATTATTCTATGACTCCATTTGGAATTAGGGAGTGTTTCTTGGTTTATATAAGATGCAAAGTGAGTGATCCAGAAGGAATTTGACTGGCATCCTACCAGTGATGGATAAGTTACCAGTGGCAAGCACTGAGACCTTTCTTTTGCATAGTGATGATAACCTAAGAAATGTGGTTCTCAGCAACAATAAACAAATTAAACTTCTCATAAAATATGATGGAATCTATCTGGTTTCTTTGATTTGAAGAAAAAATTGGGGCCCATTATTTATAGTAACAAAAACAAAACATAAATATAATAACTATGACTGAACCTTTAGTAAATCAGATAAAATAGGAAAATAATGTTAACCTCCTGGCTGGCACTGCAGACTGATTATCAAGTCTAAATGATTCTTGATTTGATACAGAATGGGAGATCAGACTTCCAAAAAAAAAATAATTTTAAATATGTTCCTTAACCATGGTCTTGGGGAACATCTAGCTCAATTGGCATGACAAAGCTTATAAAGACAATGCTCTACATTCTACCTTGGTGAGTAGTGTCTGGGGTCTTAAAAGCCTGTGAGCAGCCATCTAAGATACTCCACTGGTCTCATCCCTTTGGGAGCAAGGGAGAATGAAGAGAACAGGATACAAAGAAATGATTAGTCCAAAGGACTAATGGTCCACAGCTACCAAGGCCTCCACCGGACTGAGTCCAGTACAGCTAGATGGTGCCTGGCTACCACCACCGACTGCTCTGACCAGGATCACAACAGAGGGTTCTGGGCAGAGCTGGAGAAGGATGTAGAACATAATTCTAACTCACAAAAAAAAGACCAGATTTACTGGCCTAAAGGAGACTGGAGAAACCTCGAGAGTATGGCCCCCAGACACCCTTTTAGCTCAGTGGTGAAGTTATCGCCGAGGTTCACTGTTCAGCCTGGGAGTGGACAGCCCCGTAAAACCAAATGAGACTAACGAGGTACAGGAGTCCAGTGATAAGGGCCAGAAGGCAGAAGGGGACAAAGAAGCTGGTGATAGGGAACCCAAGGTTGAGTAAGGATATTGTTGATGTGTTGTGAAGAATTGTTAACCATTGTCATAGGGCAACATTTGTAGTAACTGTTAAATGAGAAACTATTTTGTTCTGTAAGCCTTCATCTTAAGTGAGAATAACAGCACAATTGGAAGAACGTAGTCGGTGTCACTGAACTGTGCATGTAGAAATTTTTGAAATGGTGTATCTTTGGCTATGTAAATTTTCACCAAAAAAAAAAAAGGTTGAGAAGTTAGAGGGTTGACATGTTGTGGGGTTGTTAACCAATGTCATAAAACAATATGTGTACTACTGTTTCATGAGAAACTATTTGTTCTGTAAGCCTTCACCTGAAGTACAATAAAAAAAAAAAAGAAAAAAAAAATATGTTCCTTAAGTTGAAAACTTCTAAATAAATGAGACAGTTCCTAAAAAGAGCTTTTGTGTAGCCACAAGTAAAAAAATATCAAGAGAAAAGTTCAGTGACATTTAAGGCTAACTGTTCTGAAATAGGAAACACAGTCTTAAGGAACAGAAAGTAATATATTTGCATCAATTAAGTTGACCAAAACTGCCTTCAGCTGTGTATATATTGATTTAAAAGTCTATTCTGACAAAGTAATACTTGTATACAAAATGTGTTCTAAGAGGATCCAAATTTAAAGCTAATAATTAAATGCAGTAATACAGAAATATAAATTGTTATCATACTTCTGGGAAATAATTTGATCATACAACAAGAACTTTTAAAATGTTTTTTTTTTTTTCTCATTAATTCCTTGTGAAAATATTTACTCAAGAAATAATTATAGCTTTAGTCAAAGATTTATGGTCAAAAATATTCAATGCAATTATCAAAATCAAACTAAATGTAAAACAATAGTGGAATGGCTCAACTAATTATGCTATGTGGATATGAAGAAATATTTTATAACCATTAAAAATGCCTAAAAGTAATTTTAATAACATGGGGAAATGTTAAATGAAAAAGGGTGGGAACTAGATACGTCATATGATCCAAAATATTTTACTGAGTCTCTATGTGCATGAATTTGGAAAAAAAAAAACAATCATACACCGAAATGTTAACAAAAAGTGTCCTAGATAGTGAAATTATAGGGTTTCTTTTGCTTTTTATACTATTATGTATTTTCTAACTCTACTATCATGAACATGTACTACTACTACAAGTTTAAAATAACTATGATAATTTCTATGAAAACTTCTTGGTGGTGTGTATGAAGAAGATGTGTATTATATAATGTCTGAGTTCCCAGAAGATGTCAAGTATTTTGTGTACACATTTTTTTCATTGTTCATAATTACTGAGTCATCGAGACTGGCCTCAAAGACAGCTGTACCATCCAAGATCAAGTGTCCACGGGGACCCATTGAAAGAGAACTCTGGAAGAGAACTCTGGAAAAGAACTCTGAAATAGGGGCCAGAGAACTCCTGACAGCATCACATAATGACGTTTCCTTCTTGCAGGAAGTAGATGGCAATAAAGGGTATGGCTATCATTTATTTAAACAAACACAAACAAAGATAAAGTTATATTTAAGTCTCAATGTCCCTTCCAAAAAATCTAGTGAATATATGTATTGACAGACGAGAATCCTTCAAACCCCCTTCTTAAATTTCTTGTATTTATTTCTTTACAATTAAATTGTGGAGACACTTTTATCTTTGTAAAGCAAACATGGCAAAAGAAAGTTATGACTGGGGATTATCACAGGCCCATTTTTTTGACCTCAATGAGGCAATAAAGTCTTCATACCCCTCCCCTCCCCTCTCTCCCATTCTGTTGCCCTTTGCTGAACCGCTCTCTTGATTTTCCCTACAAGGACTTGGTTTTGGATTGCAGGCTAATCTCCTGGGTTTACATTCCATTCACCAAGAAAACAATGCCAATTCTGAGGTCCAGGGTTATTTGTTCATCAAAGAATCTTCACTTCAGGAGAGGGCTGGAAAATGTGAGGATAATATCTGGATTTTGCTTGACATTACATTTGATAGAGAAAATGAGACAGCAAATCTCTTTACCAATTTCTATCTGTTCATAGCGTGCAATATCTGTGCCATTGTGCAAAAAGAGAGCCTTGCCCCAAATGCCTTAACTTTGTTCAATCCTAAAACAGCTTTATAAGTTCCAGCAGGATTAAGGAAGATGCTGGAAACCAATAGGCAGATGGGATAAAACAGTGGGAGGAAACTTAGAAAGCAGGTGATTCTTGGGATACAGACACATAGCAGGTGTTGGATAAATGTTGAGCATACGGATGATGGTGTACTGGCCTCATCATAGTTCCCGACGATACCGCACCCAGTGTGGTACTCGGTGTTTATTACAAGCCTGCTACCCCACCATCTATACACACCCTTTCGGGAAGGGGCTGGTAAAACTAAATAAATATTCTAAGTTCCAGTCAAGTTGACTGTGTTCAAGAAGCAGGACTACAGTCCATAAAATTCACTGGAGGGCTAGGCAGAGAAATAAGACAAAACCTCTCCGTATAAACTCATCCACTAAACAATGAAAGTAGTGAAACCTGTAGTCTTAAGGCAGCTTCGAGAACCAGGGTTCAACCTCTGCCCACTGGTCAGCAAGGCTTATCCCAACCTCAACATATGACAAGAATCAAGTTCCCTGTACTTTCCAGACATGGCCAATATGGGCTTTTGCACTTGCAGATTATTATCAGGATTAGAAAGCATAGTTCAGGCCAATTTCTGTTAGTATACCAGTTTATCAATTGCCATCAAGTCAATTCCAACTCATGGAGACCCCATTTGTGTCAGAGTAGCCCTGTGCTCCATAGGGTTTTTATTGGCTGATTTTTCAGAAGTAGGTCACCAAGGCTTTCTTCCTAGGTGCCTCTGGATAAACTTAAACTGCCAGCCTTTTGGTTAGCAGCCGAGCATTAACCACTTGCTCCATCCAGGGATGAACCTCTTACTATGGCTCATACTGATGGCACAGTGGTTAACAGCTCAGGCTGCTAACCAAAAAGTCGGCAGTTCAAATCCACCAGCCACTCCTTGGAAACCCTATGGGGCAGTTCTTCTCTGTCCTATAGGGTCGCTATGAGTTGGAATTGACTTGATGACAACTTTTTTTTTTTTAAATGGCTTATACTAAGGTATATACCAATGTATACCCATTGCCGTTGAGTTAATTTTGACTCATAACCTCTTAATATGGCTTAAACTATGTGTTCCTTTTAGAAGCCAAAGGGGATAATTCAAAGAATGTGCTGAAATATAGTTTTTCAGTTTCTCAATGAATGGCAAAGTTTTTCAGATAAGCAAACTTGGTTTTTCCATATATTTGTCAGAGCTTATGTTTTTAATTTCCCCTCTGAAAGAATAAAAGGTGTATCTTGTTTTCTGCTTGTTTGCCTTCTAATTTTTTTCTATACCTTCGACCATCAGATATGGAAATAAAGATACAGAAATAAACCACGGCAGCCAGATCCTCCCAGTGAAAGGCTCTTCCCTGAACAGCCATCAAACAACTTTGGAAGAGGCATTCACTGTTTCAGACATTAGATCCTTGCCCATATACCATATAGCAGTATGGGAATGTTTTCAACAGCTCTATGGAGACATTTCTAAAAATGCTTAATTTAAATCAGGTGGGTGTTTAGGTTCTATAAAAATCCAGTGTATTTCTTTTTTTTTTTTAAATTCACAGAAACTCTGAAATCTAGTGCATAATGTCTGAATGCTTATACCATGAACATTTGTGCAAAAACTACATTGCCTTCAGGAGATGACTGCAATTGGGGGATAATTTGTCATCTCTCATTATCATCCCTATGAAGTAGATTAAAGGCAAGGGGGTATCATCCACATTGTAAATCTGACAACACATATAAATAAATTCTTTTATCTCATTAATACACAGTGCAAAAATGATCCAAGTAGAAATAAACACCAGTTTCACTTATTCATCTGCATTACAATCTAATGAGATAATAAACTCAGCATATCAACAGAGAATCCATTTCTTATATCATAGTAACACTTTTCATTCAGATAACAGAAGATTTTGTTTCACAATGCAACTGCTTTAAGTTAAACTGATTCAATTTAATTAACAAGCATTTTTTTGGAGTTCCTACCTGTACACAGCAATATACTAGGCAATATACGGCATGCTAAGAGTTAGAAGATATGATCCCTGCTCATAGGGAGCTTACAATCTGTTTAAGAAAGATGGCCCATGCATACAGGAAACAATAAAGAACCATCAGAAAATCACATCACAATCAATCTAAATAATAGACTCTGAAATAAAGAATTAAAGGAAGCCTCTCAAAAGAGTGACACAGTTGGGAATGGAGGCTATTCTGGAAGACTCACCAAAGGAAGGAAGTCTTGGATTTGCTATGTTGGAAGAGATGACCATATGGATTGGCAGAGGAATATTCTAGGGCTAGTGGAAGATTAAGCAGGAGGAAGCTCAAAGACAAAAATCAGCAAGTGAATTGTAGGAAATGGCAGGTAAATTGGCTTAACTCCAGAAAAGGATACTGAGTCTGGGGATGCAACTGAAGTCACATAACAAGGCTAACTGAGGGCATTGAGTGTTATTAGTCAAAGTTAACTGAAACTTTAAATAAATAATAATGCTTAAATGCTTCTATTAACTAAAGCTCCAGATAAAAGTATGTGTTTTCCTAATCTTAACAACAAAACGAAACAAAAAGTATAGAATATTAGAATCTAAACTCAGAAGATGAGATCAGGGAGGTCAAGTGAGCAGACTGTGACAGAGCAGCAGTCACATACATTGTCTTTTTTTTTTTTTAACTCATAAATAGTTTGGTTGTCTTAGGCCTGTGTGTCTCCTCAAGGTGAGAGACCTTCAAACCGATACTGATCAGGCCCCTAATTCATTTAAAATTTTTCTTTTGAAGAGTCCATTTGTGTTCATATTGAATCCAGCATCAAAAGAAAGGTCTTGGGTGTATATCTGTGGGGGCTGCAGGTGGGGAGATAGGTAGATAAAAATGAAGTAAAGAGTGGTTTGTTTCAAACAGTAAGTAAATGAATAACTACAGTGAATGCTTTATCAAGATATTTCTGAATTTAGAGGAAAAAAAGAGGGTGACATATTCCTGCTCCCAGTCCAAGAAAAGCTAAGGAAAAAGAAATATGTAAAATAGAAGTTCATATAAGCAAAATGTTTTTTTTTAAATTAACCCACCAAATAAACCAATGACCTGTATTGCTGGATCACATTTGCCTTTAAACTCAATTTCTTAGGAAAAATATCGGGGAAATGGGTCTGGGGAGAAAGTGGCAGTGTAGGAACAAATCCTTACTGCAGAATACTCTGGAATTTTTTCTTGTCGAACTGGGATTGGCAATGCCTTGGTTGACCAGCATGAACTTGACAGTCCATCAGGGATAGAACAGGGGAAAAGCAACTCCACAGTGTGTGTTCTTTGTACCTTCACATACTTCATTACCCATGAACAGCACAGTGAGAGTGAGAAGTACTTCTGGGCTCCATGCATAACTCTGAAACCTACTGGCCACCAGCAGCTGCAGCTGTTCAAAAAAAAGAAACAAAAAATAAATGAAGAAGAAGAAACTGAAGCTTAGCTTTTAGTGTGGTTAATGGTTCTGAATAAAAGGGCCTGAAATCTGTATCTTCCATATTCTCTACACTTTTCGCTTGATGTTTAGCATTTTTAGATTTAAAATATTTTTATATTTCTTATTTTACAAAATCCCCACAGAAATTTTAAAAAGGCAGAATGGCAGTTCTGCTTTTTATAGTATTTATTCATTACTGTTTATGTCATTAATATATTCCTTTTAATTTTTTCCAGTAAAAGAGTTCTTTATTATCCAGTAGATATTCAATAGGTATTTACTGAAATGATTGTTACGTGTCAAGTTGTCTATGAAGTTCCTGAGGAAACAACAATGTAACTGGGATTATTAATATTTTTTTAAACACAGATTATGGGAAACCATCAGAGAAATAGTATGCTCTAGCATTATGTCGGTATTTGAAACAAGAAATATGCCTTAACTAGAATTCAAATCTTAGCAGTCAGAACTTTTCATTCACCATTCTTCACACTAATTTGGCAGTGTTGAATTATAGCCACAATCTCAACAATATACAAAAGCTCTGCTAGTATGTGTGACACACATGCTTCTATTTCCTAACCTTTGCAAAGAGTAGAAAATACTAATCAATTCTTGCTGAGGTGGACTTAATTCAAAACTCCACCTCAATACAGTAATTCAGATAATCACTATAGAATGAACAGATTAAGACGCAGATAAAGCCATTGCTACCTTTGGTGTAGGAGATTGGAAATTTTGCCCAGGCTGTGGTGTTACACTGGACTAAACTTTTGCTCCCTCTCAAACATGACAGCATGGAACCCTGCTGGCACAGTGGTTAAGCATTTGGCTGCTAACCAAAAGGCTGGCAGTTTGAATCCACCAACTGTTCCTTAGAAACTCTATGGGGAAGTTCTACTCTGTCCTATAGGGTTGCTATAAGTCAGAATCAACTCGATGGCAATGGGTTTTGGTTGAAACATAACAGCAAAGGAATTTTTTTTAGGCATAAACCTACAAGGATGGGGAGAACAGGAGAAGAGGAAACAGTGATGAAATTTTAGAAGCTGAAAAGCAAATGGATTAATGATAAGTGACTAATCAGTTCTGACAAATTAGAATTCCAAGCCAGCAGAAGGAAAAAATGGGAAGCAACATAATTTACACTGAAAAAATCTCCAAAGGCTCCGGAATTGGCAACCACAGGTACATCTCTAATTAGTGAACCAAAACAGAAGGATGGTTTGGATGTCTGTTTAAAAGAATCCCAGATGTACTCTTTCACTTGGCAAAGATGGGTTAATCCCCTGTCTCCTGTCTTGGTAGAAGACTGGAAGAATTTTCTCCAGAAATAGCAAAATAGAGATGTCTGTGGGCTAGAAGACTGCAAGGAGTACCACAGTGAATACAGGAAGTGTGAGTGAGCATTTATACATTGAAAGCCAATACACCATGCCCTGCTTCCCACTTGGGTACTAGAATGCAGCTAGATAAGCTTTACTTCCCAGGCAGAAGTCTGGAAGTGGCTTTTCTGAGGGAATCTCATCAGCTCAACAGGAAAAGCCTAAAGATATTGACATGGGGGTTTATCAGACAGCCCAGCCAGAGCCCTATAGTAAACATCTGTCCACAGCTCCACCCACATGAACAAAGCCTTCCTGTTCCACCCTTAAATATGAACAGACAGCAAAGAATCACAAGGCATCTGAAGAAAGTCTCTAATATAAAAGAGACAGACCAATAGGGCAATAAAAAAGGACAAAAATCTTGGCTAAAACAAAGACAATGAAATGGAAAGAAGTTTAAAAAAGATTTCATATTCTCATGAAGACTAAACTATTGTAGCCACTAAACAAAATGGAATGTTATTTTTTAAAAGAACAACTGGAGAGCAAAACAGTTTTCCAAAATTAAAATTGTAATAACAAAAGTGAAAAAGTCAAGAGAAAGTATTGAAAATTTATACTAAGGAAATATCCATGGGTTAAAGCAAAGAGATAAAGGAAGGTATATAAAAAGGAAAAGCAAGATTATCAGAGAACCAGTCCATGAGGTCCAATAATCAAATAATACGAATTCCAAAAACAGAGAAAAAAAAAATGAAGGGGAAGAAATCAAGAAATAATTCAAGAAATTTTCTTACAACTGAACAGCAAGCGCTTCCACTGATGAGCACACAGAATAAAAATAAATTCACCCCAAAACACATCGTCATGGAATTTCGAAACATTGGAGATAAGAAGTAGATCCTACAACTTGCTAGACAGGCAGAACAAACAAACAAAAATGGAAGTCACATCAGAAGGATTAAGAGTCAGAATGGCTTTGGACTTTCCAATAACAATTCTAGAATATAGAAGACAATGGAAAAGTATCTTCAAAATTCTAAAGAAGTATTATTTCCAATCTAACCAAATAGTGTTTATATCCATCAAAACTATCAGTCAAAGAGGAGGGTAAAAGAAGAACAGCTTTAGACATACAATGCTTCAAAAATTTACCTCTTACGCACGTCACCAAAACATGTGAGCAATCTAAGAAAGAGGAAGGTGGGATAAATAGGAAACAGGATCCAAAACAGGATAGAGTGATAGGGATGACAGCGAAGAGAAAGGATGACAGATACGCCAGGCATAAAAGTGTATCAGCTGAGATAGAAGAAGTTCGGAAGACCCTGGGAAAAATTTCTCCTAGTAGATGAAATAGACAAAACACCAAATTTGTCTAAATACATTGAGAGCATAATTCAATGGCCCTGGAAGTTGCTGCATACTCTCCTGCTGCCGTCAGGTCAGCCATGATGAAAGTGCTGAGAGAGAGAATCACAAAGAAATGGGGCTCAGCCCTGGCCCCATTCTAAACCTGGAAAAAAGCAGGGCCTGAAACCATATGTACCATTTCCCTGTTCAGTTGTATAACCTGATGCTGTCCAGTCGATTTGGACTCCTAACGACCCTATAGGACAAAGTAGAACTGATGGGGCAGTTCAGTTGTATAGACTAATAATTTTTTTTTTTTAACTTAAGCCAATTTGGGTTTTCTATTACTTGCAGAAAAAGAAAAAAGAAAAATACAGTGAAACCTGTGAGAGCCGAAACTCAGTGGGACTGCCTTGCTTTTCTGGGTCTTGAAAGTTTTCCACCTTTGACAGGGTACAGTCACCATTTTTCTACTGCTTTCTATTTAGTGGAAAATATTTGAGTTTTCCTTCTCTGATGGGTTTCTGCCTTACACAGGTTTTGGCTTTCACAGGTTTTACTGTACTAATAGTAATACAGAGAGTTTTAAAGTTTGGAAATGAGGGAAAAGTTGGAAACAAGACACTGAATACAGAAGATTTTCACTGAAGCTCTTAGGCATCACTTTTCTACGTGGATCTTGAAGCATATCATTAATTTTGGCAAACAAGAGTGCGTCTTATTCTAATATTTTACAACTTAAAGAGGTTATAAAAAGAGAAGTTAAGGGATTAGCAAATGGCTTCTGGCAATCAACATCACTGAGTTCAGAGAATTCTTCTGGGATCTTCCAGTGTATCCTTCCATGTATAAAAATGGGTAAAATAGGCAGGATAGAATCTGCCATTTGTATATGACTACATGGATATTTTCTTTATTTTATTCAATTTTCAAAGTAATATATAGATTTTTAATCACTCCTTCTAAGTTTACCACAACTGAATTTTTCTTTCTCCTTTTGGAAAACACCCAAATCTTGCAGGAAGGTCCCTGAGAAGGGCTTGAAAGATGGATAGTAAGGATTGAGGAACTGTCCAGAGCATTAATGACATTCCACATCAAATGCCCCACTTTGAGGAAAAAAATTAAAAAGAAGGACATACTGACTGCAGAAAAAAAATTGCAAAATGCAAAGATATCTCCAACCTGCTCGTGCGGCCGCCATTTTCTTGTTTCGCATTTTATTCTCCAAAGCTTGCTGCAGGGAAAAACGAGAGAAGAAGATTAGATTTCCTGGTCTTTTCTACTACTTGCCATTAACAAACACAGTAATTCTATAAGATTAGTTGTATCCTACCATTTTCATCTTCCTTTTTAGATCCAGATTTGCTGCCTTCTGGCCCTTGGCGGTAGCATTGAGATAATAGATGGTCAAACTAAAGTAAGAACAAAAAACACAATGTGTTTCTCAAGGTTCCTTTTAAATTAACATTTATTTACCTAGATCACTGGAGTGGACTTTAAGATATTTTCTGCTCTAACCCTCCTATTTTGTAGATAAGGAAAGTGAGATCCAGAGACGTAAAGAGGTGCACTCAGCATCACACAGCATCTAGGGATGGAGCTGGGAAGTTGGACCCCAAGGTTGCTAGTCCTCAGCCAGGTGCTCTGTCCACTACATTGTACTCCCTAACATTAGCTCGTTCTTGGAAATGTATTAACATCAGTTTACACTGTAACTAAAAATAACATTTTAAATTAATGACAATGGCATCCAAGAGAATGGAAAATCTACCGACGCTTAGAGAACAAAGAAGATAATTTCTTCATAGTCATAGCTAATTAACATGGATTTTTTTTCATGATATGTATTGTTTGAATGGGAGTCTCTAAGTAGTGCAAATGAGTGATGCACTTGACTGCCAACCAAAAGGTTCAAGCTCACCCAGAGGCACCTTGGAACAAAGGCCTGGTGATCTACTGAAAAATCAGCCATTGAAAACCCTATGGAGCACAGTTCTACTCTGACGCACATAGGGTCGCCATGAGTCAGAACTGACTCAGTGACAACTGGCATTGTTTTCATTTCTCTTTCCCTCAAAAAGAAAACGCTTCATAAAAAAATAAAAAATTATTGGTTTTTAAATGACATTTACATTTCTAGAAAGAACCAATCAAAGTTACTTCAAAGAATTCGCTAAAAATATATATACCCCTCCTCACTTAAAGCAAAACAAACAAACAAAAAAATGCAGTTAAAAAGGTAACTGTTTGTTGCAGAAAAATGGATATTTATCATATTTCCTCTGCTCACCAACATGCCAGATTAAATCCTTTATGAGCCATCTGGTGCGAGCAACACAGTTATTGATATGGTTTAGCTGAGCTTATTTGTCTCTTACATGAGTAATGGAAGTTTGAATAAAATTTCACACCTGAAGGCATCTGGTGCAATATCTGGAATGAAGTAGGTGCTCAATAAATGTGTGTGTGAATGTATATGTGTGTGTGCGAGTGTTATAAAGTTTCCTTAGCAAAGCGACTAGATTTGGGGGATGAACTTAAAGATTTTACAGGCCACTTCCAGCTCCAGGATTCTCTGTTCATTCATCACTTTTTTTCTGCCTTGAAATGAACCTTATATTGGATAACCCTTACAAATCATTTTGTAGTCCCCAAAAGAACGTGACTGCCCACTGAGAGAGAAATAACACGACTCTTCTATCTATTCAGTTACCGAAACCAGTCAAGCTGATCTAACATGATCCAGTGGGGACACTCAAAATGCTCATAACATTTTCTAATTAAAGGAAATAAGAAGCCATGCCAACTGCATGGGCCCCATAAAATAGAAGATGAGACCTTAGGAATCCAAAATATCAGATAGATGATAAACTGAAACTTGTGTTTTAAATCAGACGCTCTGAACTAAACTCAGTCTAGGAGATAATGTATTTGTCCCTTATATGCTGACAGCTTTCCACTGTTGTTGTGATTGTTAGCTGCTGTGGAGTCAGCTCCCAACTCATGGTGACCTCCATGCACAATGGAACAAAACATTGCCCAGCCCTGCATTGTCCTCATAACCCCTTACAGACTGGACCATTGTGATCTATAGGGTTTTCATTGGCTGATTTTTCAGAAGTAAATCCCCAGGCCTTTCTTCCTAGTCCATCTTCGTCTAGTCCCTGGTTGGTATAAATGGTTAATGTGCTAGGCTGTTAACCATAAGGTCGGCAGGTCATGTCCACCCAGAGGTGCCTTAGAAGAAAGTCCTGGTGATCTGAAAAATCAGCCATCAAAAACCCTATGGAGCACAGTTCTACTCTGACACACATGGGGTAATCATGAGTTGGAACTGACTTGACAGCAACTGGCTTAACTAGACTATACATATCAAGGGTTGGAAACTATGAGTCCTAGGCCAAACCTGGCCAGCTGCCGTTTTGTTTGGCCCACAAACTAAGAATGATTTTTACTTTTTAAAGTGGCTATATAAGTACTTATGTACTATGTCAAATTTCTTGACCCACAAACCTAAAATATGTATTGTCTTGCCCTTTAAGAAAAAGTATGCCAACCCTGGGTCTATCTACTCCATCCCCAGCAAGTGGGTTTCAGCTCTTCTGAACATCCATGACTATGAACTCAGTGTGTGGTGCTACAGAAATTGGGGAGAATAAGAAGTGAGAAATGCGGAGACATGAGAGTGAATTCACTTATTAGCCACTTGACTGGGGGCAGTTAACTACTCAAAGCTTCGGTGCACTGCAGTAACATGATTAATGAGGCCAACCTCACTGTGGGGATTAAATGAGTTACTGCATGGATGGTGCCTGGAACAATGGCAGTCCACAAATCAGTATTTGTTTCTTTGCCACACTCCTGAGACAGCTTACTAAATCCTTAGTGGCATTAGAACAATGTTATTCGTTTGCTGGAAAAGAAATCTGTCTCTCAGGAAGTTAAGGATATATTAACAAAATCTGTTGCTTGAATTTTGTGGGTCTTTGTTTTTCAAAACACGAGACCTTAATTCTACCACTAAAACATATGCACAGCTGTGGTCGAATCAATTCCAATTCATGGCGACCTCATGTGTGTCCAGTTTTCCTGTCCCTTCCTGCCTTCTCATCTTTGCTTTTGGGCTGGTGTGCCCATTAGTCTCCTGTGTATGAACTGAATTACAAAGCTGTTTTCTCACGAGTGTTACTGTTGGCCCTATAGACCTGTCTAATCTTCGGCTGAAGAGTGAACCTCAGGAGTGATGCAGTGCTGAGTTAAAAGGGTGTCCAGGGGCCATACTCTTGGGGTTTCTCCAGTCTCTGTCAGACCAGCAACCCTGGCCTTTTTGTGCGTGTGTGTATGTGTGAATTTGAATTTTGTTCTACATTTTTCTCCTGCTCTATCCGGGACACTCTATTGTGATCCCTGCCAGAGCAGTCAGTGGTAACTGGGCACCATCTAGTTGCTCTGAGCTAGTCTGGTGGAGGTTGTGGTAGTTGTGGTCCATCAGTCCTTTGGACTAATCTTTCCCTTGTGTCTTTGGTCTTTTCATTCTCCTTTGTTCCAGCTAGGATGGGACCAGTAGATATATCTTAGGTAGCCACTAGAAGGCTTTTAAGACCCCAGATGCTACTCACCACAGTTGGATGTAGAACAATTTCTTTATAGATTATGTTATGCCAATTGAGCTAGATGTTGCCTGAGATCAATGGCTGAATTTTTGGAAGTAGATCACCAAGACTTTCTCTCCAAACACATCTGGGTAGAGGTGAACCGACAACCTTTCCATTAGCAGCCAAGCACATTAACCCATTTGTACCACCAAGAGACAATTATATCACTAAAGGGCCTTAACTCTTAAAAGCCACAAACATACCTCTTCACATGCTCTCAGAAGTCACTGCATCATGAAAATGTGAAGAGAAGAAATCACATCAAGGGCCATGTGGGGAAGCATGCTGCTTCAGAGAGATCATTTTCCGATGCATTTGCACCAGAGATTTACTATGTACTCTTAATACCAACCCGGGATCAAGGTTTTGTAGCATACATAATGGTAATATGCTTTATTGCCTAATTATCCCTACGGGATATTAGTTCTCACTCCTAAAAGGCATCATGGTGTAAGGAGCGAGCACTGGATTTACCATTAAAGAATCTGCTCTAAGTTCTACTATTACTCCCTTTCTCATCTAGGGAAAATAAATTCACTCCTGTAAGTCGGTTTCTTAATTTATAAAACTGAAGAAGCTGACATCTGCCCTTGGTATACGCTATGGCTCTTGATGACGATAATGAGGATAATGATAATGCAGCTCAGAACCCCAGCTCATTGGCTTCAAATCAGTGAGAGTTTTCTCCTGAGATGTCCTAGTTTTACTTTGATTTAAACAAATCCACTCCTTTTTATCAGCTATCACTTCTAAGGTCTCCCTGGGGGTGGTTTAATACCTGCCCTCTTGGCTAGCAGCAGTGACGGTTCCAGGCTTTCTATTTAGAAGGGGCTTGGGGATTAAAAGGAAGGGCTAGGGCACTTTCTTCGCTCTTCATAGCAAGCATATATTTTTACTTAGAATATAAGTTTATCTACGATGGCCAAGAGTCAGAAGCCAGTGAAGATTACATAAGAACAAAAGCTTCCTCCCAAATTCTCCTTTGATATACCTCTGACTTTGAAGGGATGGACTAAGTGACTTTTCTGAGACCCCTTGGGTCCTATGATTCTATTATCATGGATACACAGTTATTGATGGCCCTCTAGAAACAAGTTACGGACAAGCACAGGGTGATTTTTAAGACTTCTAAGCCTTTAGCGCTAAAATAGAACCTATAGGGCTCTCAAGAGGAATATTAACTTAGAGGCTCATCATATCTGTGTATTCACAGCCATCTGCTTTTTGGAACTAGAAGTGGGGGCTGGCTGTACAGGGAAGCTCAATGTGCTGATTAGATTTAGCATTTATGTTTCCCTTGCTTTCACTGTTTACTGATAATTATTTTGGTTACTGGGGAACAAATCTTATAATCCTGGGGAGGCAAAGACAGATGCAGATGGCTGTGAATCATATCCAATAGGATCAGAATATGGCTCATGAATTTCAGCCTCTCACCACCATGTAATCAGCGCTGAATTTGGTTAGATCACAGCACAACCCTTGGGGAGAAAAACCTAAAATATAAAAGGAGCCAGGAAGAACTTTACAAAGGCTCTGTCTAGGAGGAGGGAAGGCACATACCCCATCACCAGTATGACAGCAATGACCAGTCCAGGGTTGGAAAGCTGTCTCAAGATCTTCGCCATCCAACTGGGGAAATCATGCTCCAGTGTCTCTCCAATGACTTCAAACATCCGGTTTTTGCCACTGAAGAAAACACAGGAAGAGAAGTCCATGTAAAACATGTTGGCAAACTATAGTTATAGCAAGAAAAGGAAGAAAAGCATGGCAATCTACTTCCAAAAAATCAGTCAGTGAAAACCCTCTGGATGACAATGGTTCAATCCACAACCAATCAGAAGGGTGGCAAAGCATTTCGTTTTGTTGTGCACGAGGTTGCCATGAGTTGGGGGTCAACTCGACAGCAGCTAAAAATAATCACATATGAAGAAAACTAGAACTCTTTCTCAAACACTGACTAGACATGCTTTTAGGTTAGGAATCTGACATTTAGCTAGTACAGCTCCTGATCCTTTGACCTCAGATTCTCAGCTTATGGAAAGGATATAAGATATGTAGCCAATGCAGTTAGGAAGTTAATTATAGTATTAGAAGCTTTTTTTTAAAATGTATTTCTAAGATTTTGATTGAAATATATCTTGTAAATAGTTCATAAGTCTGTCCCTCAGCCAGTTGTTCTTATAGGAGAATGTTCTTGGGTTGAGTGAAGAGTATATTTGATTTTTAATTAACCTTGGAAATGAGCATAAGGAATAGCTTAATGGAATAAAATCTGCAAATAACCCAATATCTTTTTCCACCCAAGAGCATCCATCTCACTTTCCACCAGACTTCTTCCATCAGAGTTGTTAATAGGTAAGCACACAGACTGGTAAGTCTTTTTCCCTCAGTGTGTCTTCTAGGGACATTATCAATTAGCTTAGCTCCACTGCTAAGAACAGAAAGTAGGAAGACAAGAAAAATAGGCCTAAAAAGCAAAGGTCCTTAATGGGTTGATTCACAACCATTAAGTTGAAAATCAGCCCCTATTAACTGGAGAAATGAGAACAGGATGTCTGTCTTCACTCAGTATATAAGGTCCAGAATTATAAAGTAATATCCATTGGACCAGGTTACATACACACACATATTGATTCTCCTATGAAAAGAGGTAATTTTCAGAAAAGTTATTGGGTTGTTTCTTGCCAGATTGTATATATCACCAGAATAAAGTTTGGTGTATAACTTAATATAATGTTTTGGTTTGGCTTTTTTTTTTTTTTTTTTCCCAATCTTACTTACTAAATGAGCTTGACCCACATCTCTCAAATCAGATTTTTCTTTTTTTTTTTTCCTCCTGATGTAACAAGATCTTTCAACAGACCAAAAAAGTTCCGGGTATCTTGCTACGAGTCACTGGACCACAAAGGTAGGGGTCAGTTTTGCTTCACAAATCATAGATTTACACACAAATTAGCAAGGCTTATGATACATGAGGAGTCCCTGGGTGGTACAAGCGGTTAAGCATTTGGCTACTAACCAGAAGGTTGGTGGTTCAAATCCACCCAGAAGTACCTCAGAAGAAAGGCCTGGTGATCTACTTCTGAAAGGTCAAAGCCATTGAAAACCCCATGGAGCAGTTCTACGCTGACTCACATGGGGTCGCCATGAGTCAGAATCAACAAACTGATTTTTTATGATACATGAGTAGGAATGAAGCTTATAGACAATTGGGTTTCTTCATCATTCCATTCTAATTGACCATGTTTCCCACCTGCCAGATGGAATACAGGGTATGGAGGTAGGCAAAGAAGACCAGAGAAGATGAGAGAATCCATTCTCCCTTCTCCAGCTTCTCAGGCCTATGGTCAATGAATGGGGTCAGAGGAGGGGGACTAGAATTTTAGAAAGTGATCCCTACCCACAAAGGTCTTCTTAGTATCCAATGTGTCCCAATGCAAAGTCACTAACATCTCGGGGGTTTCTCAGGTGTCTTTTCCAGATGAGGCCTCTTGTCAAAGAAAGAAGTCCAGGTCTCTTAATTATATGCAAACTATAGAAGGATCTACAAAACCCTGGGAATCCCTTCTTCCTGGTTAGGCTAGGTGTGCCACTTCACAATATTCCAGAAATCCTGTTAAGTCTGTCTGAAACTATACAAAGGAGTGAAATGCTGTTACACTTAACCTATAGCTCTCCTGTGGACATACCTCCATCCACTCTAGATTAGAACAGTCTATGAGCAGGCCTGTCTTGTAAGCTCCACAGATGAAAATCCATGTCCAATTTACCCCTAGATCTCCTCCAGTGCTTAGCACACAATAAGCAGCCATTATTCATTCACTGGTTAAGCATTTGGCTGCTAACCAAAAGGTTTGTAGTTTGAATCCACCAGCCTCTCCTTGGAAACCCTATGGGGCAGTTCTACTCTGTCCTATAGGGTCACTATGAGTTGGAATCAATTTGATGGCAATGGGTTTTTATTCACTCATTAATTAATTAAAAATATCGACTACTCTTGTGTTCTGGACTCATAAAGATGAAGATGTTTTGTCCCCAACCTCTAGAAGTCAGCTAGGCCATTCATGAAGAGAGATGCATAACATGTAATTATAAATGAGTCATGTAAAAGCAGTTTCACAATATGATGTCAATTTTTAAAGCTCCATATAAACCTATACATATTATCTGATCTCAGTTATGAAAAATCTACATAAAAAGAAAATCAGAATATAAAACGCCAAGATGTTGAGAGCTGTGATTTCAGGTCTTTAGGGTTGTTGGCAATGCTTGCTTCCATGTTAAAATGTGTCCACAATTTCCAGACTGTGTAAGATGAACACATATTACCTTTGCAGTAAGATGAAAATATGTTTTCAAAAATCTCCATAATGTATGCAGGGAGGTGTGTGAGAATTTAGAGGCCTAGAAATTGTTCAGGATTCTTATCATATGGCAGGGAAAAAAAATCAAGTGTCAGGAAATGAGGTGGAACAAGTAGAAGAATTTGCTTCGTATGGTCATCGAAGAAATAGTTTTTATAATTTTGAACTGGTTAATGTAAATCTACTTCACAGGCTATTGGAATAATTTCCTGGAAAATCTACCCTCCATAGCCAGGTCTGATGAAACCAGGCCAAGCAAGAATATCTCAACTGGCTTTGCTGAATGGGCCTTCTAAAGGTATATAGTCATTTTACCCAAAAACATATCTGCACCTGGGAGCAAAGTCCCCCAACCTAATTGGCCATCACTGTGATGCCTCCATGTATAACAGAACAAAACGTTGCCTGGTCCTGCACCATTTTTATGATCTGATGTCTCTATTAACCTTTCAAATGCATGTTGCCAATTTGCTGCCCACACAGGAGGCAGATAGAGTCAGAGGACCTTTACTAAAATAGGCAGGGCAAACCACCTCAAACTCAGAGTCCCAAAGGATGGTGAGCCCTGAGGCTCCTACTAATAAACGCTTTCTCTCCTCATTCCTAGAGCAGAAAAACCCTTTTCAACTTCTAAGTCAAATGAGTAAACAAGGCAAACATTCTTTTGTTCTAAAATAGACTGTCTAAATAAGATGAAGAGACGCCCCTTTCCTGGTACTCCACTGAAAATATTTAAAGTTCTCTGACCTCAAAATAGTGAAATACATGTGGTGTTTTTGCTTACGTCTGCCATTTAGGAAACACTTGGTCAAAGTGAGATACTATACCTTACATACAGACTCATTTTCTTCAGTACAAATCAGAGTAATTCAGTGTCATGGATTGAATTACGTTCCCCCCAAATTGTGTGTATCAGTTTGGCTGGGCCATGATTCTTGGTATTGTGTGATTTTCCTATATGTTGTAAATCCTGCCTCTATGATGTTAATAAGGGAGGATGGGTGGCAGTTGTGTTAGTGAGGCAGGACTCAGTCTACAAGATTGAACTGTATCTTGAGGCAATCTCTTGAGATATAAAAGAGAGAAGCTAGCAGAAAGACAGGGAACCTCATACCACCAAGAAAGCAGTGCCGGGAGCAGAGCACGGCCTTTGGAGCTGGGGTCCCTGTGTGGAGAAGCTTCTAGTCTGGGGGAAGATTGATGAGAAGGCTGACAGAGAGAGGAAGCTTTCCCCCGGAGCTGATGCCCTGAATTTGGACTTCTAGCCTACTGGACTGTAAGAAAATAAATTTCTCTTTGTTAAAGCCATCCACTTGTGGTATTTCTGTTATAGCAGCACTGGATGCTAAGACACTCGGTCTGTGGTATAAAGAGAAGCACAGAGTTAGGGCTCAAGGGACTAACATTGCACAGTAATTGTATGTGTCTAGCTCAATGACACTTTCAATATGAATGCATCTGTGTAATCACCATTCACTCCATTTTTAATTTGTGTGGTTTCCCTTATAGACAGCTAAACCAAAAAAAAAAAAAAAAAACAAACCATTGCTGTCAAGTTGATTCCGACTCATAAGGACCCTATAGGACAGAGTAGAACTGCCACCTAGGGTTTCCAAGAAGCAGCTGGTGGATTCTAACTATGGATCTTTTGGTTAGTAGCTGAGCTCTTAACCACTGCGCCACCAGTGCTATAGACAGCTGAAGTCTTTTATGTTTTACTGAGAAGGATCAACTTCCAGTTAAAAAGTTAAAAGCACACCTAAAGCTTATGCTGGATATTAAACTGTGCTGGTAATTTGCAATTAACTAAAGTATTTGCATGGCTTATCTCTTGAACTTTGTACCCCAAGATTTGTTAAGGATTTATTAAAACCAGTCTTTCCTTCAAGACTGCAATTTCATATTTAGCCTCCAGATGTCACTCTCTACATTATTTCAGCTCACTTTGGAAGAAAAAGAGAAAAAATACAGTGTGTGTCAACATCAGCCTCCTGAGTATGACAGAACTCCAGCTGGTTTTGCCCTCTCAGCTGGCCTAACATTTTCTTTCATTCATCTCTGATAAATCAATAATAACTCAGACTATTATTAGAGTGAAAATGCCTCTTCTATACTTGTACTTAGTCGTTGGCAAAGAACACTTTGACTTTAACAACGTGAGTCTGACAGCATGAAGGAGAAATTACATGTGGCCATTACTGCATCATGCTTGTCATTCTCATTGCTTTTCATGTTCACGCTTCCTTCACTGAAAAGGGGAACTAACTCAAATGCACGCTACCTAGTGACTCAACATGCAGGTTGTTGGGGGACTGTGATTTCTGAGGCCCTTTAAGGAATGACGTCCCAACTCTCCAGACCCCAGTGACTTTGCTTTCTTGATACGCGTCACAGGAAGAAGTCTGTCATAGAAGACTAGAAACGTATATCTTCAGCTTGGACGAAGAGTCTTCTTAACTCTTCATTACTAACTTGAGTGATGTATCTCTGATATTTGAGGAGAATACATAAGAGGAACATGCTCAGTTTTTCTTTTTAACATGTAGCATTTTGGCTTATAAATTGTGTGGCCTTCTTTATATTCACTGTAATCTAATAATCTTTCCATTTGCTATGGGGCAATCGACTTTATTATTTTTTTAATTTGGTGGTCCATGTGAGAGTTAGCAATGGTTTATTGTATCTGGATGTAATCGCCTAGCATCAGGAAAACTTTCACATCCAGACTAATGTAAAAAAATCTTGCTCTTAGTTTATCTCCTAATATGGAAATAGCTTAGATTCTTTGCCTATATTTTACCCAGGCAGGCACTGGAGCAATTAAATTATTTTCCCTTTTATGATTCCCAAATGAGGAAACAAATGGAACTTGCCCAAGAACTCAATCTCCATGTCACATACTGAGCCTGAATACCCAAAGGATCTCATTTCTACAGAATGATGATGTCATTGTTTGCAAACAAAATATAGGTTATACAATGAGTGACCATTCCCATCTCCACCCCGAAAGAAAAAAATGCCCAAATGGAATTTCAAAGGTGAGAGACCTGAATGGGCCACAATCAAAAGATGGCGGCAGGGATACGATCATGTACAGGACAGGCATGGTGGACAGGAAGAGGATGAGCAATAGCATGCCCAGGTAGAAAGTATTTCCTCTGGAAGATTTGAAGACCCTGGCCTCAGGAACATTGCAGCACATCACAGCCCAGCACTGGAAATACATGGATGTGTGGAGTCGAAGAATGTTGATGCCTGGGAGGCAGGGAGCATAGAAGGAGCCCATCCTAGAAAGAAAAATAGAACTCTGCTCAATTTTGAGTTTTTACTCCGTAACAAAGCCACACACCTGTTTATTTTACAACATGCCTAATTTCTGAAGACAGAAAATGTATTGCCACTTTCATCCACACAAACTCTGTTTATAAATAAACCCAGCTGCTCTAGTTCTATCCTCTATCTACATTTTACCATTACCCCATTATTGTAGGTATTATATACATAATTCTTTCATGGAAATTATGCTGTTCACAAAATATACCTGTTATCATTACTAAATTAAAACTACAAAAGAGTTAAACAATATATTTCCATCATTTCTTTTAGTTTTCTTTTTTAATTTTTAAATAAACTTGATTTCTAATTCTCATATCATTGATTAATATATCTAAAATGTTAACTTTTTAAGTAACTGACAGTTAAAACCACTCATTCTGTTCAAATAAACTGTACATTTGGTTTAATTACTTTCATCAAGGCTAATTAATTTTTACTAAAAAAAATTAAAATAAGTTTTTCTTCTTCTGATGCTAATCGTTTTTTATTTGTAGCTGCTATGGTGTTTTAGAGCTGTTTGGAGTGATGTATTTGTGTCCAATATGACAATATGTGTATTTGTGTCCAGTATGACAACATGTAGCCCTGGTGGCGCAGTGGTTCAGAGTTTGGCTGCTAACCAAAGGATCGGCAGTTTGAATCCACCAGCTGCTCTTCGGAAACTCTATGGGGCAGTTGTATCCTGTCCTATAGGGTCGCTATGAGTCAGAATCGATTTAATGGCAACGAGTATGACAATATGCTTTGTTGATAATTTATAGCTAGCTTCATGTGTTTTGAGATGAAAATTCCATACAGGCATTTAATTTTGTTTATCTGTTTACTTCCTGAATTTAGATTGTCCTAGGAATCCCCTGCTTTGTGCATCTGACTTCTTAAAAACTTATTTAAAATAGCACTTTTAACCAGGAACCAGTTAGGAGAGGTCACTTCTACCTGATGGCTGAGTTGATTCTTTCAACAAAATAAATTTCAATTTTCATTGATGAGAAAGTCCTTTAGCACCATAAAACAATATAAATAGCAATTTATTAGCCCAAAACCTAAAGGAGGACACATGTGCGCTTATTTTAGAAGTATAAACAGAGTCCTATCTGTTAAACTGCCCCAACTATAACAAAGCCCTCAACATTTCTAGTTATGCTTAGCATTTGAGACTTCCTGAATATGCAGAGAAGTTGTTTAAACCAATCCAATGCAAATTTGGTATATTCTAGGAGAGGGGTGGTTAGATTAGATGAAGAAATTATTTTCTGCTATGACTGAATTTACTTAAACCCAAAGTTAATTCATTCCATTGAAAATGAATTTGTTGATTTGTTGACAGGATTCCGGACGGCAGATCTGAATGATATTTTTCCTATATTGAATTGACCAGTGACATTGTAGAAAGTCACACTATTAAAAACAACTGGGAAAGTAGACTTTGGAACAGCACAGGGTATCTTTCTTACAGGAGAGCAGCAGAGAACTGGGAACTCCAAAAAAGTGGATAAATGATAGTCCTAGCTAAGGGGTCAGAATTACAAAGCACTACCAGTTGGTATCAGATACCATAGCTGTGATGTAATATGCTCGTAGGATGAGGATACTCCTCCCCTCTTCTGAAAATCAGGCCTGGACATATGACTTGTTTTGGTCAATAAAATGTGAGCAGAGATGAGGTGTCTCACTGCTGGGTAGAAACAGTAAGCGCCCCACATGTTTTTTCATTCTTTTCTCCCCCTGTTATAGTGACCTTTAATGTTCCAGATAGGTCCCATTCTTTCAGTCTGGGTCTCCGAAGTGAAGGTATTTATAAGAGCAGAGCTCTCTATCAACTCACATTGGACATGTAGCATAGACAAGAAATAAACCTTTTTCTCTTCTTTCTTTTGGTAGGCCACTAAGATTTTAGGGGTGTATTTAATTGCAGCACAATCTATTCCAACCTAAGACATAATTCTGCATATAATTCAAAACATAGGCTTG
The DNA here is from genome assembly GCF_000243295.1 of Trichechus manatus latirostris. NCBI lineage: Eukaryota > Metazoa > Chordata > Mammalia > Sirenia > Trichechidae > Trichechus > Trichechus manatus. Next base: position 8,769,443 of record NW_004444043.1, read on the forward strand.
CCTAAAACCGCATATGTTTGTACCTATATATATGTGTATTGTTTGTATGTATGCATGTGTATGTACACACATAGGTAGGTGTTATCTATAGATTAATAAATTTCAAAATAAATGTCACTTAGACATTTTGAACAAATGACTCAAAAACCATAACTTAGGAAAACAGGCCCTGGCACAGTGATATCTGAGCCTTAATACTCATCCTAGCTGTGCTCGTGACTCACTCATCAGCTTGGCTCACTAAGCCCCTTCTCCAGGATTGATCTCATTATCTGTCAGTTGAAGATCATTGTAAAACCTGCACCTTCTAAAATGCTTTTTTTCCTAGAAGATCAAAGCAAATGAAGATTTCTTTTATTTAACTCTCCTTACGACGCCAGTGGCATGGTATGTGGCAGGTAAACAATTTACATTTCGTCAACTGAGAAAATGAGTCGGAAAAGGTTACAGGACTGGGTGGAGGATGCCCAAGGAGGCAGTGTCGGGAGTGATGTCCACAACTCATCTTCTCCCTCACTGTGTGTGTTCTGCTGCCTCTCTCCACTCTGATATGTCAGAGATTTCATCCTTGAAAAACATGCTTACAAAAGCCTATGATGTCTATTTTAAAAATTAGTGTGCAATGTAAAGGTTTACTGATAAGTTCAACAAAATCGTCATAACAAAATGGATTTTACCCATAAAAGATAGCCTGTGATAACATCAGCATGAAGAATGTCTTCATTACTCAACACCTCCAAAAGCAGTAGTTGGACATCTTTAGTCACAAACCAACTGAATCAACACGAAAATCTCTATGTACCTTTTTGATTGTTTCTGTAGAAAATGGCCAAGCTTGGCTGTCAGATCTTTATGCCTCATAAATTAGTGAAATAGCCATATGTGAGCACCCTTGGGCGGGGTGAGCCTTCTAAACTTATGTTACACGCTGTTCCGACACCTTCTTTACCCTGCCAAATCCTCACTCCCTCAACAATCCCCTAGGAGTTAGTAGAAGGGTATTTGTGCAGAGAATTGGCCTGAGGATGAATAATAGTTTTTTTTTTTTTTTCTGTTTGTTTGTTTTTTTTGCTTCTGAGACTCTAGAAAGTGTGTGAGTATCTGTGTACACTCAAAAAAAAACATGATCACTTTCTAAAGTTCTCTTCAAACTAACCAGAAGCAAGACTTGACCATTGTCAGAAGAATAAACACATAGAAAGTGATAGAACAATGGGTGAGAGATTTTGATAACAGATTTGCCTGTGAGATAACTGGATATGAATTTTAGATTTTAAGAATTATAATATGAACAATAGTGGACTAAATACTTTCGAAATTACAAGTAAAACCAACGAGGACAGCCATCACAACAGCTTTTCTGACAATAAAAATGGATTTCTAGGCCGATCTGTTGTCTTAACGCAGAAAGAACACAATAGACAGGCAGCAGATGTCTGCACAAATGGCCCCCACCAGGCCTGAGGGATTTATGGCACTTTGTGTAAGATCCTGGGCATTTTAAAACTGAAATATAAGGCAGTAGTCTCTCATTACTCCGGTAGCAGTGTTAGCCATTTTCTGCCATACAGCAGAATCCCCTCCAGGAAAGGAAAGTTGCAGAACTCAGAGAAGCTGCTCCCTTTACTGTCTCTGTCGGTAGTCACACCTTGGGCCATCTTGATTTTCCTTCTTACCTGGAGAATAAAGGATATCTTTCACTCCTTAGTGCTAGTCTGGACACATAAGCCATAACTTACAAAATTTAGAAAGTGAGGGGACAGTAATGACATTTTTAGATATCCCTGGGAAGGCAGAAAATAATGTTTATACCGTCTTTTCTTCCTATTGATTCACCTACTGAGACACAGGTATTTGACAGGTCCCACGGCAGGACTATGGGGTCTTTGAGAGCAGCTTTTACATGACCGAAGCAGGACGATTTTCACATTTGCATAGAGATCCAGTCTGTCTGCACATAAATGTTTAATAATTCAAGCCAGCTATGGTTGAAGGATTTGAGTAACATATGAAGCCTGCTCAAAAACTGAGGCTAGTTACTGGTACTTGAGCATAGAATAATCATGTAGCTGATAGCACAATATTGTATTAGGCATGTGTCAATGGGATAAAGCAGCTCAGTTGTCACTGCTTGAGGGTTGGGTAACTCTTAGTTAAGAGTGACAGATTTCCACAACACATGGTCCCCAGATGAATCACATGCTGTGATTCCTTTCTAAACTCAAAAACTGTCTCTACTGTATCAACTCTTCTTAACCTGTCAGGTTTACAGCGAGAATACTCTCATTCCACAAAGGATTTATGACAATCCTTTGCACATCAAAAGAAATAACTCTGATGTGCAAATGACTCTGTGAAATGAGTTACATAGTAAAGATGATATTTTTAACTTGACCTTCCTAAAATATGTGTTTCATCTCTATAAACAAATGGATTTGGTGAGATATTATTTTTTAAAGTACCTACACATTGTATTTTCAATATATTCAGTAGTGATGACACAATAAAATCAGTTTCTCAGAAAGGCCTTACATTAATTTATTTCATACTTAACACATGGTAGTATGGTCGTTGATGTTTCACTGTAAGATCCTGCTGTCACAGGATCTAGAAATATGAAAACCTTCAAAGAAATCTACCAGTAATCCAGTTGCCATTGAGTTGATCCCCACTCATGGTGACTCCGTGTGCATCACAGTAGAACTGTTCTCTGTAAGTTTTTCAACGGCTGATTTTTCAGAAGTAGATTGTCAGACTTTTCTTCTGAGGGGCCTCTGGGTGGCCCAGACCCTCCAGCCTTTCAGTTAGCAGCCAAGCACATTAATTGCTTGTACCACCCAGAGAAATCTACCAGCCAGAAAATAGACTCCTATATTTGACAAAGGAGTACTCTGTGAAACAGGCAGATCTGCCTTTGATAACCGAGGTTTAAGATAAACCCGTTGGTATCAAGTTAATCCCGACTCACAGTGACTCTATAGGACAGAGTAGAACTGCACCATAGGGTTTCCAAGGCTATAAACCTTTACGGAAGCAGACTGCCACATCTTTCGCCCACGGAGTGACTGGTAGGTTTAAACTGCTGACTTTTTACATTAGCAGTCACTGCACTACCAGGGCTGCTTAGGTTTAAGACATGAAAAAGAAAAAAAGAAGGAAACTATTCATCGTCATCCGCTTTGCACAGGCCAATGAGTTAGACACAAATTGTGGTCTCCTCTGACACCACGCTACAGTGCTTTCTGCAATAAGTGACCTTGGAGACTTTTTCATTCGTGATAAACCGCCCCACTGCTGGCCTACCAGATCATGCCTTGATTGAAGATCAGAGCAAGGACATTGCCACTGATGTCAAATTCCGTGTATGAGGGCTAAAGGAGACACAGATGTTCATTGTATTAGCATCTCAAACCATGAAAACTGAAAGGCAAGTGTTTCTGCATGGACCTGGTTAGGCTCTCAACTACTTTATTACAGCAACATTAGCAGAATAATCAATACACTCCATAATAAAGCCTTAGAAATAAATGAAATAACAAGAAAACACCATTTTTTAACACAGTAAGACTCATTTAAAAATATTGTCATTCAATGCTGTGAAAATGTGCCCAGAAGGGCTCTTTCATACACTGCTGGGAAAAGTAAAAATCAAAACAAACTTCTAGAAAAGCAATGAAAAGATTTCAAAATCTCATTCTTTCTGACCCTGTAAGTCTACTTCCAGGAATTTGTCTTAATGAAGTAATATGAAATCCTGATAAATTTTAATAAGCAAAGATGAACCCATTCTAAATGTCCAACACTGGTTAAGTAAAGACTGTATAGCTATACTATAGTGTCTTTTGTAGCTAATTACAATCGTTTGGGAAGAATATTTACATACTTGAGAGAAAATTATGCTCTAATGTTAAACAAGAAATGTATAAGATTGTATGTTCATTATCTTTATTAACTGTATGAACCTATTGAGAAAAAATTGGAAAATAATCAGCAAAATATTAACAGCTGTTGTATGTGGGTGATAATATGATTTTTATTTTCTTCTTTAAGGTTTGCATGTTTAAAAAAATTTCAACGAGAATGTGAATTACTTCTACAATAAAATTAATACAGAGAAAGAAATATAACAACATTTAAGAAGTTATTCAGCTCTTTGTCCAGTGTCTGTCTCCTAGATAACACTACCCTTTTCAGGGCAGTGGCACCAAGCTGTTATTTGTGCAGAGAAAAACTCATTGCTGTCAAGTTGATTCTGACTCATAGTGACCCTATAGGACAAAGTAGAACTGCCTCATAGGGTTTCCAAGGAGCAGCTGGCGGATTTGAACTGCTGACCTTTTGGTTAGCAGCCAAGCTCTTAACCACTGCACCAGCAGGGCTCCTATTTGTGCAGAGGGGCCACAAATAGCCAATATAAGGCAAGGTGGTCATCTGTCCTAGGGTGGTCCATTCAAAGGCTTCTTGGTGAAACATAGGCATTGTAGAGAGAGAACGTCTATGGATGGGGTGAGTGCTAATTAGCAAAGACAATAAAACTGACTTCTATTTAATTTGGGAGAGAGAATTCACAGGCAACTGACCAACTGGCAACAAGAGAATAAGAGAGCAGCAAATATGAAGTAAAGACCAAGAAAACCATGTAAGAGAGACCAAAAGAGTGGCAGGTCACTAGCACTGCCCCAGATCCGGACACCTCCAGATGTAGCTTCAGATATCCTCATAACAACTCCTTCCCCCAACACACATACACACACATACATACACACACACAGATGACCCAAGAATCTGTTCCTTCCAAATCCAAGAACCACCCTGTCTTCGTGATCTAGTGCTGCTATAACAGAAATACCACAAGTGGGTGGCCTTAATGAACAGAAATTTATTTTCTCACAGTTTAGGAGGTTAGAGGTTAGAATTCAGGGTGCCGGCTCTAGGAGAAGGCTCTCTCTCTGTGTGTCAGCTCTGGGGGAAGGTCCTTGTTTCTTTTCAACTTCTATTCCCCGGTTCCTTGGAGGTCATGTGGCTTGTACCTTCCCTCATCTCTGCTTGTTTCTCTGTTCTATTCTGCTCTTTTTATATCTCAAAGGTAATTGGCTTAAAACACATCCTACACTGATATGGCCTCTTAACATAACAACAGCAACAAACCCCCCCAAAAAATTTCCAAATGAGATTATAACCACAGGTATAGGGGTTAGGATTTATAATACGTATTCAATCCTTAACATCTACCAAAAAAATATTCACAAGAAGATGGGTTTCTAATTTGGAACACCAACAAACTATTAACAACTTTCAAATGCTTTGCGCAAGAGTCTCATAATAGGACTCAACTTATTTGCCCTGTAACAGATTCAGGGAGGAAGCAGGAGGTATGGCATAACAATAATGGTTAAATCACAAGATAAAACGAAAAGATGATACATAGTAAAATAATAAATAGTCCTGTGTATCAGGCAGGACAAAAATGACCTAGATAAAGTCAATATAAATTTATCCAAGATACTGCCAAAGGGTATAAAAAGTGTTCCATTAGTTTGCAGATTATCTTGCAGCATAATATCTGCCAGATGCAAAAAGGCATGGTTGACAGCTTTTGTTCTAAAATCAGCAATGGGAAAAAAATGTGTCCTTCATGGAGATAAATGAATTGCTTTTAATCTCGAGAGCACTGATGCTGAGTCTTTCTCCTTCCGTAGGAGCACATTGCTGTGGATCATCTACATTTTCTCCTGGAGCCCAGTGTGATCACAGAACACATCTGAAAAACGCTCGGTCGGGTGGCCTGAGCCATCTGTGGCCTTGGAATAGCTTCTCTTGGTACCAGTTCAAGAATCAAGCCTTCAACCTTGGCCTCCTTGAAACGGTGTCATGATTTAGCCCACGAAAGTACTGCAAACGAAAAATCTCAGACTCCTAGGTGTATATTTCCTTTACTCTCACAAGCACATAAACCTCTTAAAGATCATTCGAAATGAGATATTTTTAGAACTAGGTGACTAGAAAAGCACAAAGGACATCCTGGGAACACCTGGCCTCACACTGTGTTTGAAGCAGTGGCAGCTGAAGGAATAAAATCTTTGATGTGTAATTGACTTAATGCAGAGAGAGCCCTTAGGGCAGCCTTACAGTGCCATGTGGCTTAGCGGTACAGACACTCGACTGGGATTCAGACCTGAATATTAGACTTTGCCCTGACGTTTCCTGGCCAGTCACTTAATTTCTTTAGTTTCAGTCTCCTCACAGAGAAATTAATGAAATGAACTAGATCAGGGGTCAGCACCTTATGGCCTAGAGGCCAAATCTGGCTTGCCACCTGTTTTTGTAAATAAAGTTTTATTGGAACATAGTTATATTCAGTCATTTATGTATTGTCTATCGCTGCCCTTGCACGAAAACAGCACAGTTGGAAAGCTGCAACAGAGATCATTTGGCCTGCAAAGGCTAAAATACTTACTACTTGGCCCTTTACAGAAAAAGCTTGCTGACCCTTGAACTAGATAACTTTTAAGATTCTTTTCTAATCTAAAATATTTAATTAGTTGAAAATTAGACCCAGTTATTAAAGAACTGCTTCTCTGGAAACCCTTTGGAATAGGAATTCAATACTGTATGCATTAAACTCAGAAACTCCCACTCTAAAAATCAAACAAATAAAATGTAAAAAGAATTATATACACACACAAACACAGATATATATATAAAGAGACAAACAGAATAAAATTCAATGCTCATTCTTTTAGAGGTGGACTTTTCTTAAGCATGTGAGATTAGATTACATTTAACAATTTTTAAAGTAATACTTTAGTGATATAAGTGTAAATGAATTTGGAATATATTTTTTTAATTGTTTTTAAAATCTAAAAGGCTTAAAAGTAAATGATACTTGAGAAAAAACAAACAACCAAACAAACATACTTTCTTGAAACCTGAGATAATGAAATGATTCTTACGGGATAAATGCAATGAGAGAAGGGCATGCATGCCTGATAGGATTTTTAGGGGTAAGCAACAGAAGAGCCCATTTGAATTTGGACTGAGGTTCATAATAGCTAAGGGGTTGGAAATTATCTTATTTTTGGACCTTTGTTTGTGGTGGGCTAAAGTCAGTCATATACCCAGAGGAAGGAAATATGGTGCTCATTGAACTAAAAAACCTGGGAAAATTCTCTCTCTGTAAATTTAGTTATTTGGGGCATATTGCCAACCTATGGATATTGTGAAATGCAGTTAAGGATCTCAGAGAGAATTTTGTCATTGCAATGACCTGCCTGATCTTCACACAAATCCCATTTTCCACATCTGGAATCACTCTCTGTAGCAGGCTGGTCTGGCCTGCGGGACTAGGGCAGAGGTTCTCAAGCGTGGACCCAAGACAAGAAACAGCAGCAATACCTGAGAACTTGTTAGCAAAGCAAATTCTAGGGCCCCACCCCAAATGCACTGAATCAAAACCCTGTATTTTCACAGGCCCTCCAGGAGATTCGGATGCAAGACCAAATTTAAGAACCATTGCTCTGGGACAAATCCTAGTTTCAAATACTTGCATAATTCTGCACTTTGAGGTTTTGAGAACCTCCCAACTACAGACTCCCTCCACAGATTCAAATGAAACTTCACATACAGCTTGTGCTGTTCCTGTCCCATGTTTTTATCCCCTTCTTGGATACCCATGACTTCCTACGACTCTTTCTCACGCCATCTTCCATGGTATATCCACATTTCTAGCTAGAAACTATCAGTTTATCTTCTAACTCTATATCCCAGCCCCTCCTGCTAACCTCATTCTACTGCAATAACCTATCTATGCCTGAGAGCACCATGAGTTGCAAAAGTCACAGGTTGGCTCATGAATTGGCCATGTTTTAGCATAGGCCTGGAAATTTCTAGGGCTGAGCATCAAATGTGAAGAGTTGACTTGATGGGAATCTGGTTGATGGTTTCGCAGCCTGACAGACATGGGTTTGAGTCCTAGCTCCACCACTGACCAACTATGTATCAGTGAGCAAATTATTTAGCATCCTATAAGCCTCAGTTTGGAGGCACAGTGGTTAAAGCACTCAGCTGCTAATCAAAAGGATGGCGGTTCAAACCCACCTGGCTCTGCAGAAAAGAGATGTAGCTGTCCACTTCCACACAGATTTGCAGCCTTGGAAACCCTATGGGGCAGATCTACTCTGTCCTATGGGGTCGATAAGAGTCAGAATCGACTCCATGGCAGTGGGTTTGGCTTGGGTTTGGAAACCTCAGTTTACTATAAAGTAGGAAAAATACCTATCTCGTAGCATTGCTGGTATGGCATAGAATAACATGTATTTTGTTGAGTGTCTAACATATAATAAGCGCTACATGAGAATGTAATATAATATGATTGAAAATCTACCCCTTGTATTTATGGATAATCTTAGCCTCCTTCATCAGATCTCAAGGAAATCTCTTTTGTTTTCTATCTATATAAATTCAACAATGGTCACCTTAAAAATGTAACTTTAAATAAGATGCAAAGGTTTCCGTTTAATTGCACATGCTCTTACCTCCATGCAATGCATTCGATTTTATTTCTTCTTGAATATTCTTTACCTACTTTATTGGTAAACGGCAAGGATGGTATCAACACAAATTAAAGAGTGTTGAGTTGTTGCAGAAAAACCAGAGTTCACAAGAGGCCTTGCCTTGTGCTGAATCAAGGCAATTAAAATATCTCTTGGAAGGAAACCATTCCACTCACTATGAGTCAGGAGAGTCTTTAGAAACATTGAGAACTCTCTACTGTGCTGAGAGAAGCTTTGGGAAGTATGAGCTTACATTACATGTTTGAACAATCTGCTCCTAGCCAGTACTTTTCCCACCTCAGTTCATCTTCATAGGTTTGCTGTGATAATACTTCGGTCATAAATTTACGACTGGGTGAATCAGGGTCACTTAACCTGATTTACCCAGATGCAAACAGTATATAATTCATGTATTTAACATAATATATTTTATCCAGATTTGGTCCTTATTTATTCCCTGGCTATATAAACCATGTTGTTGTTGTTTGCCATCAAGTCAATTCTGACTCATAGAGACCCTATAGCACAGAGTAGAACTGCCCCATAGGGTTTCATAGGCGTAATCTTTAAGGGAGCAGATTACCACATCTTTCTTCTGTGGAGTGGCTGGTGGGTTCGAACTGGTAGACCTTTCGGTTAGCACTTGACTACTGCATCACCAAGGTTCTTTGATAAGTAAACTTAGGCAATTCCAATTCATTGACTGTCAATTTTTTATAGGTAAAATAAAGGCATTACGAATGATTATGAAAAAAATTCCATCCAACTTTAAAATTCTATGGATCTCTGAATCTAATGCTGAAATCTGCAAAGTTTAGTTTTTACTGAGATTGTTGTGATAAAAGTGAATGGCCCTTTTAAAAGGCAGCTTCTCTATTACCTGATAATTCAACTTAGAGATACTTATCATAAAAAATTTGTGAAGATCACTATACTTTATCTACAAGGGTATTTATCTACATGGATATAAACAAATATCACAACATTTATTATAATGACAAAAATTAGAAAAAGTTTAACTGACAAATAAAAAGTTAATTAAGTTAATTATAATATATGTGCATATGGACAATATCATACAGCTATTAAAAAAAGTATGCTATAAAAGAAACAGATAGTAACATGGGAAATGATCACTGTTCGATGAAAAAAGCAGGTAACTAGTCAATAAGTATATATATCTACATACACATATATGTATGTATATATACACATGTCTTCATATATGCACATATATGTACACATATCTACACATATACATACACATATGAGCATACTCATATTCATACAGTATGTATACACACACATATATAGATGTATAACTATATTATTCAAATAATCCAAATAAGTAGTCTCATGAGTGCTGGGATTACCTGTGGTTTTTCTTTTTATACTTGGATTTATTGTATTTTCTAATTTTTCTGTAATGAACAGGTATTATTTATGATATTAAAAAAAAAGGAGCAATATTTTTTTCTGGTGATGGAATGGCCACATTTTTCTCTCTCATTCCTGGGAAGATTTTCAGACGTATCTACCTCTGCCCACCTCAGCTTCCCCTTTGCCTTGTGATGGGCATTTTTGAAATTCATATTGTCAATTAGTTAAGTGCAGAAAGAAAAAATCAAGCTCAGAAACATTATCAGAAAAACATTCTCATCAGCCTCTTCTCTAAAAAAAGTCCCATGTCAGATCTATGCTTGCATTGCCCACACTTTCCAGCTCACAGGCTCTGTTTGATACCAATCCCTCCACCAGAACACTTTCTTCCATTTCAGTCTTTTGAAATCTTGACCATCCTTCAAGGCTCAGCTCAAATACCTCCTCCTCTATCATGTCTTTGTATTTCTACAAAACAGTCTGATAGTCTCTCTCTTTTTCTAAAGTTCCACAGCAGTTAGTATTTCCTATAGCATTTACATTTTCTGCCCTTCATTGACAATGGAGTGTGTAAGATAAGGAGTGGTAAAGAAATGAGCGTGAGTAATAGAATATCCCATCTGAAAAGGGCAGTGATTTCTTAGCTCCAGCAAATTTCTCCCTCATGAGAATATGGGTCTAATGTTGCCAAGCCTTCCCGTATATCAAGAGAAACAAGAAATTCATATCTTCTTAATGTAAAAGTACCCAGTTTTTAAACAGTAGCTCATTAAAAAACTAAAACAAAATCACTGAGCAGACCAAACACACACACACACATATATATATACACTCATGCATCACTGTGAAATAGGACATTATGTGATTTGGACATTGTGCAAACACCATATTATATACATAGCAAAGCTATATGCAATAGTGTAGTGTAACAGTATTGACTAAATAGCCAAGATACTGTCCGTACTGCATTTCAGCTAATGTATCTCGCAAGGTAATGCATGGGTTAAGTAGGTTAAAATGCTACAACACTCAAGAGATGTGCAATACACAAGATTGGAGGCTGCTGCCTATGAGTTGAAGCATACACTGTTATTAGGTAAACTTTTTATTTGTAAGTAGGGAAAGTTCACATTAAAATAGCAACAGAAAGTATAGTACAGTAGATATGGAAGTCAGTAACATAGGCATTTATTATGACCATCAAGACATATGTATTATAGGTAACATATGTACTGTACCATAATACACCTGGCAGCGCAATCACTTTGTATACAAGAATTGTGAGATATACAAGTTGAGTGCAAGAAGCTGTTGTGTTCGCTACGTCTGGATATGTCTACTACATCCCATTCTCTGATTGGGATTTCTGAACTCTATTATAAAAATATGACACCACAGACATATATGAGGTCCGATGTTGCCTGAATGGGCATTATGCGGTACATGACTGTATTATGGAGCCTTAAAGAGCTCAGCTGCTAACCAAAAGGGTGGGCAGTTCAAATCCACCAACCGCTCCTCAGAAACCCTATGGGGCAGTTCTACTATATTCTATAGGGTTGCTATGAGTCGGAATCAACTCGACAGCAGTGGGTTTGGGTTTTTTTTTTTTTTTTTGCCTATATATGTATATGCAAACTGAATCTAGCCTGTGGGTCCAAGTTTGCAACCTCTCCTTAGAATTACATCTTCTACATCTCAATATCCCTTTATTACTTGGCACAGAGTTTTATTCATAATGGTTTTGCACATATTAGGTACTCAACTGTGTAAGCTTTTCTCTTGGTGGGTCAATAATCATAGGCTCCACATCAAAGATCCATCCTCTAATGTCAATGTTTAAAACGTGATGTGATGATGATCTTTCCAAAGAGTCTTCCAAAGGTAACATGGAAGAAAATTCTTTCTCTATGATCTAAAACAAGAACTCATCTTTTTTTTTCCTGTACTTTGTACTAACCCAAGAGCACTGTCAGCACTCAATAAATAATAAATTACAGTCATTTAATTACAGCTTTTATGCATCCAGGTCATGTTATATTGACTTCATATTTGCAGCAAATTTTCTACCACTTAAGGAGAAAACAGCAAGGGATAAAAGGCAAGCAAAAGCCAAGCAGTGGTCTAAGAAAGAAATGGCAATTTTTATGGCTGCCTCAGAAGAGCTGAATCAGGCAAGAAAAATAGAAATGAAACTAAGCCAGCTGAATACCTCATAGCAGGGAAGGGGAAGCAATGCAACAGCATCCTGGATCTATACCACTACCTCACTGTCATTCACCGAAAAGCATTACCTAACTGCCTTTGGCTCACCTGAGGAGGCACTTTCAGTGAGCGCAACAGAGATGACCTAATAAATGGTATGATCTCAAAGTCAGATAGCCAAGCAGAGGATCTAGTCTGGGGTCTTGAAAACCCCGAATGTAGGACTTTTCCATAGATTAGAGGGCATGACAAAGAGGGATATCAGCTGTAAACGATATTCCTCCACTGTGAGGAAAAAAAATAACACTGGTTCAAGACTACTAAGCTGGAACTGACTCCATTGGCACAGCCTTGAGGGAGGTAGAGTCTAACGATAGACGGTGCTGTCTTGATGGTGCTAGACTGTGGAGGGTCAACAATCAGTAGTCTACACGTATTGATGGAACACCTACCATGGGTCAAGCATAAACTAAGCACAGGGGTCAAGGCCTCTGCTTTCATAGAGCTTACATCGTAACAGAGGGAAACAGACAATAAAATTTAAAACTTTGAAAAAAGGAAATATTAAATAGTATGTCTTATGAAGGAAATAAAGCTGTGCATTGAAGTAGAGAGTGCCTAACGGTCAGAGAAGACCTCTAAGGAGGTGACATATTAGTTGAGACCTTGATGACAAGAAGGAATCAGCCATGTCAAATTCTAGGCAGCAGCACCCCTAGAGGAAACAGCTAGTGCCAACACAAGGCCCATCTTGACTGAGCTTCAAAAAGGAGACCAATGTTTTGGACTTCCCAAGCAAGGGCAAAAGTGATAGGAGATGAGCTCAGGGAGAAAGAAAGAAGCAGATCAAATAAGATACAGAGGGCCCTAGAAAGGGATTTCAAATATATTCTGAATGCTTGGGAAGTTCTTGAAGGATCGTAAACAAAGGAGTAGTATCACCCCCCTAGGTGATATTTCTCCAAGATGCCTAGAGCCAGTTTCATTTGCAGAAGAGGAAAGGTGCAAGCCTAGAGATGTGTTAGACTACAGAGTGACGATTGCTCTGTTGCTTTCCTCACTTTCCTCAACTTTGTGGGGATCCTGGGGTTGAGTACAGAGGGAGAGCTGGTATTGGAGTCAGCATAGCTGGTGTCCAGAGGAACCTGAGCTATTGTCACAGGAAAGGAAGGAACTTACCTCTGCCAGAATTTAGCCCCACCACTTGCCAAAATTCTGATCAGCAAACTCACAGGACCTTCCTGGAAACTTCCACAGTCTCCTGCTGTGTCTCTGCAGAGCTTTAATGAGTTTTATGAAGCAAGTACCGTACTTTGAATCCTTTTATCACCCAATATACTGCCCAGTGACTGATACATAATAATTGCCCAGGAGTTTGTTTAGTAAAGGTCAAAGGAATCAACAGGATGTGTAGTTGATACTCTCCATCTTGCCCTGTCTCTAGAAATGCCAGCAAGCTATATGAGAAGGGAGCCAACGATGGGTCAAAGATTTACTGAGTTCAGCATTTTAACTGACAGGTTAAGGTCCATAGCTTTAGCATCTAGGCAATCCTGTGCTGATGTTACTAGAACATTGTAAACCATGGTACTCAAGTCTGACCTCCACTGCATTATGACTGTACTCACTGGTCTCTATTTACTGATATAGAAAAGAAGAGATCTCATCCCCTAAAATGTGAGATATCTTCCTCTTGCCTGTATGTTTAAATGAGAACCCCAAAGGAATAATTTGATAAGAGAAAAATCAATATACTTACATATCCATATTCCAAATCCCAGCACCAGCAATAATTGCAAAACCTGACAAAACACGCCCTGAGAAAGTCCCCAATGAGGATTGTGACATAGGTGGTCAGAACATCAGAAACGGTCAGCCGCACGAATTCCTGGTGAGATATTATTTTTGTTAAAACGAATGTGCATTTCTCTCTTCAAACAGTCTTAATCTTGGCACCAATTATAAGTCTGAAGACTGCAATTAAGGGTAGAGAAACTACTAAGGCATATCTAACACAGAAAAACTGTTTTGCCCTGTTAGTAGTCAAAAAAATAATCATTTCCAATTCCAAAATCACTGTTATCAAAAGTCTTACTCTTACTGAGAAACTTTTACAAACTTGACACATGAACCAAAGACAGGAAAATATTGACCACACAAAAGTTTAAAAGTTTTATCTGGCAAATGGCACCATTGACAAAGTCGAAGACAAAAGACAAACCTGGAAAAAAAAAAAAATTGCAACATATGTGACAGGATTGACGTACCTAACACACAAAAAGCTTTTACAAATCAGCATGAAAATATATGGACAACCTAATATGTGGGAAAAATGGCATGAATAAGATATTCAAAGAAAATATACAGTAAATAAAAAGATTGGAAAAAATTAAACTCACACATGAAAAAGATGTAAGTAATAACAATGAGTTTCTGCCTCACACAATGATAACTACTTAAAAACCCATGCTTATTCACACTAGTAAAAGTATGGTGAAATAAGTCCCGTCATAACTGACTGGGGAAATTAAACCGGCACAACTCTTGGGGGAAATTGGTCCATATCCATCACCTTTTAAAGCATGTGAGATTTGATCAAGGATATCCACTTGGAGAAATTTATCGGACAGCAATATTCACACAAGTACATAAATCTATAGGTACAATATGAAAGTATTGCTTCTTCCAGGTAAAAATTGGAAACACTCCAAATATGCTCAAGAAAAGATTAATTAAATAAAAACAGAGTGTCCACAGAAGGGAATATTGTGAGTTCTGAAAGAAAGTGCTATTGAGGTGATGGGTACACTACTATCTGAATACACTAAAACCCGCTGAATTGCACACTTTACTTGGGTGAGTCGTATGGTATGAGAAGCATATCTTAATAAAACTGTTTTAAAAGTGCTAAAATGTTATGCTCTGATAGGAAATTTTTTTTTAGTTCATATGTGGTATGAACTCATTTGTTAAAAACCTATGTATATATACACACATGTATGTGCATAATATGTAGTGTATGTGCATAGACAATGTCTAGAAAATTAGAAATGCGTTACTTCATTTTTGGGCATCCAGGTGTGTCCTGTGGATTAGACAGGATAGTCATTATTCCTCAAGGAATTTGTATGACAACAGACAACAAATATAAAAATAGACATATAAATTTCAATCATGATAGTTCAGTTCTGCTCTTCCCTTTCCGTCCGTTCTTAATAATTCGTGTCCAAAGAATAAGACACTGAACATCTAATAAAACGTATTTTGCCAGAAATACTAGGGCTTTTCCGTAATGTGAGAATTCTTCTCATTTTTATGTCTAGCTACCGATATAGCCTTCTCTCGAAAATAAGTAGTGAGAAAGAATTATCTTCTGGGAAAGAAGACCAATTGCCTAGAAGCCGGTAGCTTCATTTCCAGCCTCACACTTCAGAACGGTGATCGTAACCTCCAGATAGCCAGGTACTACCTTCGTGATTCTTACCATTTCCAAGTGCAATCTGAAATATTATTTATCTAATATTTCATAAACTTGAATATACTTCATTTGTAAAAGATAATTTTACTGTTGTAAATGGAAAGCATATATCGTCTGGCATAAATAGATGTTAAAAGTAAAATAAATACAATAAAAACATAAAAGTTATTAAATTGAGAAATTAAAAAATAACCATTGCCTTAGTTTTGGCTCCCACCAAAGGTAGCGCCTGTGACAAGGGCTTATAAGCAGGTAGTATATTTTGGGAAGTGATCTCAAAGAACAGGAGTGGGGATTGGGAAGAATGAAAGAGGGAAGCAGAAAAACCCCTTTGCCAAGGGTGTGACAAAGGGCTGTCGCTGCTGGGGCAAGTGGGTCTTGATCTTTCTGGTGGGGTCACTTAGAAGCCACATAGAATAAGCCTCAGAAAAATAAGCCCAGTCAAGGGGTAGAAGAGAGAAGGATTTATCTGCTACCATTTCCCATTTGTCAATAGTGGCCCCAAAGAGGTACTAATGCCTTTATACTTCCAGGTTTATACAGACATTAGACTGGCTGAGAAGGTTTCTGCAAGCATCCTACTTGGTGATGGCAGAGAAGAGCTGAGCAAAAGGTGAGAATATGAGTGCAGGTGAATTGAGATGTTGTCAGGTAATAGCTACATATAGTTATTTGCTGTAACAACTGGAGCTAAGAGGTGAACACTGTGAGGGCCTGAGAGTTTTACACAATCTGCCTGTTGTTGTTGTTTAGTTGGCATCGAGTTGATTCTGACTCATGGTGACGCTGTGTGTACAGAGCAGAACTTCTCCAAAGGATTTTCAAGGCAATGACCTATTGGAAGCAGATCGCCAGGCCTGTCTTCCGAGGCACCTCCAAACCCATTGCAGTCGAGTCAGGTCTACTCATAGCAACCTGATAGGATAGAGTAGAACTGCCCCATAGGGTTTCCAAGAAGTGGCTGATGGATTTAAACTGCTGACCTTTTGGTTAGCAGCTGAATTCTTAACCACTACACCACCAGGGCCCCAAGGTAGGTTCAAACTGCCAAACTTTGGGCTAATAGTTGAGCACTTAACATTTGTACCACCCAGGGACTCCTCTCCAAATTCATCTTGTACCACTCTTCCCCTTATCTTCTCTACTCCAGCCCTGTTGGACTTCTTTCAGGTCCTCAAACTCCACACTTCTTTACAGCACAGGGCCTTTGCACATGGTCTTCACTCTACTCAAGGCACTCTTACCTCACCTCTTGACTCAGTTTACGCCAACTGTCATGGATTGAATTGTGTCCCCTAAAAATATCTGTCAACTTGGCTGGGTCATGATTCCCAGTATTGTATGATTGTGTAATCTGATGTGATTTCTTCGTGTGTTGTAACCTCTATCACTATGATGAGGTTATATGTGATCTCCTTATGTGTTGTAAACTCTATCACTATGATGAGGTTATATGTGATCTCCTTATGTGTTGTAAATTCTATCACTGTGATGAGGTTACACTGATGAGGTTTACAAGATTAGATAGTGTCTTAATCCAATCTCTTTCGAGATATAAAAGAGAGAAGCAAGCAGAGACACATGGGAACCTCATACCACCAAGAAAGCAGTGCCGGGAGCAGAGCACGTCCTTTGGACCTGAGGTTCCTGTGCAGAGAAGCTACCAGACCAAGGAAAGACTGATGCACCACAAGGACCTTTCTCCAGAGCTGACAGAGAGAGGAAGCTTTCTCCTGGAGCTGATGTCCTGAATTTGGGCTTGTAGCCTACTGGACTGTGAAAGAATAAACTTCTCTTTGTTAAAGCCATCCCATTTGTGGTATTTCTGTTAGAGCAGCACTAGACGACCAAGACACCAACTAATACACATCACTATAGTGTCATTATCTTAGGGAAGCCTCCCCTCGCCTCCCTGACCAAGGAAAGTCCCCCCAGTAATAAGTTCTCGGAGAATCATGTATTTCATCCTGTAGTGCTTTGTTACTATCGTAAATTTGCCATTTTCGTGTCATTATTTAATTAATGGCTTTGTTCCTCCAATAGATTATAATTTTCACGAAGGCAGAGAACTGGTCCATCTTTGTTCCCTGTTGTATCTCTAACATCTAGCACAATGTCTGGCATTGATTAATTGATTAATTAATAATAGTAAATTCTTGCAATTATTTCTGGACATAACTATTCTCTTTTCCACTCTTATCTCCTTTTCATTCCCCAGGCAATGTTGAGTTCAGTTTCTGATAACTGGCCAAACATCAATTAGAGGTAGGCTATGAAGGATATGTTTTAGGTTTCTACTGCCAGGTCCGGAAGACTTGCTCAGGTAAGATAATATTTCAGTGTGGTTTTGAAGCCCTTTAGATCCTCCTAAGCTTCCTCACTCAATGGTTGAAATTCTATTTTTTCTCAAGCAGTGTCCCAACTTTGACATAAAACACTAGAAGAGGGTTCAAATATTATTTTAAATTTTTAAAATGCTTATTCCCATACCAGTAGAAATATATCCCATACCATAGGAGACAGACACTGCTACAGAGAAAGGGGAATGCCCAAATTGGCAACCCAGCCATTGGGGACACTGTCCAATCCCAGCTCCTGGTGCTATCAGGATGGAATCACTGTCTCCACATAGGCCTTCTTTTGAGCATCACACTCCCAACTTAACATCTTTACACTCATGACATTCAGTTAAAATATCTAGGCAGCTTTGATCAGTCAACCTAAGGGAATCATTAACAGTTAAAGGGGAAAACAATAGGCAAGTGGCATAGAAAGAGGCCACAGATAGTAGATGGTCCAAGACAAGAATGTGGCGAGTAGGTGTTAATGCTAATTATGTTTCTGGGAGGTGATGTGGCCAAGGAGACAAACTCTGTAATCAGACTAAACCACAAGCAAACCTGTTGCCTTCGGATTCTAACTCATAGTGACCCTATAGGACAGAGCAGAACAGCCCCATAGGGTTTCCAAGGCTGAAAATCTTTATGGAAGTAGACTGCCACATATTTCTCCCAAGGAGCGGCTGGTGGATTTAAACTGCCAACCTCTCAGTTAGCAGCCAACGCTTTAACCACTACACCACCAGGGCTCCTAGTAATGAGACTATGTGGGTTAAATTTGGGCTCTTGTCATTAATTTCCTGTGAGGCCTTGAACAAATTAGCTAATCTTCCTAAGTGTCAGCCTCCTCACCTATAAAACGGGGATAATAAGAAGAAGAACTATCTTGGAGGGTCATTTAAAAATTCAGTGAGGTAATGTCTGGCACTTCAGAAGCATTCAGTAAATGTCAGCTATTGTTTTCATTACCTTCAGCTGTTGGCTGATTTCTCTCCTTCACCAAAATGCATACTTGGATAAACCCTAACCAAAAAACTAGTTGCCACGAAGTCAATCCTGACTATGTGTTTCAGAGTAGAATTGTGCTCCTTAGGGTTTTCAACGGCTGTGATCTTTCAAAAGCAGATCACCAGGCCTTTCTTCTGAGGCATCTCTGCATGGCCTTGAACCTGAAACCTCCAATCTTTCAGTTAGTAGCTCAGCGCTCAACCATTTGTGCTGCCAGGGACTCCATGCAGACTTTGGTATATAGCTTTAACTAGCTGTCCCCCAAGAATGACTCTGCTGCCAGCCTATCAAATGCCATTGGAGAAAAGTCTAAATGACTACTTCTTGGGAATCCCTGCAGAGGTAAAGGAGCAGTCAAAAGTAGTTTATATTCAAATACAAAGAGAGTTTTGAGTCCCATAGCATCCATGAGAAGAAACAAAGCAGAGGACATCCATGGAGAGAAGAGGAAACGTCTAGAACGTTCTCATAGATCAAAGAACGAGCCTCTGGGGGTGCATCTCCAGCATTATATGCAAAGCTGCTGCCTTTACTATTTCTTCTGGAAACAGGTTTTTTCTAAAGTGGCTAAAAGATAGAAATGTTTTCCAGATGCATGGATATAGATATTGATCTCTTAAAGGCCAGCACTCGTAGCTATTATGTTCCATGTATTCACTCTGTTCTTATGGATTCCATCTGCTTCATCAACCTCCCTCCAGAACTACAACACCTTCCCCCTGGCTGGCTCCTGCAAACTTTCTCACAAGTACTTAAAGCTCATTTAGAGAGAGGGAGGTGAAAGAGAAGGGGGAAATCCAACTCCAAATGGCAGCAAGGAAACATGATGGAGCAAGGAAAATCACTAGAGGCAGAATTAAAAAAAAAAAAAAAACAATGCCTCCTGACAAGACAACTAGCAGACCAGGATTTCCAAGAGGCCTAACTAAATAAATGGTTTTTCCTTTGTTTTAAGTCAATATGTGAGGGAATATTACAGAAGCCCTTCCTAATCAGAAACATAGCTATTCTTTCAAATTGCATTGTCATTCATACCTAATTAATCCCATTCATATCTAATTAACTTTTTCCTCATCCACAAAATTGGCCAGCCCAAGTGATATTCTTTATAGCTAGTTCTAGTAATCTTGTTTAATAGGTGAGTGCCTGTTAGGGGGTAGGTTTCTTAGCCCTCATGCCAGCCTTCTTTGTAAGACACACACAAAATAACTTTTCAGATGCTGAGTTTGTGAAAACTGTACTTTTTCATTCATCACACCATTTGCTGAAGATTTAGGGAGTAGCCTCAATGTGATAAAACGAACCCATATTAAGTATCATGACCACACTTTGCTTCAAAGAGTCTGGAAACATGGAAACCGACATATCCCTGCATATGAGTTCCCTACTGCTGCTGTAACAAATTATCACAAACTTTGTGGCTTAAAACAATGCAATTTTTATTTTCTTACAATTCTGGAGTTCAGAAGTCTAAAATCACAGTGGAGGCATCAGGGGAGAATCATTTCCTTGACTTTTCCAGCTTCTAAAGGTCACTTAAGGAGCCCTGATGGCGCAGTGGTTAAGAGCTTGGCTACTAACCAAAAGGTCGGTGATTTGAACCTACCAGCGGGAGAAAGATGTGGCAGTCTGCCTCCATAAAGATTAACACAAACTAAACCAAATCCATTGTCATCAAATCGATTCTGACTCACGGTGACCCTATAGGACAGAGTAGGACTGCCCCATAGGGTTTCCAAGGAGTGGCTGGTAGATTCGAACTACTGGCCTTTCGGTTAGCAGCCAAGCTCTTAATCACAGCCTCGGAAACCCTATGGGGAAGTTCTAGCCCACCCTATTGGGTCACTATGAACCAGAATAGACTCAACAGCAACATGTATTTTTTTAGAAGTCACCTGCATTCTTTGGTTTATGGCGCCTTCCCCCATCTTGAAAGCACATCACCTCTGGTTTTGTTGTTACGTCTCCTTTTTGTGTTATTGACACTCTTGCCCTTCTCATATAAGGACCCTTATGATTTTGCCCACCTAGATAATCTAGGATACTTTCCCCAGCTTAAGATCCTTAATTTAGTCACATCTGCAAAGTTCCTTTGCCATGGAAAGTAACATATTCACAGGTTACAGAGATTAAGATGTGAATATCTTGGTGGGGGGTGGGGGTCTTTATTCTGTTTACCATACCCTGGATTACAGGCATCTGTCTACTAAATGCAAGCAGCTTTTATTTTCATACACAATGTATTTCTAGAAACATGTATTAAATATGCATATCTGAATATCAAATATTTAACAACATAGTAAGGTGTTTCTATTTCCTGTGAGCTTAAAATAAAATCCTTAACTATACCATACTTTTTGAATTCAATCTTCAATGATATGTGTCTAGCATTACATAAAACCCATTGCTGTTGAGTTGATTCCAACTCATAATGAGCCTATAGGACTGAGTAGAAATGCCCCAGAGGGTTTCCAAGGCTGTAATCTTTATGGAAGCAGACAGTCACATCTTTCTTCTTAAGAGCGGCTGGTGGGTTAGAATCGCTGAGCTTTTGGTGAGCAGCTAAGTGCTTAACCACTGCACCACCAGGGCTCCTTCAAGCATTATATACCTGTTCCTTATTCTTTTTCGACAATTGAAATCACAGTTGATTTGTTTAAGTCTGATGAACATCTGATTGAGGCTGGAACATCTAATGATATCCATATTTATTTGAATTATATTAGTTTGATAAGATTAATACTAATTTTTCAATTTTCCTTTTATCTTATAAAAATAAATACACAGTAAAAATTGTTCAAATAATTTTTTATAAACCACATGTATGCTGAAACTAAACTGGTATATAATAGGCAGAAGCACTATGACATTTGTAAAAGTTTGTTCTTCGGTTATGAACTAAAGTTCAAAACTAGTTTATAAATGCAGATTAGGGATGTTAATTCTAATGGAAAAAAATACAGGCTTTTCAAAATACAGATAGGATCTACATTAAAGAAGAAACTTAAAGTAAGGTTTTTTGTATTATTTTATTTTTTGGTTTAGTTTGGTTTCTGTTATTGGACAACAAGCCACATGAAACATTTTCTCTTTTCTCTGGTAAAATATCACTAGTCCTAGACTGGGAATATTTACACAATTATCATGAAACAAATAACCTAAAATAGTGTTTGCTTTAACTAATGCTTAAGGGAAAAATATTTGACAAAATCAACATAGCTAAAACTAGGATTATTGTATGTTTCTAAAAGAGGTCCCTCTCTCTTTTTTATTAAATGGCAAACAGATAACACTAAATAAAGTTCCATTTAAATATTCACTTGGACCTGTATGTAGATCTAGGTGATTCATTATAATATAAATAGATAGTAAACATTTCTTCACACCATTTTAAACTATCCTTCTTTCATACTCAACTGTAACGTGAGTATAAAATTAGTACGTACCTCAAAGAAGGAGCGCTAGGACTGTGTGAGATAACGTATATGAACTTTAGGGCTAGCACTTGATAAGCATTCGATAAATCTTAGCTATATTTTATTAATAAGCAATGAGAAATAGGCCACACTTAGGGAAGAACTACTGACTCTACTTTTTTAATCCGCTAATTTTCATGCACTTCTGTTGGTGGCATTACCTGTCCCACCATTGTTTCCCAGCAGGGTCCTCGAGGTACATCTGCTGGATCAACAGAAAAAGGTGGTCCAGTGCTATTTCCAGAGAGTGATGCATTGTAGGCCTTGATCATGTTGGCTTCCCAGAGGGTAATGTTGGCCTTTACTAGTTTCTCCTCTTCAATCTGGAAAGCAAAGAGATGGAAACAAAAATAAGACAATGCAGATTTCAAAGGCATTTCTGGCAGTCTTTGAGACTGGAAATTCAACAGCATACCAATGGCAAGGACAATCAGACACAAAGTTTACCTTGTTGTTAATCTCATCCATCAAGGCAAGAATAAACACATACAAGTTGCCTAAAAGAAGAGCAAAAATGCGTCCCAGTAGCCATTTCAAAGCAATCAGGGGGTGATAGTCTTCCAATTCAGCAAATAAGTCAAACAGAGTTGGACAGAACATCCCCAGAAGGGACATAACCATGTTCATCTACAAGGAGACAAAGGAATGAACTAGATTAATGGTGTTTAAATATTATGTCTTTCTGCACAGCAGCGTCTTTATTCACAATGGCCAAAATGTGGGCACAATCCAAGCGTCCATCAACAGATGAAAGGAAAAGCAAAATGCGTTCTATGCATACAATGGAATAGTATTCATTCATAAAAAGGATTGAAGTTCTGATACATGCTACAACATGGATGAACCTTGAAAATGTTGTGCTAAGTGAAATAAGCCAGATATAAAAGGAAAAATATTGTATGAGTCTACCTATATGAAATCTCTAGAACAGGAAAAGTTATACACATAGAAAGGACCTTAGAGATAACCAGGGGCTGGAGGACAAGGAGAGTGGGGAGTTATTGCTTAATGGGTATACAGCTTCTGTTTGGGGTGATGGAAAACTTTTGAAAATAGATAGGGGTGACAGTTGCACAACATTGTGAATGTAATTAATACCACTGAATTTAAAGCAGAAAAAACAAACCTGCTGCCATTGAGTCCATTTTGACTTACAGCAACCCTACAGGACAGAGTAGAACTGCCCCATAAAATTTCCAAGAAGCAGCTGGTGGATTCGAACTGCCAACTAGCAGCCAAGCTCTTAAGTACTGTGCCACCAGGACTCTGCCATTGAATTATACACTAAAAGATGGTTAAGACGGCAAAATTTTATTATGTATATATTTTACCACATTAAAAAAAAAAATTACGTATTTCTTTCCCCTAAAATTCTACAAGATTCCCAGCTAGGTTCTCTTTGATCTTTTATAAGACTTCAGAAGATTATTTCATGCATTTTTATAGTTTGATCTTAATAAAACAACAAAGACAATATTCAACTCACATTCTCAAGAAGCACTTGTGAGTTTGTGTATGTGCCAGTAATAATAGTATTTCGGGTTATAGGGAAGGATCCATTTTACATCACTCTGTACCCAGAGAGCATACATTCTTATATGCGGTAACTGATTCTGATAGGCTGACGCACTTTACAGCCAGAGTTTCAAAGGAAAAGGCATATGATCTGCTTGAGGAATGAGGTCAGACCTAGAAATACTAATTAGACACTCATTAGCATATTGGCTAGTTTGAGCAGTTAGAATGCGACAAGCTCTCTGAAATGGGCTCAGGACTAAAAACTGAACTTTGGGGAATGCAAAATGTTGGGGGTATAAAAATATCATGGGCGTTATCAAGGAAAACATAGGGCATTCAGAGAAGCACAAGGAGAAACACATAACAGAATGTTATAGAAGCCAAGGTAGGAAAGTTTCAAAAGTGAAGGATTTGTTTATAAATTCCAAAGGCGAGAGAGAGAGAGAAATACTGTATGGAAAATAGAAAATGTGTTGCTCATACCTCCTGGCTGTCTGGCAGCCTTATGATGATAGTACTAAGCTAAACTATGTCAAAGAAAGAGCCTGGAGCATGTACTACTTTTATAAGGGGAAAAAAAAATCTTTAAATGAAAAAAATATTTCAGCTATGTCTGATGACTCTCCCAATTCCGAAACATTTCCTATTTTCCTCAGCAAATTTCATTTTTTGAACAGTTAGAACTACCAAACTATATTTAGAAAATAATTTCATGTTTTTCCTCATTTTTATTAGTTAAGAACATTATATAAGTATGACCAACATGAGCCAAAAATCAGCATGGCATAGCATAAAACTGGCATGATACAGTATCAGCCCAAAGCAAAAAACCTGGCATAGCCTGTGCAATCTTACATAAGGTAAATTTAAATTTATTTTCACTAATTTGTAAAGTTACACATGAATTTCCATTTTTATTTTTCTTGGCCCCTAGGATTCAAGAGTTAACTAAGAAGAATGTTAAATAGTTTCTTTCAAAGAGTGACCCTTTTAATGATCCCTCGATTTGATTAATTTATTTAAAGAAGCAAACAATAGAAACCATGGACCAAAGTTGCATAATAATTTTATCTATAAATACTATCAAAATCATGAGAGAGAATTTTGACAGCAAACTTAGTCAATGCTCGAGGTTCTTCTTTGTTTTAAAAAATAAAACCCCTCTACCTAATGGCTTTCTGCTTTACAGGTTCACATGAGAGGTTTATGATATTGTCAACTAAAATGTATGATCCCCGTCTGCATGGTTCCCAGTACTGAAATACCTAGAATGATTGTGTTTGGAGGCTTGAAAAAAAAAAAAGACTATATAATTTTCTATATAAGATTTTTCTAGGAAATTATATCTTTAGAAGACTGGTTTTTGCTCTACAGAGTCTGCAGAAGTTTCAGTGATACTATATCTTAGAAATCTTTTGATGTGTCTAAACTTCCCACAGGATAAATCTGCACATATTTTGGAAGTGTCCAAGTTCAAAATAATGCTACATTGTACATGGGAACATTATATGAAAGAGAACAGATTCTAGCAACAACACATGACCAATGATTTCCTGAATCTAAATATCTACCTCTAACTTTCTTTCTCTGACCCATTAAACGGGCAGATACTCTGAAGATAAATAACGACCATAATATTGAATTCTTGGCCAAAAGCTGGCTTTCCTCATTTGAACCATGTGTGGAGAGAGAGGGAATGAGGAAGAGGGTGAGGTAGTAGGCAGATCTGTGCAGTTAAGCTATTAGTGAAAAGGAGGGAAGCCCGTACTTGCCCAAAGTAGGGAAGGCACTCTGAAAGTTTCCAGTGAGATGACAAGTTAAATACAATCTATCCTCATTATTCATAGATTCCATCTTTGAAATTTGCCTTATTAGTTGCCGTGGAATCAATTCCCACTCACGGCCACCTCACGTATGCAGAGTAGAATTGCTCCATAGGGTTTTCAAGGCTGTGATCTTTCATTACAATATTGCCAGGCCTGCCTTCCCAGGCACGTCTGGGTGGGTTTGAATCACCAACCTTTCAGCTAGTAACCTAGCACTTAACCCTTTGTGTCACCCAGGGATTCCTTTATAGAATGCTGTTGTTGTTATTAGGTGCTGTGGAGTTAGTTCTGACTCATAGTTACCCTACGTACAACAGAACAAAAGATTGTCCTGTGCCATCCTCACAATCATTGCTATGCTTGAGCCCATCGTTGGAGCCAGTGTGTCAGTCCGTCTCACTGAGGGTCTTCCTCTCTTTCGCTGACCCTCTAATTTACCAAGCATGATGTCCTTCTCCAGGGACTGCTCCCTTCTGATAACATGTCTGAAGTACGTGAGATGAAATCTTGCCATCCTCACTTCCAAGGAACATTCTGGCTATAGAACATAACTACTGAGAATAATGAGAACTGACTGTTTAGGAACTAAGGGCTTTATCATAGCTGTCTCAAAGAATTTAGGCAACAATTGTATCTTTCAACGACAGGTGTGGGATCTACAGAGAAGGCAAGAGATGGTAATAGAAACAGTCTTGGATTTGAAATCAAGACTCCTAGGTTCTAACCTTCACTCTTCTAACCCTGAACACATCATCTAATCTCTTGAGATTCATCACTCTCATCTGTAAAATATAGGTTTGGGCCATATGTTTCTAAGATCTTTTCCAACTCTAACATTCTATAATGTCACAAAATGAAAAAAACAAAAACACACAATAGATTTAGAAATAAGATTGGAATAGAGTGAAAAATCTACAACAGGATTGGTTAAATATAAGGGGGAGATACATAGGGTGGCCTTATGTAATGTTCCACCACAGAAGCATAATCTACAAAGTAGCAAATGTCAGGTTCTAAGCACATAAAAAGCATGCAGGGACGAACTTCATTTTTTTCCCACCACCCAAGGGTGTCAGGATCTTGCTGCGCAAATTCCTGGGATCGCTTCACAGCCCAAAAGATGAGGTATCCACTCGCGCCAAGTGTTAGAAACACGAAGAAGTTAGCAAGAAACCTCAGGAATCTGATCAAGTGGATGTTTTCTTCTACTTGAGCTGCTTTTTCTTCCAGGATAGCTTCCTGTACAAAGACAAAACAGAAAAGAAAAAAAAAAAAAAAGGAATGCTTAGCCACAAAAAGTATCATGAAATCAGGGATTATTAGGCAAACATCAGAATATGAGAAATGAAAATATAAACTTAATTTCATGAATTTTCCCAGCAGTGAGAGTAAGTAAGAGAAAGAAGGAAGAATTCGTGCAACCAAACTCTGATTTCTCTAAGGTAGTCTTTATTATAAAAGACACTCTCTTCCAGTACAGTTGTTTTAAAAAATATCTACAAAATAATGTCTTAAAGTCATTTTTAAATATTGAGCCAACTTTTTCCTGTAAATAATTAACGGGCATTGTTCTAGTATTTAAAATATCTGCTTCTGATACTAATGATCTCATACTTCAAGCCAATGGCATTACTTTATTGCCAGATTTAGAAAAGAAAAGTCCTACAGGGACAAGAGCAATTCTCAGGGATCATCAGATATTCTCCAGTCAGAGCCCTGCCTAGATCCTGCTAGGCAGAAATGGTTAAGTTCTTCTTTTTTTTTAATTGTCAAGATACTGTACTACCTATCCCACATGGAATGGCTCCAATTTTCTTCTTAAAAATACAAAGAAAAGTCATTTGAAGTTTGCATCTTTACCTTAAAGTTCATTGTGATGGAATTAAATTTGTTGTCTGCTGTTTCAGGATTGCCAATCAGGTAGTCCCAGCTCGTGAAGACCATCCAGCTGAATTTGAAATTGTCATCACCGCCCCCATCTTCACCAATATTTTGGGTCATCCTGTAAGCCAAGAGAGTTTAACCAAGCAACCAGAAAATGAAAAGAAAGGGAGAGGCCAGGGAGCGTCAAAACATAGGTAAATTGGAGAAGCAATATCTAAAAAATACATATTTTTAAACAAGTTTTTTCCAACAACCAGAAAATAGAAGTGTATTTTTAAATTTTTGTTTTCTTTGGTTTTGGTGTTTGGTTGGTTGGTTGTTTTAGATGTTTAAATTGTTCTTTTTCCAGGCTTCAAGACTAAAAAAAACTACTAAGCATCGATGATTTCAACAATTAAATGAATTCTATAACAATACATATTTTTGTTGTCTTCATCTGAAAAATTAATATAATTGGTCTTTTGTGAGATAAAGATCCCATTGAAGATCTGATGAAAACTGTTGTGTCCCTCCCCATGGGAGGAACAAATATGAATAAACACTTATTGTTCCATACAACTTTAGCTGGTTCCCAAAACCCCTGAAACTTATCGATGGACTAACCCAAGTCAAGAAACTACTATGTAGATTTCACTTCCCTCTACAACCTCCTCCCAAAGAATGATTACACAAATGCATTGCATTTGTACTTCCTCTCCATCTCGTGATCAAAAATCAAGGGTTTTATACATTCTTAATGCCAAATAATGGTATATGTATTCTAATTAGTTTTTTTTTTTGATATATAATTTTGCTTGCATTTACTTACAGATTTATTTCAGTGGTTAGAGATCTATAGTCCACTTACTTTACTTTCTTTTTTCCCCTATCATTTTAAATAGCAAAACTGAAATAGCATATGACATATTATAAAATAGTCACATATGGTTTTGTGTTTTTGTTTTTAATGTTATAGTGATATGGAACCAAAAAAAAAGGGGTGTGGTGACATAAAGCTGATATTATAGGTTGGTGGGCATCTCTATGATCTTCTAAATCACTGCCCCCTCCCCCCCCATTAGCCCCTTATGGAGGCTTATATATTCTAAATGGACTAACATGTTATGAGAAATAGCCAAAAATAACAATCCCTTACACTGGTCTAATATTTTGCCCTTTGTAAATGGTATTTACATATATGCTCATTTTTGCCCTCTTCAAAAACTTAGCAAGAGATCAAGTTAATCTTAATCTCTTTTTACAGGTGAAGAAACTGAGGCTTAAAGACATAAAGTGATTTACTGGACGTTATCCAGAAGTAAACACAGAGATATGACAAAAGCTCAGGTTTTTTTATTTCTACTCCAGCGCCCAAACTAAGACACAATGAGATAGGTTGAACCATATGAAAATCCCTTTTCTGGTAAGTCAAAAAGGGTTGAAATTAGATATTTCATATGATTTAACCAAGGGAGAAAATTATTATTTTTTATTGACATACCACCACTTATTTTTTATGCTGTCACATAGCAAGGGATAGGGCCTCAATTTGACAAATAAGCCTTGAATGGAATTTTATCATAGGCAGTTTTGTAGCTGAAGAGAGATCCCAGGGAGGAGCCGAAGCTGGAGGATCAAACAGGGAACAACTCATGTATGGGAACTGAAATGAAAGAGAGTGGAGTACTAAAAGGGGTAAGGAAGGGGTTAATAGATAACCCCCTACACTGCTTATAGTAGGTGCTCAATATATATTTATTAAATGAATGAATAAATAGATGAATTGTGATTCTGGAAGTAAACTAAATCCTGAGAAAGGTATCACCAAATAAATGCATACAACACAAATAGCTTTATACACGGCACAAAACATATCATACGCTTGTTACACTATTGCTCTTTAATTCTGTCCTTGTCATTACAAATAAATTTTGACAATGTCATCTCACTTTGTAAATGGTTGCAATTGATGCTGGACTATTACTACCCCTAGTCCATTTTAGATAGTTCAAAAACAGTTGCAGCAGTACATCGACAAGGAGCTGCTGGAAATTCAAGACAGATTAAGAAGGGGACATGGAACAAGGTATATCATTGCTGATGTCAGATGGATCTTGGCTGAAAGCAGAGAATACCAGAAATATGCTTACCTATGTTTTATTGACTATACAAAGGCATTTGACTTGTGGATCATAACAAATTGTAGATAACACTGCAAAGAATGGGAATCCCAGAACACTTAATTGTGCTCATGAGGAACCTGTACATAGACCAAGAGGCAGTTGTTCGAACAGAACAAGGGGATATTGCATGGATTAAAATTATGAAAGGTGTGTGTCAGGGTTGTATCTTTTCACCATACTTACTCAATCTCTATGCTGAGCAAATAATCCAAGAAGCTGGACTATGTGAAGAAGAATGGGTCATCAGGATTGGTGGAAGACCATTAACAACCTGTGATATGCAGATTTCACAACCTTACTTGCTGGAAGTGAAGAGGACTTGAAGCACTTAGTGATGAAGATCAAAGACCACAGTCTTCCTTATGGACTACACTTCAACATAAAGGAAACAAAAGTCCTCACAACTGGACCAATAAGCAACATCATGATAAGTGGAGAAAAGACGGTAGTTGTCAAGAATTTCATTTTACTTGGATCCACAATCAACACTCACAGAAACAACAGTCAAGAAATCAAACGACGTACTGCATTGGGCAAATCTGCTACAAAAGACCTCTTTAAAGTGTTCAAAAGCAAAGATGTCATTTTGAGAACTAAGGTGAGCCTGACCCAAGCCATAGTGTTTTCAATCGCCTCATATGCATGCAAAAGCTGGACGATGAATAAAGAAGACAGAAAAGAATTGATGCCTTTGAATTATGGTGTTGGCAAAGAATATTGACTATACCATGGACTGCCAGAGAATGAACAAGTCTGTCTTGGAGGAAGTATAGCCAGACTGTTCCTTGGAAGCAAGGATGGCAAGACTTCGTCTCATGTACTTTGGACATGTTATCAGGAGGGACCAGTCCCTGGAGAAGGTAATCGTGCTTGGTAAGGTAGAAGGTCAGCGAAAAAGAGGAAGACCCTCAATGAGATAGACCGACACAGTGGCTGCAACAATGGGTTCAAACATAGCAATGATTGTGAGGATGGCGCAGGACAGGGCAGTGTTTCCTTCTGTTCTACATAGGATAGCTGTGAGTCGGAACTGACCCTACAGCACCGAACAACAACAGTTCATACTTGCAGTAGGAATAATTTTTCACAATGAATTTTATAATCTTAAATATAGCTCATTAAACAGTAATATTAAATGAAGACTAGAATATGGTGCCATTAATTCTCTCATACTTCACTGCTTTTCTGATTGGTGCAGAAAACCCTGACATTTCGAAACAAGGTCAACAGTAGTTTAAGGCAGAGTAGACAATCATAGGTTTTGTGAGATTTATGGGATTTCCTGCCCTGTAGGCCAGCCTCACTTACCCTTCCATAACTTGCCATCCAGGCTGAAATCCATCCTTAGAGACATCAAATATTGTCATCTCAGTGAAAATATCTCTAGGAAGTAAAATATTAGACTGTAGCCTGTGAGGGGTCCTGATGCATTTCTCTGAGACAGCTAGCTAAGGGAGATTCCTACAGCAAACAAATGTTTAAATGGGAGGAGGAAAGAGAAACAATTTTGAGGCTAAGATATCATGCAAGGATGCCAAGAAACATGGAAGACTTTTAGGCAGGATATCAAGAAGGTAACAGCTGTCTGAGTCAGGAGATACAAAAGAAATGAAAAGGAAATAGAGGGCGTGAAAATCTCACTGTCATCAAGTCAATTCCAACTCATGGTGACTTCATGTGTGTCAGAGTAAAACTGTGCTCCATAAGGTTTTCAATGGCTATAAACTTATAGTAGCACGATGGTTAAGTGGTCAGTGGCTCTACAGGAGAAAGACATAGCGATCTGCTTCCATAAAGATGACAGCCTAGGAAACCCAGTGGGGCAGTTCTTCTCTGTCACATGGGGTTGCTATGAGTCAAAATTGACTCAGTGACACCTAACAACAATAATGTTGCAGAAGTAGATCTTAAAGCCTTTCTTCCATTGCACTGCTGGGTGGATTTGAACCGCCAACCTTTTGGTTAGTAGCTGAGTACAAACCTTATGTGCAGCCCAGAGACTGGAAAATATACGTACAAAGGAGAAAATAAATTTTCATTTATTTAGAAATGTTATGTGAGGTTGACTATGATTTTAATGTAATATTAGAATATATGTGTTTTGTAAGACAAAAGCATTGTTGCTTTTTTACAAAATTTTTGACCACAGAAATTATTTCAAGGCCATATAAGGACAAAGGAATTTGGTAACAGACAAGGAACAGCTTTAACATAGAATTGAACAGGCCACCAAGGTCAAGGTAGAGGCAGGTCCGTGTCCTCATCACCACAGATACACTTTAATGAGAGATTAGGAGAAAAGTGTTGGGATATGAATGATGTTCCAAGATCTGTTCTGTAATTTACTGGCTATCAGAGCTCAGTGAAACCATCAAACTCTGCTGAGCCTCGATTTTCCGTCTGCCTAAAAGGAATAAATACTTAACCAACTATATAAAATTGATGGAAGGAACAAATTGGTCTATGAAGGAGAAGCATAACACAAAGAGTTGGCAGGGGGATAGGAATGGGAATCATGTAATGCTTTTGAATTGTCTTGATATTCAGGCCAATGAACTTAAGCCACTTGCCAATCAGGTAAATGAGCAAATCAAAGGTCCATGCCAGAGGGAAGGGCCAAAGTCAGGCTGCTTTGGTTGGTATCACATGGATGACTTTGAGGGTAAAAGTGTGGAGCTGATGCCTTGCAGCAGCTATCCTAAATAGTATCTTTGAGTAAATTCAAAAAAGTCACCACTTCTAGAGCTATGTTCTCCAGTACAGTAGCCACTAGCCACGTGTGGTTATTGAACACTTACAATGCGGCTAGTTCAAATTGGGGTGTGCTAGAAGTATAAAAGACACATCAGATTTCAAAAACTTAATACAAAAAAAGGAAGAAAATATCTTGATAATAATTTTTATACTGATTATATGTTAAGATAATACTTTTGATATATTGAGTTAAATAAAATACACTATTAAAATTAATTTCACCTTTTTCTTTTTTAAACATCGCCACTACAAAATGTTAAATTATATATGTGGCTTGACTTATATTTGTTTGCACAATGATGTTCTAGGTACTTTAAATTCATCTGCCAGAAAATTGTTCTAATAGATATAAAACCTACTAATGTTCAACTGCCTTTGCCGGCTATCATGTGGCCCTAATCCTTACCATGTTTACTTTGTTTGGTTCTTCAATAAACCTATGAATTATAAACCCAATAAATAAATGGTTAACATTTGTCATTCGATATTTCAAGCATGTTCTAAGGACTTTGTATATACTAACTCCTTTAGTTCTCACAAGCATCCTGTTAGAGATGAACACAACAGAACAGTTGAGTTGAGCAATTTGTCTAAGGTTATATAGTACATGGTAGAGCTGGGATTTGAACCTAGGCAGGAAAGACTCAAGAGCCCTCACTCTTCACCACTGGGGTATACTGCTTCTGTGGAATCACTAAAAAAGCTGAGTAACTGGACATACAAAACCATTCTTCCCCAGTGACCATGGAGACTAAAGGACCAACACAGAAACAATAGCCACAAGGCCTCAGTAATGTAAATGGCATCCTTGACTTTAGTCCAGCCAAATTAATATGGTCAAAAGGCTAGAAAGGGTTATTGACTTCTGAAATGTGGTTGTATATTATCAGGACCTTATATCTGGTGGTCTCTGATTCCATTTGGACAGGTAGATAAATGTCTTGGATGTGGGGTCCACATTAAGGCTGTTTCCAAGTCCTAAAAGGGCTTAAAATCTAAATATAACAGTTTTATTCAAAGGAACCATTAAGTCCAGCAGGGACAGGACACAAAGTGTGTCACAGACTATTCCAGAGAGCTCCTGCTTAGAGTGACTGTGTGCTTCATCCCTCTTGGCCTCTCAGGCCTTCTCTGCAAGGAGGCAATAGGCTGATTCACATGGGTACAGTCAAATAAAAGGGTAAGAAACATTAATTGAGATGTTTCAACTCTTCTCCTAAGCTAGTTCAAGAAATTGTCTGAAGGATGGATTATTTACATCCCCAAATAACTGTGCTAGGTTTCTGCAGCATCTTTAAGCAGAATATCATAAATATATTTCAGGCAGGGGTGAAAAATGAACTGCAGTTTCATTGGTAACCCAGAGAAATCCTTCCCCATGCTCTCATAAATCCTTTTCTGAGACTAACCATGATTATACAGTTTATCGTGACTATCTCACTGGGAGGCCATTCGTTTTTGCTGTATTATACAGCTGAAATGTTTTGGATGAATGATTATTCTGGTTTTTAAAATAATGAACAGAAAACACCAGATTCTGCCTATTGAGCTGATTCTTCAAGTCGCAAACCTCCGCACACGAAAGGAGGGCTCAGCAGCTGTTTTGCTGCCTTGTTGGCAACATTCATTCACACCTTGGAGTACAAAAAGGCACTTTTAAAAAAAATATACTTAAACACACGATAGGCATGCAATCGTGAGCCTGACCTAGAGACGCGACCCTCAGGCCTGTGCTTGCGTTCAACCCTTTTGTTTGGAGGATGTAATAGTCTGACATTACTGTGGCTATCAAAGCTGTATTTCATTTTTTACAGATGCTGCACCCTCTAGACATAAAATAGCAACAAAATTATCTCCAGTTCTCCGATTAATTTCCTCATTTGATTCTGGAAATTATTGTTTGTTTCTCAAGAGACACATGAAACTTACGCTTTGAGGACAACCACAAAACTGTATCCAATGCACATAATGCCCACCAGAAAATAGGAGAGTGGCAACCTGAAATTCATCCATCCAATCGTTCGTCGATTGTCATAATAGCCATAGAAGAGGACGGAATATTGTGCCAAGCCCTAAAATCCAACAACAAAGTCACTGAGCAGATGCTGTGAAGAGCAATTCAAAAAAAGAAAAAGGAAAAAAAAAAAAAAAAGGACAAGAAAGATCACCTCCTAAGAGGAATAACAAAATGACATTACTTTTCAAACTTGGGTGATGGTTTTGACATGAGCCCTATTGTTTTGCTCCATAGAATGAATGTTATGCTGCCACATTGATTGGCAGCTTTTTGGTTTATTCGAAATTCAGTGATTCCTAAACAGACCAAATTTTTAACCAAATACAGGCTTGCTCAGCTGTGGAGCCGTTACTGTGAAATGCCCATTGATTGAAACATCAAAACACACTTCATGGTGTCATTAGATTCACAATTTTAAGAGCTTGCTTAGTATTGGGGCGAGGATATGAAACATGCTTCCTCAAAGCGTTGTGGCAAGTTTCCATTTCCAATCACCTGCACCATAATTACATCAGTTCTCCTTAAACCACAGAGGCTGTGCCTCAGCGCACATTTAGCAAAAACGAGGCGCAGGTGAGGTAACATTGGAACCAATCTGCACAACCTTCTATTTATCAGACCTATTAAGACATTCTCCCATAACAAGCATGTTTATTTGTGTCTTCAGTGCTCTTCCTAAAAATATTATCTGCCAGGGTTGGAATCACCGTCTTCCAAAGCACCTCAATAAACCTCTCTTTATGTACAGAACATGGACATATTCTAATGTTGCTTCCTTTACAATATTCTTCATCTTTTTCTCTTTCTCCCGTTGACTGTGTTTTTCACTCTCGGCATTGAACCATTGTTTCCACATTACTATCTATCCACTTGCCCAGCTTCTCTCTGACTTCCTCTCTCTGGCAATAACTTAAAATTACTATGCTTTGTGAAGTGAGAAGATAATAATTTGCCAATCTGGGGCTTCCTCTTGAGATCAAGTGAGTTATCTTTGAATCTTAGAAAATCCAATTGGTTGCCTTTAACATCATTTTTACCAACCCAGAGATTTTGAAGCCAACTACTGAAAAAGGAAACAGAGAAATCGGGTGAGAAAGACAAGGAAGAAGCAGAAGGAGGCAGAGAAGTTTTGAAATGCCTTGGATGCTAATTCCCAGGGGAAGAATTAAAAGAAGTAACCTGGAAAATTGCCTTAAACAAAGATTATGTCTTGTTCAATTCAGAGGCCATGGAGTCCTGGAAAAACAAAACATTGCTTTCAAATTTGGGGGCAAATTTATTTTTAAGACTGTAAGAACTAGCTGGAAAAATCTCCAGAAAATTTCAAACATGGTCCTGAGCTTAACTAGGGATGGGATGGGATGAGAGGGGTGTAGGTAAAAGCTAAAGCACTATGCCTCCCTACATAACACAAGGTTGTATCTGCATTTTCAGTTTAATTAAAAAAAAAAAAAAAAATCTAACCCAAAAGAAAATTTGGGACTAAACAGCTAGCAGAAACTTCAAATACTGGGAGCAAGTGGGCTAATCTTGTGTCCAAGGTAAGAAAACAAATAGACACGGATTGGCCAGCTGCCCAAGACCGAGAAATCATGCAGGATTGACAGGATTTCCCAACATTTAGTTCCATGATGTCTTCTTGTTTCACATTCATCTAGTTAAGATCTCTGCTTCCTTCTAGATTTTTTAAATCCACTCTTTTTCTAGCCTGTCCTGGACCTTCGGGCTGGCCTACCTATCTTACAGGTCTCTTGCCTGATCTAATGTTATATTCTGAACTGTTTATTTTTTCCCGTATGGGTACAACACATATTTTTAAAACTCTTCCTATTTTTCCCAGCAATGATCCTTACCTCATTTCCTTGCCGTGTCCTGACACTTGGTGATAATTATTGCAGTGGTAATGTCAGTTGATAAATTTTGTTGAGAATTTAGAATTTCCTGAACACCTATTTTATGTCACAGAACCCCCACAAGAGCCCTATGAAGTTGCTACAGTTCAGGGCAATTGTTTTCCCCCACTCTTGGTATTCTCTTCCATATTGAAGAGATCCATGAATGTAACACTCCAACCTTTCTCACTGCCTCACTCTAGCCCCTGGGAGGAAAGACCAATCTGATAGTAGAGCATGGATGAAGAAGAGCGGGTAATGTGGACCACCTCTCTTCCTCTTCTTAAAAAAAGTTACCTTGCAGGGGAAGGTCTGTCCTACTCTAAGGCTGCTGGGTGTATAGGTCTGGCTGTGAAGTCCATTTGCCCATAGAGAGACACCACATCCTTTAGTATCAGCTTTAACAGTACTAAAGATGACATGTTGGCCTCCAACTATCTCACCCTTTGTCTTATTTCTGACTGGCTCAGAAACTGGTTGAATAAGGAAGGGGTTGTTATTTACCATGCACCCCACACACACCCACATACAAAGAACCAAGAGCTACTATTGTTATACCCATTTTATAGATGAAGAAACTGAGCCTTAGAGAGATTAAGTAATTTGTCCAAATTCATGAAACTAGTAAGTGACAGAGTCTGAACTTGAACTGGGGCAGTTTAATTCAAATTCCATATACTTAACCACTGTGCAAAATTGCTTCTCCAGTGTTTTCCTTTGCCTGTCAGCTCCTGTGTTATGCTAGTTCCATACCTTTTCAGTAAAACAAGGAAAGATAAAATCTTACCAATCCAGCATGGACTTTTGACCTACACCTCTGGATTTGTTCCTGGTTGTACCAGGGACTCTTGGAAAGGACCCTGAATACTTCCTTTGAAAATATTTCAGAGGGCTTCATCTCTACATCGATAAATATTACAACCTGATATCTCTTTTCTAATTCATGATGACAATATGGGGATTAAAAAACACTCCCAAAATAACATGAAAGCAGAAAGTAGATATACACTAAGCATCTGGTGAGCTTGTTAGGTTAACACAATAGCTACTGGGGCAGCTAGCTCATCTGGTGTCTATACCATTAAACATATGCTCGATAGCAGGCACTTCATAAATATTAAATCACAACCAAAGAGGTAAGGGTCCTGTTTTTCCTGGGACCCTGATTATTTCAAAAAGGCTTTTTCAGTTTTCTTATTTACTACATACACAGTCAAGTATTTAAATGAAAGAGGTACTATTAAAGAGTACAATTTTAAAAAGCTTTATCAAATCCATCTTAGTAGTATGTTGAAGGGTGGCTTTAAACATGAGTTGAAAGGCTTAAAAGAGGAACACCCTCCCGTTCTACCCAGCGGGTAAGCCACACTCCACACATCTTTCCCCTCCCCTCAAATTACAACAGCAGACATCTGGAAGTGACTAAAATAGCAATGACTCCTAGCCTAGCCAAGGTTCTAGTCAGTTTCCATGTCAGCACGCTCTGCTTTCCCTGTGGGAGCACTCTCTACCCCAAAATCTGTGACAGAGAAACCATAGTCAGAGCCAAGTTCCAAATGAGCACAGAAAATCCCTGTCCAACTCTGGAGTTCCATGCTTGCACATAGTCTAGTAAGACTCTAATTTCTATTAGAATGTCGCAGGCTGGTCGAGTCGTAAGTCATGGACAGATTTCCACAAGAATCGAAAATGTTTTGACATGTGATCACCAGGAATCAACTCATGTATTCATTAATCTAACATTTATCGAGAACTTAATATTTGCCAATTACAGAACTGAGAGGGAGACTAGATGATAGAGGCCCTTAATAAGCGTTTTGCATGCAAAATATGGAAGGTTAACAAACAGGAGTTCGGTTCCTCTTTTAACCAGCATGAAGTCTTAATATATGTTCCAACATAATATTATTACATGCCCTTGACAAGGGGAATATTATATTAGAACATATATTAAAACTTCATCTCTTTGGTGTTGCTCGGGATTACAAGCAAATTCTCACTGGGAAAGAAAAAGCTCAATCTTCAGTGAATTAGTTTTATTATTATCCTTAGTAATTCTATTTAATTGGTAGTAACTGTCAAACTAGAATTCCTAGGTGGTACAAATGGTTAGTGGACTTGGCAGCTACCCAAAATGTTGGAGGTTCAGGTCCACCCAGAGGTACCTCAGAAGAAAGGCTTGGTGATCTACTTCTGAAAAATCAGCCATTGAAAACTTTACGGAGCACAGTTCTGCTCTGACACACATGGGGTTGCCACAAGTTGGAATCAACTCGACAGCAACTGGGTTTTGTTTTTGTTTTTATTAGCAAGATCATTTAGCAAGGTCCTAAAGCCAGGCCCTCCAATCTGGCCTCTGTTAGTAATGAACATGATGTTTTGCCTTCCATATGCCTCTCTTTTTAAAACAAACTATCGGCAACTCTGTGGGAAATAGAGTTGCTATTTACTGGGTCCCCTCAGAAACCCCAGCACTGAACCCTTCCTTCATTATGCCATCATGTACCTAGGACATGTGTCTGTTAGTTTGAGACTGTCACATTGTGTGGCAATTGTTTATATACATTCAGTTTGACCATAAGGTCCCTGTAAGCAGGGAATATACATTATTTGTCTTTGGATTGCCGCATCTGACATTCAGTTTCTGTTCGTGGGATGGCTAAACAGACAAAGAAATTGTTTCTGTATATTGCTTCTGATGGTCATTTAGCAATCCTCAGTTAGATTAAGTTCCTTTATACTGTCATCTAAACCAGGCTTTTCCATTCTTCTGATCTCCACTATCAGTTTTTAATAAAATGCAGTAAATCATTCAAGACAGTAACATGATGATTAAATCTTATGCTGCGATATAATGAATCAAAACACCAAAAGTATATGAAAGACACTAAACACTAAAGCTGGCAAAATCTTAATTTTTTTCTACTGTCTAATTGCCTGAAACTCTTACAAAATGAGGGCATCTCAGTGCCACAAAATGAGCGCTGTGTATGATTTCCTCCCATATAGGAAAAATGGTCTTCTTTTGTTTCACAAAGTGGAAATTAACAGCATCATATTATGGGATTTTGTTGCTCGGCTGACTTCTGGATTTTATGTCTTCCCACTAGCTCTTTAAAGTCATGCAGAGTGAAGCTTTGTTAAGTCATACATGAAATGAGAAGAGTGTGCTCATATGGACACAGCCTGTACCGACAACTATCACATTTTTACGTAAATAACGTGCACCTTCTGTTTGTTTGCCAACTGTACCCTCCTCCCACCACAAGGTATTTTCATAAGCACCACTAAACCAATTTTTTTTTCATGTTGCTGTAAGAAAAATTAGCATAATGCACTTATAAGAATACCTTATGGTGAGGGCACTGTTGGCAAACAAAGAAGGTGCACGTTATTTGCGTAAAATACAGTACCTTATTGTTATCTACTTTAAAAGGAGGTTTTGAACAACAACTACAAAAAAGTAGAGAAATATTGAAACCATGAGAAAATGAATTGAGTTCAGGAGATTTTAATCCCATATGAGCAGCATACGTGTTCTTAATTGTGATAAACATATATGTAACAAAACATGCCATTTCAACATTTTTTACATGTACAATTCAGTGACATTAATTATGTTTATCATATTGTTCAACCATCACCATTATTCATTTCTAAATTTTTCCATCACCCTTAATGGCCCTAAGCAATGAGTCCTCCTTCTCCCTCCTTCCTGCCCCTGGTAACCACTAATAAATGTTGATCTCAATACACTTGCCTGTTCTGCTCCTAATCTTATCTTGGTGTCATTTCAGGAGACCTGAAATGATACATCCCTTCAAAAGGGATCCCTGAAAATAAAGATGAATTTGAACTACTAATGCACTCCTAAAAGAAAAGATGTGTTATTCTATGTGTGAATCACAAAAATGATCTCTCCGGAATGTGGCCAGTGCAATGAGAGATGAAGGAACTTAAGAAAGCTGAGATATGTTCAAGAGGAGATGCCCTTACTTTGGAAGAGCATTATTTAAAAGAGTTGCCGACACAAGTTAAAGAAGGAACTAAACTCCTGTTTGTTAACATTCAGAATGTCTGTGTCCAGACTCCTTTGAGGTCAGATCATAGGCCTCAAGGATGGGATGTGGCAAAAGTGGGCAGAAGGAATAGGTTTAGGATGATAATGTAAGCACGCAATTTGACATTGAAGTCAGCCAGACTTTAGTTTGAATTTCTGTTCTTCTCCTAATTATCTATGCTGTCTTTGGCAAATTAACTAACCCTCAAGTGTAAAAAGATTAATAATCTCCAACTTGAAGGGTTAGTATGAAGAGAAAATTTAATGTATGTGTCTTCTTAACACGTAATAAGTGTTAATTCTCTCTCTCCTGTCCCTGCTAGGGCTTCCACAATCTCTACCACTTAGGACAACCATCAGAAAAGAGGAGACAAAATGGAATCACCATTTATCCATGTGCAATATACAAGATGTCCTCAAGTTGAAAGCTGAATATATTTCCCTTTATTCACAACTCAAATCATTACCCCTATGATCTCACACTCTGATATCAGCTCAAGCTCCTTCCAAATTCTACCCAATTCCTCTCTCTTTCTCCCTTACAAGAATATCAAAACTGTACAGTCTCTTCCTCTTTATCATTCCTGTGTCATTCTTGTATCTCCAGGTATCTTGCCAAGAAAGATATTCTCTTTTTACTGACTTAAACTCATTCTTCTAATTCTACTGATTCCAATCATGCTGTCATGGATTGAATTATGTCCCCCCAAAAATGTGTATATTAGTTTGGCTGGGCCATGATTCCTGGTTACTGTGTGATTTTCCTATATGTTGTAAATCCTGCCTCTACGATGTTAATGAGGGAGGATGGGTGGCAGTTGTGTTAGTAAAGCAGGACTGGATCTACAAGACTGGATTGTGTCCTGAGGCAATCTCTTGAGACATAAAAGACAGAAGTGAGCAGTGAGACAAGAGGACCTCATACCATCAAGAAAGCAGTGCCGGGAGCAGAGAGGGTCCTTTGGACCGGGGTCCCTGTGCCGAGAAGTTCCTAGTCTGGGGGAACACTGATGAGAAGGCCGAGAGAGAGAAAGCCTTCCCCTGGAGCTGATACCTTGAATTTGGACTTTTAGCCTACTTTGACTATGAGGAAATAAACTTCTCTTCATTAAAACCATCCACTTGTGGTATTTCTGTTGTAGCAGCACTAGATGACTAAGACACATACCATTTCTGCCAATTTGATCCATGGCATACATAGTAGATAATCTCCCTATTTCTTCCTATTTTAATTAAATAAATTCCCCTCCTGATTAAGAAAATGCATTACTAAGCACTCAATAAAAGCGCCAAAAATAGGGGGCTTTGTAAATGGTAAATTATGACTTTGAGAAGCCATAAGACTGACTACTTTTGCATATTTATAATATCAAATAGTACTTGTTTGCTATTAACTAAGGGGAATTTGGACGTGCTGTGACACATGCTTATAAGTGACAGAACACCGAGCTTCCAGATTGGGGGGTGGGTCTCCAAGGTTCTCAGATGAACTTCATTATGGCTCCTCACCACCTCTGTTACCTCCACAACAAAGGTCTTCCGACCCTTTCCATTCTACCAGCCCTTCTACCACAGAGGTCATGCTTGCATTTATTTTACAGTGTTTTATAAATGCAGACTTTTAATCATTTTCTGCTACTCTTCACCTGCATCTATATGGAATGGCTTAGCTAAACTGGCACATTAACCTTACGAGATGCAACAGACCAACTCAGGGCCCGATTAGACCGTTCAGGTACCACATTCATCTCTGCCTTAGGCCTGAATCATGTCTTTTTCTACTGACTTCTCTGAACTTTCTCAAAGTGAATAATTGTGAGTCTCTAGGAAGCTCAAGGACTTTTGGTCAAGGCTTTTTCCACGGTGCCATGATAGATGGAATACTGGGCTGTCTACTTAGATCACCTTATAATATAGCGTGAGCATCTCTGTGATTTCATTGTTCTCTTAAGACATTCACCCAGGCCTGGAAGAGGAGGCCAAGAAGGTTCAGAGTTTCAGAGAGTAAGGCAAAATCCATCCTCCCAACAACACAGATGGGTGAAGACACTTACATTGAAGTCATAGAGCACACCAAAGTTTGCTGCAGATGCCTCTTCAGCTCTGGGAACTGTTTTCCTAGGTAAACTGCCATATGGCAAACCCCAGAGGTACTATATGGAGAAGCAAAAAAAAGCAGTTAACAATTAGAAAACAAAATCTGAACCACACATGCGATCACAAATGGTTTTGTTTTAAAGGACTTCTGAAGCTTTTTCCTGAGGACTCTGTGGGCCTCCATGGGGGGTCCCATATTCTGGACATCGCCTACTAAAAGCAGAGTTAAGAACAAAGGGAGTGCTAAGGACCCTACATTCCAAGTTCAGCAGACCACCAGCAGTTGGGGCCAACCACATTCCCCAGAAGGCTTGCTGAGAGGCCCCACTACCTACCACCAGCTCCAAATTGGTCCAAATTAGAGGAAGTCTGGAAAGAAGAGAGGTGGCCTTTCAGGG
This sequence comes from Trichechus manatus latirostris, assembly GCF_000243295.1. Classification (NCBI taxonomy): domain Eukaryota; kingdom Metazoa; phylum Chordata; class Mammalia; order Sirenia; family Trichechidae; genus Trichechus; species Trichechus manatus. Next base: position 8,812,489 of record NW_004444043.1, read on the forward strand.
GGCTACAGTGCTCAAGAAAACTATACTACCTACATCTTCATATATGAATACCTATTAGGTATGGTGTGGGGGGACACATATTCTTTCTCTAATGTCAAGAAGAGAGGACTCAAGAGAACCACTCATACTATTTGAGGGTGTTGACAAGGAGGGAAGGCAGTGCCTGATCAGGATATTTGCTTCACCACTAATTCAAGTTTGCTGCCCTGAACTTGTGCTACTAAATTAGGAAAGAAGTTTAT